>NC_084611.1:45702817-45707817 GCF_033978795.1 Nerophis ophidion | reverse complement strand
CCACTTTGTTTGTTGTTGTTTACGTCAAGATGCTGCCACTTTGTTTGTTGTTGTTTACGTTAAGATGCTGCCACTTTGTTTGTTGTTGTTTACGTCAAGATGCTGCCACTTTGTTTGTTGTTGTTTACGTCAAGATGCTGCCACTTAGTTTGTTGTTGTTTATATGAACGGTGCTGCCACTTTGTTTGTTGTTGTTTAGATCAAGATGCTGCCATTTTGTTCCCCGGCCAAGGTCTCAGGAGCGTTGGTATTTACAGCCGATGAGCATGCACAGCAGGGGGGCGTGGCCTGATATATCACCGTCACGCGTTGAAAGCGAGCACACAGTCGGTGGTCTGGGGAGTCTGGTTTGGAGACGAGGTGCAGAAGGTCAGCGGGTGTGTTCTTAAAGGGCAACACACACCTTTATTATGATTAGTAGTAGTATTTGTTGCCTTCATGAAGGTCGTGGAGAGAAGAAAAGATGCTTTGTCTCCACTTTTCTCTGCGGCTCTCCACCCGGGCAGACACTTCCCTTCCCTCTCGCCTCACTCACCTGCTTCTCAACTTTCTAACATCCTCTCTTCTGCACTCTGACATCTAAAACATGGAGTGGATATGAAGTGGTTCCTCAACTCAGTTGGCAAGATCTTCTCAATGAGAACCTCAGGTTGGGCCGAACCCGCTGGCCCCGACGGAACGTTCCGTGCTGGACTGGTGGCAGTAGTCTGGCGAACACATTGAAGACACGTCTCTGTTTGGGATTATGATAACAGGTCACCTGTATCGCTCTGGTCCATGGGCAAATTGGGAAGATGAATGCAGCCCGGAGGCTGGATAGGTGGGGGCTCAGACGTTGGTCTTTTCAGAACTGAATGACTAGATGGATAACATTTGAGAGCAGACATATTGGAATGTTTCTGCTTGCTCAGCACAACGCTCCTGATCTCCAACCGCTCATGTCGCCCACTTTTGTGTGACGTCACCCGAACCTCTGAGAAAGAACCCACAAATGTGACCCGACAGGCTTGAGCGGGCCAAACTAAGGCAAGGACATAGATCCTGCTAGTAAGTGTTGTTCATGAATAGTGATGGAAGCAAAGACGTTCCAGAAGGAGAGTGAGAGGTCTGCTGGTGACAGAATGAATTATCACCACAACAAATGTCTCCGTGGGTGTTTGTTCTTGTCCGCCAGCAAACACTTTCACAACGTTTCTTTGCAGTTGGTCTTGTTGGCGGTGCTGGCGTTGACGTGAAGCAGAACAGGAAGCAGAACCTTGGAGGTTTTTGTCAGCTCACACCTGCCAGGTGGACGCTGACAATCTTCAGCACTTTCCTTCCACCTTCCACCGTCTCGTCTTTCATTCCTTTCACTCATTTCCACTGACAACAACAGTGAAAAAGATCAACAACGGAAAGGTTTTATTTATTTATGTTCAATCTTTTTTTATTATTTAATCCTTATGTAGGGTCATAATTACAACAGTCTATTATTGTGCCCTAAAGAGTGTTAATACTGTAAGTATTGTACTTATTACACACTAGTGGTGTCAAAAAAAAATAGATTTTTAATTAATTATAATTTTTATTTGTAATACATTTTAATGGATTAAAAAAAATAAAAAATCAATCAAAAAATTATAAAAATGTTTTAATCTGTTCTGTCCTAACTAAGACAAATCATATTGTTGATATTGTTGTAGATCAGGGGTCCTCTAACTAGATAAATAGATAGATAGTACTTTATTGATTCCTTCAGGAGAGTTCCTTCGGGAAAATTAAATGTATGTATGTATGTATGTGTATATGTATATCTGTGTGTGTGTGTGTGTGTATATATATATATAATATGTATGTGTGTGTGTGTATGTATATTTATATGTGTATGTACAGTATATGTATATCTATATGTGTGTGTGTATATATATATATGTATGTATATATATATATGTATATCTATATGTATATATATATGTGTGTATATATATATGTATATTTTTGTGTATATGTATATCTATCTGTATATGTAGATGTGTGTGTGTATATATATATATATATATGTGTATATATGTATATATATATATGTATATATATGTTTGTATATATATATGTTTGCATATATATATGTGTATATATATATGTGTGTATATATATGTATGTATATATATATGTATATATGTGTGTGTGTGTGTATATATATATATATGTGTCATCATCATCATCATCATCATCATTTATTTTTATTCCTTTCATGAAAATGCATATTTACAAGCCACGTACAATTGACACTATCATTGTTTTTTTTTTGTTTTTCTTTCTTATACATTTCCATGATCAGAAAGGAGCAGATGGAAGAATAATATTCTTATATTTATCTGCCCCCTTTTTAACACCAATTATTTTTGATGACTTTATAACCGTTCCCTCCACCAACACCCAAACTCCAACATACTTTTGCATTTTCCTTTAAGCACTTTCACAATGACACGTCCAATCTAAATCAAAACTCAGTTTGATATAATTTCAGTTTTCTCTTTTTGTAACTCTTTTTAAAAACAAATATATTCTTACAGCTTTTTAAGTCTTTGTTTAGAGAATTCCATGCTTTCACACCAACAACAGACAAGCACATTTGTTTCAAATTTGTTCGCACTCTTGGACGTTTAAAGTCATACGGCCTTCTGTGGTTTTCATCTTCAGATGTGAACACAAATAACTTTTGTATGTCCTTCGGAAGAACTTTATTTCTCGCTTTGAACATCATTAATAGTGTATTCAATTCTACAATGTCTTTTAGTTTTAGTAATCCTGACCTAATGAAGAGTGGATTTGTGTGGTCTCTATATCCTACTTTAAAAATGATTCGAATTGCTCTTTTCTGTGAAAGAAATAAAGGCATTATGTTGCTATGATATGTATTTCCCCATATTTCTGCACAATAATTGAAATAAGGTAGAATAATTGAGCAATATAACATTCTCATTGTGCTGTATGGAAAACTATATTTAACCTTGTTCAAAATAAATAAACTTTTAGATACCTTATTTTTCACATGCATTATATGAGCTTTCCATGTCAACTTTTCATCTAAGATGACCCCAAGAAATCTGATTTCAGACACCTTCTCAATTTTCACATTGTTTATGGATAAACTAACTTCCATCTTTCTTTTATTACCGAATACCATATACTTAGTCTTTTCCAAATTTAAAGATAATTTATTTATATCAAACCACAATTTTAGTTTAACCATTTCCTCTTTAATATTATTGGCTAAAATGTTCAAGTCATCTCCTGAACAGTATAAATTTGTATCGTCTGCGAATAATACGCACTGTAAAATTTTCGAAACCTCACAAATATCATTTATATATAAAGTAAAAAGTTTGGGTCCTAAAATCGAACCTTGTGGAATTCCACATTCAATATTCATACATTCTGACCTATGATCATCGATCTCAACATATTGCTGTCGTTGATGTAAATAACTGGTTAACCAGTCCAGTGCAACTCCTCTGACTCCATAAGTATATAATTTAGAAATGAGAATTTGATGATCTACAGTGTCAAATGCCTTCTTTAAATCAATGAACACTCCTATTGTGTATTTATTTTGATCAACTGCAGTTGTAATCTCTTCAATAATGTTCATGATGGCCAAGCTCGTAGACCTGTTTGATCGAAATCCATACTGATTTTCATTTAATAATTTATGTTTTTCAATAAAACAGTCTAATTTATTAACAAACAGTTTTTCAAGCACTTTTGAAAATTGGGATAAGAGAGATACTGGTCTATAATTACCAAATGTATGTTTATCTCCGGTTTTAAATATAGGTATAACCTTAGCAGTTTTCATACTGTCTGGGAAAACTTCTACTTTAAAAGAACAATTAATTATATAATGCAATGGTTTAATGATGCAATCAATTGTGTTTTTTATTATACTCATGTCAATGCCCTCATTGTCTATTGAGGTCTTGTTTTTTAGTTTGTAAACCACAGATAATATTTCATTCTCAGTCACTTCACTAAGAAACATTGACTGCATAACCCTATTTTCCCTTTTCCAGACATCCCCTGATTGATCATTAGCTCTAGGTATTTTGTTTGCTAAGCTAGGTCCTACATTTACAAAGAATTGATTCAATTCATTGACAATTTCATCTTTGTTTTCAATTAACATATTATCTTTTTTAAAACATCTAGGTAGTTCTGTTCGCCTTGTCCTATTCCCTATTGCTTTATTTAAAATATTCCATGTAGCCTTTATGTTATTTTTATTTTCATGCAACATTCTTTTGTAATATTCCCTTTTTGCTTGTCTCAATATATTGGTCAACTTGTTTTTGTAGTTTTTATATCGTTTTTCAGCATTCTCTGTTCTTGATTTGATAAACTCCTTATAAAGTCTATTTTTCTTTTTACATGCATTTTTCAAACTGTTTGTCATCCAAGGTGCATTATTTTGCCTTTGTTTAGATCTGCATGGAACCTCAGGACAATGCTTGTTATACAGAGTAATATAATGTTTAAGAAAAGAATCATAGGCAGTATTTATATCGTCTGTGTACACCTCTTTCCACTCTTGTTTTAATAGGTCATCCCTAAAGTTGTTAATATGGTTGACACTTCTTTTCCTCTTAAGTATTTGATAGTATGTTCTTTTAGGGAATTGATAGTCAAATATTGCAAATATAGGCAGATGATCACTTATGTCATTTATCACTAACCCAGTAGTGATGTGAATCCCTAAAACATTTGTAAAGATATTGTCTATTAAGGTTGCACTAGTTGTGGTTATTCTGCTAGGCTTTGTAATTAATGGGTACAGCCCTTTTTCATATAATATCTCTAAAAAATCTGATGTTTGTTTATGTGAATCCTCCTTTAGAAGATCAATATTATAATCTCCACAAATTACAATAGTTTTATTTTTATTTAAACCATTAATCATTTCCTCTAATTTATCCATGAAGGTTTCCACTTTTGATCCTGGTTTTCTATATACACATGCAACA
>NC_084611.1:45607817-45697817 GCF_033978795.1 Nerophis ophidion | reverse complement strand
ATTCATCAAGTAACAAAATATTTGAAGGTAAGAATTAGCTGAAAAAAAATCTAGCATATTAATGTTAGCATGCTAGCTGGATATTTTGTGTGATGTGACATAACAAAATATTTGAGGCTGAGGTGCACACCTTCAACTTTAGCTTTAAAAAATCCGGCATGCTACAATGCTAACTGCGACATGTGTCGAGGACCAAAATATATCACTCTGTGATGAATACCTGAAACATGTGTAAAGAATGCTAGCATGCTAACAGTAGCATACTTAAAGTACCTCTAAAATTTGCTGAAAAGCTAGCCTACGAGCTTTAACCAAATATTTGATGCTGAGGTGCAAAAGGAGCAAAAAAAGCTAGCACGCTAACTCAGAATGACAAAGATACAGGACATCAAAGGAGTTGACGTTACAAGTGAGTTCTCGTTTAAAAGAACCCGAACAGTCATAGCCCCGCCTCTATTGTCTCCCACACGCCACGGCGCCCAGGCACGGCCCGGTGTTGTGCCCGCTGCGTCTCACACGCTGGCTGCTGGGACGGCGGCCATGTGGCGGCGAGCGTCTGCCAAGGAGAGCAGAATGTCATTATGAGCGGAGGCCGCCATCACGGGGAATTGATCAGCGCCGCTGATGATGCTAATGGACTTTGCTGCAAATGACTTTGGATGAGCAGCGTTGTTGGCCGCCGCCCATGTTGCCGCCAGAGCTCGCAACCTGAGAAGAGGGCGGTCCCAGCTGGGAAAGACCTGGCGAGGTGTGGGAAATGCTCCATGGCGATGTCAAAAACACTTGACGGTGACGCTACCAATCGCTAGCGTTCCAAATGACTCAACAAGGGTTGTACCAAAAAAAGTACAGGTACTAAGGAATAAAAAAATGTATTCAACAGCCTTTGAAAAATTATTTTTAATGGATCGTAACTTTTTTTTTTAATTAGGCCAATAATGATTTTTTTTTTCTGGTCACCTTTATTTTGAAAGTATCAAATCACATTTTAGTACCATAAATATGAGATATGAATTAATATTTATTTATTCATTTTTGTGTTTTATACTTTTTTTTTTAACTTGCATTTTCATTTGGCAAACACAAAATAATGCTCTTTTTCCCCCAAAAAATATTTTAAAGTAAAATATTTCATGTGAAATAATTTAAGTCAATAATAACAAATTTGATTTTGATTCATTGTTATTGCTGAGCAAAAAATAGCTTCTACATTGCAACTTTTTCTTGTTACTTTTCACCTGTTTTGCTCTTTTATTCCACGTTTGTGTTTTTATTTTTCACAGAATTTTCAGAACGGGCACTTAAAAAATGAGCCGCGGGCCACAAATGGTCTTTGGGCCTCACTTTGGACACCCCCAACCAGCATCACAAACACAATACGACAAGTCAAAATGTTCAAATATTGGATAGAAAAAACCTACTTGATCGCTGACATGACGCCAACACATCAACTTTGACGCAAACACAATGGAAATAACACAAAATAGAAATATTTGCGTACGACCGTAATTAAGAGTGTTAGATCCACAACTACATCGTTATTCTTACTTTCTTTGGTGATGTAATATACATACACAACAATTTACACATCATTGACTTGTAAACATAATACAGGTTCTATGGAATAAAAAAGGTACTAGACTGCTTTTGAAAAATGAAAAGGTATTTTTAATTTATCTTAACATTTGTTTTTTTAAATCAAGCCAATAATGATTTTATATATACTGCTAGCGATGGTGAAGGTATGTACCACGTGAAGTAATACTGCTAGCGATGGTAAAGGTATATACCACATGAAGTACTACTGCTAACAATAAGTCATTTGGAAGTAGCATAAGAGATGGTATATAAGCTAGTATTATTGTTTCCATTCAGAGCAGTCATTTTTGAAGGTAAGTCGATGGTGGTGAGTCATCTCCGACTTTCTGAGTTGAAACCTCCGACTAAGAAATGGTAAATTCCAACAAATGGATGGCACCTTTACAAGCGGAAACAGCGTGGGGACCGAGGCGGGAAAATGGACGTGTTTTGGCTCCTTTGGACGAGACGGACAGCTGGAGCGGTGCCAGTAAGGCAGCAGCTCTACCTACGGTGTTGCAAGTCTGGTGGTTTATGTGTCGCAGCGTGTGCTCTGCTGAGGATTCTTTTTTTTACTCCAGCCTCCCCCCAACCATTCACCTTTCCATAACCTTTTACGGGGCGCCTACCCAACCGCGTTCCTGTTCCTTCGCCACGTACAAAGCAAGTCTTCTCTTCAACGGGTTTGCGCTGGAAATTATATTCCAACAAAGCTTAAAGCAACAATTCAAGTGCAACTAAAAACATTAACGCTGTGTCTCAATACTACCTAGCTAGCTAGCTAGCAAGCAGCTAATATCGGTCCAGGTTATTTGAAATACTTGTAACTCACTAATCCTGGGGACAAAGTGACTTCCTTACAAGTACCATTATCACTGCAGGACGAGGCATAGCTAAACATGCTTCACTACACTACAGGAGGATATGGTAGCTAACCGCTAACGGCTAGCCAGCGCTCCTGAAAGCAGAAAAGTGAAAGGAAAGTGAAAGTGTTTCGCCATCACCGTGATGAGTTTGTACCCACAATGCAACATTCTGTCATGCACGTGGAGAATACTCACCCTGCTGTGCTATTTTAATTGCGGGCAACGTTTTAGCGCAGACGAGGGAAAGAGAAGGTTTCGCCTGAGCGAGCCGTCACTCTGTAAGCGCTCAGGCTCGGTTTGGCGGCGGCGCCCCGTAAGCTTCGCCGGCGCTAACGTGACACTTTGCACTCCAGCTTTCACTTCGGCGCACATGTTGTTTTGGAGGGAAAGCAGTAGGATGGTACCCAACTTATCCGATTACCCACAGTGCACGTCACAGGCGAGGCGGCGGAGCGAGGGCGCGCTCCAGAGAGCGAGGGGGTGAAGGATGTTGGCGGCGTGCGAGCGAGCCTTGACTGACATGGCGGCAGACTGCTCGTGAGGCTCAGCTGAAGATGACTGCCACATGCACGCCGCGCCGCACAGGGTGATGGGGGTCTGGGGGGGCGGGCACCAGACCGGACCTTGTGAGTCGCAGCTGCTGGACGAGCGCCTGTGACGCCATGTGACGTGACGCTCCTGACCTTCTTTGTTTGGACACAGTCAAGTCCTCAGCACTTTTAAACATGGCAGCTCAACCGCTTTACAACATCAGTGCTACAGCCGCATTCCTACCCGAGTCCCATTGGTCAGTCAGACAGTCTACCATCTTCTTACATGCTTGTCAGCTAGCATGTGTTTCTATTTGGTCACACAATCCTTTCCAGATCTGTTTGACTAAGGTGAAAAGTGCACGTGTCCATCACACACTCTCCAGAGGCTGGTGGCTCTCGCCCCCAGGAAATTGGAATCCCACAGGAATGTGGGTTTGGACTTTAGGAGGAAGTGTAAAGACATGAGCAACATCTAGTTGGAAGCCCTCACAAGTAGGAGTAAAGGAGGTTAGGTTGGGGTTGGGGTTAGGGTTAGGCTCCTAACCCTAGTAAAAATCACTTTTAAACATGTCAAATCAACCTCTTTACAAGATCAGTAGGTGGCAATTTTGCTACAGCAGTGTTCTTAGTGAAATTCCATTGGTGAATCATACCGTCTACCATTTTCTTACATGGTTGTCAGCTAGCATGTGTTTTTATTTGGTCACACAATCCTTTCCAGAACTGTTCTACTAAGGTGAAAAGTGCACGTGTCCATCACACACTCTCCAGAGGCTGGTGGATCTTCACCCCAGGAAATTGGAATCCCACAGGAATGCGGGTTTGGACTTTAGGAGGAAGTGTAAAGACATGAGCAACATCTGGTTGGAAGCCCTCACAAGTAGGAGTAGAGGAGTGAATAAAAATCGCTTTTAAACATGTCAAATCAACCTCTTTACAAGATCAGTAGGCGGCAATTTGCTAGAGCAGTGTTGCTAATCAAGTTCCATTGGTGAATCATACCGTCTACCATTTTCTTATATGGTTGTCAGCTAGCATGTGTTTTATCTATGTTTGTCTGCTAGCATGTGTTTGTATTTGGTCACAGAATCCTTTCCAGGACTGTTCTAGCTTTCTGGGCGCCTGGGACCAAACTTGATGGGAGCCCCAGTGGTGGGCCGTCTGCTGGCCTAACATAAATCGTCATCATAAATTAATAATTTATTTTTCACAAATATATAAAAGTATTCATCATATTGTCTTCATGCCATATTAGGCTCCAGTGTTGCTGTTTTTAAGTCAGAACTTTTATCTAATCAAAATTCATCTGGCTTGTTGCCAGCGCTGTGTCAATTCTGCCTGAGGTCTTTTGAAGCAACTTTAGCGGCAGCTGTGCAGTTTAGCAAAGGAGGACATTCAATCAACAGACAGTTGCAAGACATCACAAGTTGCCTGACGTTGGTACGCACTTCTCACTCCCGAGTATTCACTCACACGGTGTTATTTACCAAAGCAGAACGTGGCACCGGAGTCATACCCAGCCAGCGGAGAAATCAGCAGCACTCCCTTTATCAACCCACAAAGAAGCAGAGCAAAAGGTTGATTATGTGGCAGATATACACAATATTGCCAAAGGTATTTGGCCACCTGCCTTTACTCACATTTGAACTTGAAGTGATGGAATCCCATGGAATTGTCCAAAATGTTTTGGTATCCTGGAGCATTCAAAATTCCTTTCACTGCAACTAACTCCTGAAAAACAATCCCACACCATAATTCCTCCTCCACCAAATTTTATACTCAGCACAATGCTGTCCGAAATGTAGCGTTCTCCCGGCAACCTCCAAACCCAGACTGGTCCATCAGATTGCCAGATGGAAAAGTGCGATTCATCAGTCCAGAGAAGGCGTCTCCACTGCTCTAGAGTCCAGTGGTGATGTCCTTTACACAACTGCATCCCACGCTTTGCATTGGACTTGTTGATGTATGGCTTAGATGCAGCCGCACAACCATGGAAGCCCATTCCATGAAGCTTTCTACGTACTGTACATGGGCTAATTGGAAGGTGACATGAATTTTGGAGCTGTGTAGCAAGTGACTGTGCAGAAAGTCTTTGCACTATGCTGACTTCTCTGTCAGTTTAGCTGGCCTCCCACTTGGTGGCTGAGTTGCTGTTGTTCCCAAACTCTTCACTTTTCTTAGAGTAAAGTTGACTTTGGAATATTTAGAAGGGAGGACATTTCAGGACTGGATTTGTTGTACAGGTGGCATACTATGACAGTTCCACGCTGGAAATCACTGAGAGCGGCCCTTTCTTTCACAAATGTTTGTAGAAACAGTCTCCATGCCCTAAGTGCTGGGTTCGATATAGCTGTGGTTATTGATTAGGACACCCGATTCTCCTCATTTGGATGGCGGCCAAATACTTTTGGCAATATAATGTATATTTGCCAGGCTGATTTCAAGAAGGATATTTCAAGAGAAACTAGATCTTGTGAGACGAAGTTGGCCGCTGTCCTGGATGGAGAAATGGTTTACCCGCCATAACCCACTACGAGCGCTACCAAAGGCTTTACAAATTGTAAGTTCAAATATATTTTTTCATTTCGTGGAAAATTTCCGTCCTAGGGTTACTTCCAAACTAAAATGCATTGGGAGGGACACGACATGAGAGGTCAAGTCACCCTGAACATTGAACAGTTACATAAGTTGTTATGTTACAAATCAGGCCATCATGGAGCGTATAAATAAGAAGGGAAGACCAAGCCTGGTGTGCGCGCTTTCTTAATTCCTTCACGAGGGTTCACCATCTTTCGTCTTTGCAGACATTGTCTGTGTGAACATATTGATTCAATCCAACTTTGTATTATCTGATTGTGAGTAATTAAAACTGTTGTAACAAACTCTATATTGTTCCTCTTTAAGATTCTGGCTTTTCGACTACAAAAATTGGCGTCCCCGTACAGGCCACCACACAAAATTGGCGTCACGAACAGGATGAGGCCCCGGATCAAATCCCGACTTTTCTACCACATTCACATTCAATGTTTTTTTTACAATTATTTTAGTTTTGACAGTAACATGTCCCGTGCGGGTTTATTCGTTTTTAAATGTGCTCAAAAATAGCCCATTTGGTACACTCGTGACACATTGATGTGCATCAATGTCCAGTAGTGGCAAGTGTCTTTCTGTAGAGTATTTTACATGCGGCGAAATCAATGATGGTCCTTTAAGAGCTATTTATTGGAGGCCTAGGGTGGAAACGCACCGGGCAGCCGTGAAGGTTCATTTTGTTGCTTTTCAAGATGTAATATTACATCCTCAATCATACATATCTTTCATTCATGCTTTCATCTTTTTATAGTGACGCCCTCACTGTGGACAGCCCTGCTTTATTTTCTCAACTAGAACTGCTTTCACATCCTTTTCTTCATTCCAAGTGTGGCCATCTTGTGTTCCAGTCAGTATGGCGGGAAGGTAAACCAAGTACACCATGTAGTGGTGTGGTGTGTTGGCGGCGGCGCTCGCCGATAAAGAGAAGAACAAAACGCCACCGGGACCTGAGCTGGCCCTAATCTCAATTTGAAATGCATATGTTTGAGGAAGGAGCCCTGCAGTTAGCCCCCCCCCCCCTCCTCATGAATATGCATAGACGGGCTGAGAGTGACCTACATGACAAGGTCTGGGACACGCTCACGCTGCTGCAACATGGTCGCCTGCCTCACCGTAATTAGTGCTCCGCCACTTCAACTTGGCCACACCGGGGTCACCGCGAACCTCTCACCTCAGAGCCACGCCACAACACTGCCAAGTCGGCAAAAATCATTTCAAGTGCAGCAAAAGGAGAAAACTGTGGGCGCAAGCAAAAGGAAGTTAGCACTTTGAAAATTGACCACCACAAGGGGGCCATCTGGTCCCGGTCCAGTCATGATCCCACCCAGAACACTTTGGAGGGACCATCTCAAGTCAAGTCATGAGGGAGCAGGCCCTGCCCCCCATGAAGGGGTACCAATAGATACTGACCCATTCGGCACTTCACTGTGTCATCATCGTCATTTCTAACAATTATGATCAAGATCCGAATCGGTGTAACTGAGTTATAAATGTTGAACATTTTGTGGCGAATCATCAGATGGAAGTTTGGCGCCTTGCTACACCCAGGTCCTCACCCGTATGCTACACCCGTATGCTACACCTGTATACTACACCTGTATGCTACACCTGTCTTGCCCATATGCTACACCCATATCCTTGCCTGTATGCGACACCTGTATCCTACACCCGCATCCTCGCCTGTATGCTACACCTGTATTCTCGCCCATATGCTTCACCTGTATCCTCGCCCGTATTCTACACTTGTATCCTCGCCCATATGTTACACCTGTATTGTCAACGGTAAGCTACGCCTGTATACTCCACCTGTCTCGCCCGTATGCTACACCTGTATTCTCGCCTGTATGCTACACCTGTATCCTCGCCCATATGCTACACCTGTATCCTCCCCCATACCCTCGCCTGTATGCTACACCTGTATCCTCGCCCATATCGTCACCCGTATGCTACACCCGTATCCTTGCCCGTAGGCTACACCGTCTTGCCTGTATGCTACACCTGTATCCTCGCCCGTATTCTACACCAGTATCCTCGCCCATATGCTACACCTGCATCCTCGCCCGTATGCTACACCTGCATCCTCGCCCGTATGCTACACCTGCATCCTCGCCCGTATGCTACACCGGTATCCTCGCCCGTATGCTACACATGTATCTTCGCCCGTATGCTACACCCATATCCTCGCCTGTATGCTACACTCGTATTCGTGCCTGTATGCTACACCCACATCTTCGCCCGTATGCTACACCCGTATCCCTGCCTCTATTCCATACTCGTATCCTTGCCCATATGCTACACCTGTATCCTCGCCCATACCCTCGCCTGTATGCTACACTTGTATCCTCGCCTATATGCTACACTCGTATCCTACACCTGTATCCTTGCCCGTATGCTACAACCAAATCCTCACCCGTATGGTACACCTGTATCCTTGCCTGTATGCTACCGTATCCTCCGCTAATCTGTGAAGTGTCCATCATTTTAATCGTAGCTCATTGGGTCAAAGTCCAGTGGAGCAGTTCGTTCTGGTAAGATGCATGCTTTTGGCCTAAAAGTGGCCACGGGAAACCAAGATGGCGGACTTTCTGTCTGCGTTCAATTGTCACCTTTTGAGGCTTTCACTTGTCATGACAGACGCCATTTTCCTGATGAGTCGTGAAACTGGTGGGAGGGGCTCTTTTTTTTTTTTTTGCATTTTTAAGAGAGAGTCCATTTTGACATTTTGTGTTGGCTTGCCACGGAATAAAATACAAATATTTTTCATCCGACAGACACGATACGCTGGCAATAATTGTTGTTGTTAACTTGTTGTTGTTCTTGGTGAGGACATGAAAATCCCTGTCAGATAAATGTGAAAAAGAGCCTTTTTGTTTGACTACTTAGTAAGAAAATTTCCAATACAGGAATGTGTTGGAGAGTGAAAATGTTTCAAGAGTAAAATACATCATCCATCTTCTAAGTCTCCTCAGCTGCTGCTAACATGCTAATTCATGCTACTTCTGCACGACGAGAACATCTGCACAATGCCACAGCAACACAAATGGCCCATCAACAAAAATGCCACAACAACAAAAAATGGCACAACAACAAAAAATGGCACAACAGCAAAAGTAGCACTACAACAAAAATGGCACAACAACAAAAATGGCACAACAACAAAAACGGTACAACAAAATGGCACGACAGCAAAAATACCACTACAACAAAAATGGCACCACAACAAAAATGGCACAACAGCAAAAATGGCACAACAACAAAAATGGTACAACAAAATAAAATTGCACAACAGCAAAAATAGCACCACAACAAAAATGGCAAAACAACAAAAATGGCACAACAACAAAAATGGCACAGCAAAAATGGTAGAACAAAAATGGCACAACCACAAAAATGGCACAACAACAAAAATGGCACAACAACAAAAATGCCACGACAAAAAATGTCAGAACAACAAAAATGGCACAACAATATAAATGTCACAACAACAAAAATCGCACAACAACAAAATAGCACAACAAAAATGGCACAACGATAAAAATGGCACAACAAAAATGACACAACAACTGAAATGTGAGAAGAAATGCAGCTGAATGTTGTGTGTGATGGAAACAGGAGTGCAGAATTTGTAATGAATGGAGATGAAGATGGATGACAGAGTTGTGATGATGTCATGCTCCCCTTACAAGAAACAATTTGACCTCATTTGCATAATAGGGGCGGGGCTAAAAAGAACTAGGCTGGAGGACTGTTGTTGTTGTTTTTGTTTTTGTTGTTGTCACATTAGCTTGGATGCTACAGGACAGCTGTTGCTAGCAGGGCCCTTCCCCCGCGCTTGAGGGCGGGCAAGTGTCATGGAGGAGCCCCCCCTGGATGTGGCTGGAGGGGTGGGGGTAGAGGGGGGCAAACAGATGCAAAAGTCCACTCTGGTTTTTTTACTGCCTCCTTCCCACAATGCATCACTCCAGCAGGGCACATTAATGCTGTCTGAGTGGACGTCCAGCTGCTGGTGTGTGTGTGTGCGTGCGTGTGTGCGTGCTTGTGTGTGTGTGTGTGTGTGTGTGTGTGTGTGTGTGTGTGTGTGTGTGTGTGTGTGTGTGTGTGTGTGTGTGTGTGCACAGCACATCCAAATAATCTGGCTTGGCTGCACTGCTTGGTCTCAACATAAACAGGAAATACTCACCCTCTTAATCAATGAATGCATTAATCAATGAATGCATGAATCATTGAATGCATTAATCAACAAATGCATGAATAATTGAATGCATTAATCAATGAATGCATGAATCATTGAATGCATTAATCAACGAATGCATTAATTCATGAATGCACAATCGATAAATGCATCAAGGAATGAATGCATGAATCAATGAATGCTGCAATAAATGATTTCAATTGATCAATAAATGCACAAGTCAGTGAATGCATTAATCAATGAATGCATGAATCATAGAATGCATTAATCAATGAATGCATTAATAAAATTGGCTACAAAAGTTAGCCTGCTAACAGTTAGCATGTGTCAAGTACCAAGATATTTGACACTGTTTGACTGCAAAATTGGTTACAGAAGTTAGCCTTGAAAATAGATAAATAAGATGTAAAAAATAGATGAAAATAAATTTAAAAATAAATTAAAGATAGATGAAAAATAGATTTAAAGAATAGATGAAAAATAAAAATACAAATAGATAAAAGATGATGAAAATTAAATAGGAATAGATGAAGAATAGATATAGAAAATATATGAAAAATAGATAAAGAAAGTAAATGAAAAATAGTTTAAAAATCAATCAGAAATAGATAATTAAGAGATGAAAAAAGATGAAAAAATAGATAAAAGATGATGAAAATTAAATTGGAATAGATGAAAAATAGATATAGAAAATATATGAAAAATAGATAAAGAAAGTAGATGAAAAATAGTTTAAAAATCAATCACAAATAGATAATTAAGAGATGAAAAATTGTTTTTTTAAATAGTAAAAAAATAGATTCAAAATAGATTCAAAATAGATCAATAAGAGATGAACATATATCAAAAAATAGATCAAAAATAGATCAAAAATCAGTATAAAAGATATATCAAAAATAGATAAAAGATATATGAAAAATAAATTTAAAAAATAGATAGAAGATGATATAAACTAGATAGTTAGTAGATGAAAAATAGATTAAAAATCAATTAAAATAAATAATTAAGAGATGAAAAGTATATAAAAATATTTTTTTAAATAGAATTAATATAGATTGAAACTAGATTGAAAATGGATGAAAAATAGATGAAAACTAGATAAAAAAAATAGATAAAGAAATAGATGAACAAAGATTAAAAAAACTATTAAAAATAGATGATTAAGAGGTGAAAAATAGTTTTTAAAACAATAAATAAAAAATGGATTGAAAAGAGATTAATATAAGATGAAAAATAAATGAAAATATTGACGAAAAATGTATTAAAAAATGGATTAAAGATGATGAAAACTAGATGAAAAATAGATAAAGAATAGATAAAGAAAATAGATGAAAAATTTATTAAAAGTAGATAACTAAATGATGAAAAATAGTTAAAAATAGATTAAAAATAGATTGAAAAACAGATTGAAAATAGATAAATAAGATATTAAAAATAGATGAAACATCGATTAAAAAATAGATAAAAGATAGATGAAAAATGGATAAAAACAGATTAAAAATGTATTAAAAAAAGAAATCAACGACGGATGAAAAATAGATACAAAATAAATTTAAAAAATAGATGAAAGATGATGAAAAGTAGATGAGTAGATGAAGAATGGGTCCTGAGTGGTTTGGAGATGAGAGCCTCCTTGCGCTGGAGTTTGGATGAGATGTGACAAGTTAGATCCATTAGTATCGAAGCCTTCATGAAGATACAGTCCAGCAAGTGACGCCATGAATCACGGGGGCATATTAGCCCCCCCCCCCCCCCCCCCCCCCCCCCCATGCTAATGATTAACGACGTGGGCTCTTTAATACAGCTGCAAACTCCCGCCTCGTCAGCTCCTTCCAAAGATGACTTTGTGCGACGCGGTGCCAGCTCCTCTTTCAATAAAGACGTGAATTTTAAAGAAGCGCCACAAATTAGCGATTAGCTGCGTGAGGGAGGAAGGGGGGTTGGGGTCTTGGCTCCATCCCCAACCATTTTTTCACAGCAGAAGTCACAGGCGTTATGTTTTCAAGCTTCTGATGGCCACTCCAGATGAACAGGCCTGCACTTCACACATTTCACTTCTTGGCCCGCGCCCCGGCCCAGAAACATGCTCCCTTGGACGCGGTCACGCCGGCGACAGATGGCGTCTTTGGTGCCTGGCGGAGAGGGACGGACAAGACGGCCCGGCGCGTTTGCTCCCAGAACACGACCCTTCCACAAGACCAGTGACCATGTCTTCTCCAGCTAGTAGTATCTGTTAACCCCTGAAAGTACATGTCTATAACAAGGGGCGTGTCAGAGGACATCAGCCGCAATCGTGACTTCAAGAGTGGACGTAATAGTGATAGTGACACCCGGGACCAGATGGCGCCGTGATGTGAGAAGGGAGGAATCTTTGGGCAACACATGATTCCATTCAGAAGCAGCTCTTCATTCAAAAACATTCAAAATCAATACTTGATATGAAGACCTGCATTCCTCCCTAAAATAGATAAACAGCTCTGACACATTTCTATTTTACTTCAAAGAAAACTGGTTTTGTTGGATAAAATTTTACCCAAACAAGTGACTGGACAGGACAGATTTTTAAAAAAGGAAAAAAAAAACCTTTATTTTTTTTAATCGATGAGTAATCAATCGCTGCACCTCAGTCATGTGACTTGTTACTTGACACATGATAACTGTTAGCAGGCTAACTTTTTTAGCCAACTTTGCAGCCAAACATCTCAGATTCATATATCTTGGTACTTTACACATGCTAACAATAACATTCTAGCAGGTTAACTATATTAGCCAATTTAGCAGCCAAACACCTTAGAGTCATATAAACTTGGTACTTTACACATGTTAACTGCTAGCATGCTAACATTAGTATTCTAGTAGGCTAACTTGTTTAGCCAGTTTTGCAGTCAAACATCTCAGACTCATTTAACTTGGTACTTTACACATGTTAAATGTTAGCATGCTAGCATTAGCATTCTCCTGAAGTTTGGTCCCAGGGACCCAGAAAGGTTTCAGTCATAAAAATGAAAAGAATAAGTCGTATATATATATATTTTTATTTTTTATTCAACACTAAATCCCTCAATCAATTTCACATTTATTTTTCGATATAAAAAGTTTTATTATTATTTAAATGTTTTTCTGCGTTTTATGCCCTTTTTGTCAAAACGATTTTTAAGTGTTAAAAATAAATGTTCCGTGTTTTTTTTTTTTTTTTTTTTTTTACTTTGAAAGCTCAAGTCTCTAAATCAGCTCCAGTTGATCTTAAGTTTAAATTGTATTTTTTGCTTCGTTTTTTGCCCTTTTTGTCAGAGAAAATGTTGGAATTTATTTTGCAAACACACAAAACAAACCTTTTTTTCCCCCAAAATTATTTTGAAGTGGAATATTTGATGTGAAATAATTGGATCTTAAATAAATCAATGATTTATAACAACTTTGATTTTAATTCATTATTATTTTTTGAAAAATGACCGTTTTAAAAAAAGTCCTACTAAAATGATTGGGACTCTAAAAGTGTCTCACTAATAAAAGTGTTGCAATTATGTCGTTTTTTTTTCAACACAACCTTTTGGATCAACTTCAGGTCAGTCCGTCAATCCATCCATCCATTTTCTACCGCTTATTCCCTTTTGAGGTCGCAGGGGGCGCTGGCGCCTATCTCAGCTACATTCGGGCGGAAGGCAGCATACACCCTGGACAAGTCGCCACCTCATCGCAGGGCCAACACAGATAGACAGACAACATTCACACTCACATTCACACACTAGGGCCAATTTAGTGTTGCCAATGAACCTATCCCCAGGTGCATGTATTTGGAAGTGGGAGGAAGCCGGGGTACCCGGAGGGAACCCACGCATTCACGGGGAGAACATGCAAACTCCACACAGAAAGATCCCGAGCCTGGGATTGAACCCAGGACTGCAGGACCTTCGTATTGTGAGGCAGACGCACTATATTTTGTTTATGTTTTATCACTATTTTTTTCAAAAGCATTTTTTTTTAACTCAAATTACGCATCAATTTTTTTCTCCCAAAAATAAGTAGATCAATTGGTCAATAATTCATAACAACATTGGATTTATTTTGTTATTTATCTTTTTTTTTTTTGCAAAAATTGCCTAAATCTTCAGATTTATTTTAGATTAAAATTATTTAGTATTTTTTCATGATTTTACTAGTTTGTTTAATGGCCTTTTTGTCAAAGAAAACTTAGTTTTTTATTGGGCAACAAAAACAAAATATGCAATATTTTGCCCCCAAAATAAGTCAAAGTGGACTATTTGAATAATTGGAACCTTCCAATAATTTATTACCATCCATTTCCATTTTCTACCGCTTATTCCCTTTCGGGGTCGCGGGGGGCACTGGCGCCTATCTCAGCTACAATCGGGCGGAAGGCGGTGTACACCCTGGACAAGCCGCCACCTCATCGCAGGGCCATAATTTATTACAACTATTACTATTTTGATTCATTAATATTTTTGTGGCGATGACACTTTTAAAGTAAAAAAAAAAATGCCTGCATGGCAGCTTTGTGTTATTATTAACTAGTGTTTTTAGTCACTATTGTTGTTAGTGTGTTATTAGTCACTATTGTTATTAGTGTGTTATTAGTCATTATTATTATTAGTGTGTTATTAGTCACTATTGTTGTTAGTGTGTTATGAGTCACAATTGTTCTTAGTGTGTTATGAGTCACTATTGTTGTTAGTGTGTTATTAGTCACTATTGCAGTGTTTTGTTCTTACTTTTGTCTGTTTATTCATTTTTATTGTATTTATTTTATTTAATATTTACAGTGTGTCATTAAAACTCATCTACTAGGCACACTTTACACAGCCCTGCCTGGGTTATATAAAGAGATGTTCGGGCATTGTGGCCTTGTCGTACATCATGCATGCACTGAACCTTCTGCACTTTTATCCGTTTGGAGTAGGTGGAATAAAATAGTGTTGCTCCCGCGTGCAATGAGGCATCAACAGGAAGTAGTTGATGTGCACTAAGCAGATGGATGTAGGCCCTGATTAAAAGCAATTAAGTCTGGCCCTGATCTAAATAACTTGTGTGTCATGAAGGCACATCATTTACTGCTCATTAGTTGGGAGGTAGAGGGTGGGTGTCTGGGGTGGGGGGGGATGTTTGACAATATGCGGCGCATTGACAAGCAGGAAGAAGACAGCGAGTATCTTCAGACACATGTGTGGTGCTCTGAGGTGACGCGTTAATTCATTTTTGTGAATTATTCCCCCCCCCCAAGATGTCGTCTAATTTTATTCCTAATCTAGCCTTTTGCCGCCGAGCGTGTCGTCGGGGCATCTTGTGAAATTTCCTCGCCTCTTTCATGGAAGCATATTGGGGCGGGATTGGCCAGCTGTCGGCCTCTTCTCCCGTCTGCTGCCATTATCCCCGGGCCCCGCCCCGCCTTATGGCCGGCCAGCCTGCTAGCAGCCCGGCCCGCTCCACAACTCAAAAGGTGGCTCTTTTTAGATCTGGCCCGTCCTCCCCCGCGCACGCTGCCTTCACAGGCACGCCACCCGGGTTTGAGGCCTCCGTCTTTGGCTCCCCAGCTCGTCACGTGACCATATGCTGGCTTCTGCCCCTCCCCCCGCCGTCCTCACCCTGAGCGAACCCCCTTCCATCCCTAAACATGACGCTCGCCTGGAAGTTCTCCTGACACATTTCCTCCATGTTTGTTTGTGCACTCACTCTCTCCACTCTTTTGCTCGGGTCACATGCGTGAGAGGCGAGTGTGCTGACTACTGAGCCAGCTGTGCTCCCGAAGTTGTGTCAGGGAGTGATGGTTACCAACGTGCGCGTTCACATCCTCAATGAAAATGTTAGTCCTTTACTGTTTTCCCGCAAAACTCTTTTTTCCCACCTAAGTACTGTAAATGGACAAATGATACTGTTATTTTTTTTGTAAAATTCCAGCTGCCAGTATTTGTTTACTTTGTCCATATATATCATGTCGTAACATTCATAACAACATGTAATATATACATGATGTAAGTATATATGTCATGTAGTAACATTCATAATAACATGTAATTTATACATGATGTAAGTATATATGTAGTATCTAGTAACATTCATAACAACATGTGATATATACATGATGCAAGTATATATGTCATGTAGTAACATTCATAATAATGTAATATATATATGATGTAAGTATATATGTAGTATCTAGTAACATTCATAATATGTAATATATTCATGATGTAAGTACGGCATGACCAGTGTATGGAACTCCAACCTCCCCCACCAAATCAAACTCAGCTTCTTCTATGCGACAGTTGAGTCGGTTCTCCTCTCTGGCGGCGAATGCTGGACCCTGAAGCCGACCCTGGAGAAGTCCCTGGATGGATGCTCCACCAGGATGCTGCGTGCAATGCTTAACATCAATAAGAGTGTGCACGTAACCAACATAATCCTCGACAAGGGAATAGCAAGGGTGAGCGAGAAGATTGCTGTAAGGAGGAGGATGAGAATGAGACTAGCAGGACACTGCAAAGGCATCAGGAGCTGCCAACCAGCAAATGGGTGCTGTGGGAAGTAACACATGGGCATGGGTCAAGAGGACGTCCCACCCTGACGTACATGTACATGTACGTGGATGTACTCAAGAAGGATGCAGGAACTCACAGTACCAAGGAACTGGCCAAAGGTATGGAGAATAGGGATGACTAGAAGCAACGATGAGGACCACCTAGAGAGAAGTGTATATTGTCATTTATGAATGAATATATGAATGATATATATTATATTGCATGTTTGGTTTTTAAGCCATTAAAAAAGGGTTTCAGTTGGGAAAAAAGGACAAAAAAACAAAACAACAATAGACACTTTATGGCAATCTATAGATGTTTAAGTATTAAAAGTACAAATAAATATTAATATTACACTTATTATTTAACACTTTAATGACTGAGACCCTTTTGGGTCCCCATGACCATAAACTTTTACCAAAATGACAAATATCCAAATGGCAAACGTTACAAACTGCAACAATACATCGTTGCATCAGTCCTTGCCAAACTATCCTTAATCAGGAATAGGATGTGGGCCTTCCAAAATGTGTCCCAAACAACCCTAAAATCACTACTCTTTTTTTTATTTATTTTCTTTTTTGTAATGCTTTCTAACCTGTAAAATATGGCAAGTAAGTGGTGGCTGACAATGAGAGTTCACGTTTGTGCCTTCTGAAACAATACTGCATTTACATGTCCTGACCGCAATATTAACAAGTATTACTCATATTATGTTATTATTAGTGGTGAAAGTTAATTCTAGATGATACAGCATGTCTCTCACCTGGATAGTAGAAGGTTTTGTTCATAAACCCACAAGTTGGTCAACTTTGACATCCAACTTAGACGCGGAGATGGCCAGAATGACACAAAAAACACTTTTTTTTTCAACTTTTGTGAGGATTATAATGACTTGTTGATGTAAAGGGGAAGATATAAACATCCCATCAGTCTTTATCCTTGTGAGAGCAGACATTATACAGTAAGTGATTGTTTTATTATGTCTGTTGTCTCTCATCAAGTCTGCCATGACTAGTAGTCTTCTTGTTGTTGTTGTAGGGAAAGTGAGCATTCTGGTGTGTCTGTCAAATTAATACGTAAAAATATGTAAAATATTACATGTTATTATGAATGTTACTAATGACATATATACTTACATCATGTATATATTACATGTTATGAATGTTACTACATGACATATATACTTACATCATGTATATATTACATGTTATTATGAATGTTACTAGATACTACATATATACTTACATCATGTATATATTACTTGTTATTATGAATGTTACATTATATGACATATATACTTACATCATGTATATATTACATGTTATTATGAATGTTACTACATGACATATATACTTACATCATGTATATACTACATGTTATTATGAATGTTACTAGATACTACATATATACCTACATCATGTATATATTACATGTTATTATGAATGTTACTACATGACATAAATACTTACATCATGTATATATTACATGTTATTATGAATGTTACTACATGACATATATACTTACATCATGTATATATTACATGTTATCATGAATGTTACTACATGACATAAATACTTACATCATGTATATATTACATGTTATTATGAATGTTACTACATGACATATATATACTTACATCATGTAAATATTAAATGTTATTATGAATGTTACTACATGACATAAATACTTACATCATGTATATATTACATGTTACTACATTATAAAGTATTTCTGATTCTGATTAGATATTTTTAATTATGAATTTATCATATATATTATTAATTGTAATATATATATACAATAAATATTTTGAGGGCCAAGAAGGATGGATGGATATTTAATGTGACATCATCAAAGCCTAATGCAGGTTATTAAATCATCACAACATTGATGTTGATTCATTATTATTCATTGAACAAAGATAGTTGTAAAATAAAAAACATTTTTAGAGTCAACAGTACATTATTTTTCTTGTTACTTTTCACCTTTTTGCTCTTTAAATCCACATTGTATGTTTTTAAGTAATAGTATTTGTAGAATGTGCCGAGTTATTCAATTTTTTTGTCCTCTTCCACTGATGCTTGGATTATGCTGAAAGATGATTTTATTGATTTATTTTTGCTCATAATGTTGACCACGCCAGTTCTGCAGTAATCATGCCACAAAAGCAAAAAGGTGGAAATAATCATTTAAAATCTTCCTATGACATTTGCACGTATTTGTGGACAATGTGAGCAATCCAGGTTGAAGTGAATGTGTCCACAGCCTTTACTTATATGCCCCAACCCAAACAACCTTCCCTAGTCAAGGCGCAGAAAAGAAATACATTCCAAGGCATGATGGGAAAAATGAAAAACTCTCCTCAGGTATCCATGTTTGACTTAATAGGTAGGAGTTGAACTTTCACATACTTTTCATATTAAATCCTTTTATATCCATTATATTATTCTAATATGTACATACTGTTTATGTATACATCTATCTGCTCCTGAGTCCAATTGAGTGTCATGCAAGTGTAAAAAGAAGCGAGGCAATGCTATAAAAGAGTAACTCTGCTGGTTACGTGACAAAGTTAAGCCTCGCCCATGTGGTCGTCCAGCGTCTTTGCCAGCTCTCAGGCGTGTGCTGCTATCACTTGTGGGGTCCCCCTGTGGCCCTCTAATGGAGCCCTTCCCACGGGTAAGTGACACGCCGCCGCACGCCATCAGACCTCGTCTGGCGTCCGGGATGTGTTGTCACCACGCAGAGTGCTGTTTGACGGACTTGTAGAGGAGTCGCCGAGACAGGCCTCAAGTGGGGTCCCCCGGGTTCCTTAATGACACTCCTTTAGGGGCCCCTGGAAGGATTTGAGGCCATGTTGGACTGAGCAGCGTCTTATTGGTCCCCAACTCGACATTCATGTACAACTTTCATTCTCATCTTATACTGGCTTATGGGTTATTGAACACAATAGTACTTTGTACTACTACAGTCTTTTAGCTAAGTACTATTGAATTTGTACTACTTCAGTATTTTAGCTAAGTACTAATGACTTTGTACTACTTCAGTATTTTAGCTAAGTAGTAATGTCTTTGTACTACTTAAGTATTTTAGCTAAGTACTATGGTCTTTTTACTACCACAGTATTTTAGCAAAGTACTATGGTATTTGTACTACTACAGTATTTTAGCTAAGCACTACGGTCTTTGTACTACTACAGTATCTTAGCTAAGTACTTTGGTCTTTGTACTACCACAGTATTTTAGCTAAGTACTACGGTCTTTGTATACTACAGTATTTTATCTAAGTACTATGGTCTTTGTACTACCACAGTATTTTAGCTAAGTACTATGGTCTTTGTACCACTACAGTATTTTAGCTAAGCACTACGGTCTTTGTACTACTGCAGTATTTTAGCTAAGTACTATGGTCTTTGTACTACTACAGTATTTTAGCTAAGCACTACGGTCTTTGTACTACTACAGTATTTTAGCTAAGTACTATGGTCTTTGTACTACTTCAGTATTTTAGCTAAGTCCTATGGTCTTTGTACTACTACAGTATTTTAGCTAAGTACTATGGTCTTTGTACTACTACAATATCATTGACTTTGTACGACCACAGTATTTTAGCTAAGTACTATGGTTTTTGTACTACCACAGTATTGTAGGTAGGCACTAAAGTCTTTGTACTACTTCAGTATTTTAGCTAAGTACTATGGTCTTTATACTATGACAGTACATTAGCTAAGAACTATGGTCTTCATACTACTACAGTATTTTAGTTAAGTACTTTGGTCTTTGTACGACTACAGTATCTTAGCTCAGTACCATGGTCATTGCATGGTACTACTACAGTATTTTAGCTAAGTACTATGGTCTTTGTACTAATACAGTATTTTAGCTAAGTACTATGGTCATTGTACTACTACAGTATTTTAGCTCAGTACTATGGTCATAACATGGTACCACTACAGTATATTAGCTAAGTACTATAGTATTTGTACTACCACAGTATTTTAGCTTAGTATTATTGGTATTTGTACTACCACAGTATTTTAGCTAAGTACTATGGTCTTTGTACTACTACAGTATTTTAACTGAGTACTATGGTCATTACATGGGTACTACTACAGTAATATAGATCTCAGAGCTGGACATGGTTCATATGGTTCTAGCATGTCAGCAGGAGACCACTTCCTAAAGTTCTCAGAGGTGGAGATGGTTCATATTCCTGCTTACTGTGACACCATGGTATTGTGGTCTAAATACTGTGACACAATGGTACCGTGGTCTAAATACCGGGACATCATGTTACTGTGAGACTTGATACCGTGACACCATGGTACTGTGTTCTAAATACCGTGACACAACGGTACCGTGACTGATTGGTTGGGGTCACACGTGATGACCATTGCAGAAAGTCAACAGCACATAGGATTCAATCCTGGTGTTGACCAAAGGGATCCATCAGAGAGTCCAGAAAAACTTTGCTGGATGAAGCAGCATTCCGAGTGTTCTCCCCCTGAACTCTATAAAGTCCAGAGGACTCTGGACCGTGTCAGTCCGGCCTGTGGATGTGTTTACTTCCTGTTTAGCTAGCGCTAAACGGGTCTAACGAAAGCGCTCATTAGTCCTAATAATGGCCGCCACCGCAGGCTGACCTTTCTCCTTGTGGAGTCTCCCGCCCGCATTCTTCACCCTTTGATGCCTCCGTTAATTGGGAATGATTTTAGCTTTTTCTTCTGCGTTTGTCGCCCGTGAAACTCAGCAAGGAGCTAATGGCAAATGTCACCGTGCGCATCATTCCGCTAATGCCCTTCCACCCGTGGCTCAAGCCCCGACCGCGCACTGGAGCGAACCGACGCAAGGCCGTCCGCATCGTTAACTGGGGGGGGGGGTCTCCCTTGAAATCTTCACCAGAAAGCCGTGGAGGAAAGGAACGGGATCACGTGGACGGGAAGTTCTTGTCATTAGCCTCTGGCCCTCGCTAACGAACAAAAATTATTTGCACCAAAATGAAGCGGCCAAAGATGAGAAAGCAACAAGGCGATCAGGTCCAATTGGGTTTGCACACCTCAAACGTGACATTTGGCTGAAAGGTCAAGAGAAATCCCCAGACCTGGTCATTGGAAACCTGTGCCTTGGATATCAGTGCCCAGCTCGCACGGGACTCAATTTGTACACGAGCACAACTCTTTACCAGGTCTCCACTTGCATACACGCACAACTCTTCACCGGGACTCAACTTGTACACACGCACAACTCTTTACCAGGACTTAACTTGTACACACGCACAACTATTCACCGTTCAATCAATCAAGCAGCGTCACCGCCAGCTGACCCACAATCACCACTTGATGACTTTTCATGATTTCACACATTTGTCTTTTTTATATACACGCTGCTACTTCACCACACCGAGGTTAATAACGGTGCTACTTCACCACAGCGAGGGCAATAACGCTGCTACCTCACCACAGCGAGTGTAATAACGCTGCTACTTCACCACAACGAGGATAATAACGCTGCTACTTCACCACAGCGTGGGTAATAATGCTGCTACTTCACCACAGCGAGGTTAATAACGCTGCTACTTCACCACAGCGAGGTTAATAACGCTGCTACTTCACCACAGCGTGGGTAATAATGCTGCTACTTCACCACAGCGAGGGCAATAACAGCGAGGGTAATAACGCTGCTACTTCACCACAGCGAGGGCAATAACGCTGCTACCTCACCACAGCGAGTGTAATAACGCTGCTACTTCACCACAACGAGGATAATAACGCTGCTACTTCACCACAGCGTGGGTAATAATGCTGCTACTTCACCACAGCGAGGTTAATAACGCTGCTACTTCACCACAGCGAGGTTAATAACGCTGCTACTTCACCACAGCGTGGGTAATAATGCTGCTACTTCACCACAGCGAGGGCAATAACAGCGAGGGTAATAACGCTGCTACTTCACCACAGCGAGGGCAATAACAGCGAGGGTAATAACGCTGCTACTTCACTACAGCGAGAGTAATAACGCTGCTACTTCTCCACAGCGAGGGTAATAACAGCGAGGGTAATAACGCTGCTACTTCACTACAGCGAGGGTAATAACAGCGAGGGTAATAACGCTGCTACTTCACTACAGCGAGAGTAATAACGCTGCTACTTCTCCACAGCGAGGGTAATAACAGCGAGGGTAATAACGCTGCTACTTCACTACAGCGAGAGTAATAACGCTGCTACTTCTCCACAGCGAGGGTAATAACAGCGAGGGTAATAACGCTGCTACTTCACTACAGCGAGGGTAATAACAGCGAGGGTAATAACGCTGCTACTTCCCTACAGCGTAAGTAATAACAACGAGGGTAATAACGCTGCTACATCATCACAGCGAGGGTAATAACAGCAAGGGTAATAACGCTGCTACTTCACTACAGCGAGGGTAAAAACAGCGAGGGTAATAACGCTGCTACTTCACCACAGCGAGTGTATTAACAGCGAGGGTAATAACGCTGCTACTTCACTACAGCGAGGGTAATAACGCTGCTACTTCACCACAGCGAGTGTATTAACAGTGAGGGTAATAACGCTGCTACTTCACTACAGCGAGGGTAATAACGCTGCTACTTCACCACAGCGAGTGTATTAACAGTGAGGGTAATAACGCTGCTACTTCACCACAGCGAGGGAAATAACAGCGAGGGTAATAACAGTGAGGTTAATAACGCTGCTACTTCACTACAGCGTAAGTAATAACAGCGAGGGTAATAATGCTGCTACTTCACCACAGCGAGGGTAATAACAGTGTGGGTAACAACGCTGCTACTTCACTACAGCGAGGGTAATAACGCTGCTATTTCACCACAGCGAGGGTAATAACGCTGCTACTTTACCACAGCGAGGGTAATAACAGCGAGGGTAATAACGCTGCTACTTCACTACAGCGAGGGTAATAACAGCGAGGGTAATAACGCTGCTACTTCCCTACAGCGTAAGTAATAACAACGAGGGTAATAACGCTGCTACTTCACCACAGCGAGGTTAATAACGCTGCTACTTCACCACAGCGAGGTTAATAACGCTGCTACTTCACCACAGCGTGGGTAATAATGCTGCTACTTCACCACAGCGAGGGCAATAACAGCGAGGGTAATAACGCTGCTACTTCACTACAGCGAGAGTAATAACGCTGCTACTTCTCCACAGCGAGGGTAATAACAGCGAGGGTAATAACGCTGCTACTTCACTACAGCGAGGGTAATAACAGCGAGGGTAATAACGCTGCTACTTCACTACAGCGAGAGTAATAACGCTGCTACTTCTCCACAGCGAGGGTAATAACAGCGAGGGTAATAACGCTGCTACTTCACTACAGCGAGAGTAATAACGCTGCTACTTCTCCACAGCGAGGGTAATAACAGCGAGGGTAATAACGCTGCTACTTCACTACAGCGAGGGTAATAACAGCGAGGGTAATAACGCTGCTACTTCCCTACAGCGTAAGTAATAACAACGAGGGTAATAACGCTGCTACATCATCACAGCGAGGGTAATAACAGCAAGGGTAATAACGCTGCTACTTCACTATAGCGAGGGTAAAAACAGCGAGGGTAATAACGCTGCTACTTCACCACAGCGAGTGTATTAACAGCGAGGGTAATAACGCTGCTACTTCACTACAGCGAGGGTAATAACGCTGCTACTTCACCACAGCGAGTGTATTAACAGTGAGGGTAATAACGCTGCTACTTCACCACAGCGAGTGTATTAACAGTGAGGGTAATAACGCTGCTACTTCACCACAGCGAGGGAAATAACAGCGAGGGTAATAACAGTGAGGTTAATAACGCTGCTACTTCACTACAGCGAGGGTAATAACGCTGCTACTTCACCACAGCGAGTGTATTAACAGTGAGGGTAATAACGCTGCTACTTCACCACAGCGAGGGAAATAACAGCGAGGGTAATAACAGTGAGGTTAATAACGCTGCTACTTCACTACAGCGAGGGTAATAACGCTGCTACTTCACCACAGCGAGTGTATTAACAGTGAGGGTAATAACGCTGCTACTTCAAAACAGCGAGGGAAATAACAGCGAGGGTAATAACAGCGAGGGTAATAATGCTGCTACTTCACCACAGCGAGGGTAATAACAGTGTGGGTAACAACGCTGCTACTTCACTACAGCGAGGGTAATAACGCTGCTACTTCACCACAGCGAGTGTATTAACAGTGAGGGTAATAACGCTGCTACTTCACCACAGCGAGGGAAATAACAGCGAGGGTAATAACAGTGAGGTTAATAACGCTGCTACTTCACTACAGCGAGGGTAATAACGCTGCTACTTCACCACAGCGAGGGAAATAACAGCGAGGGTAATAACAGCGAGGGTAATAATGCTGCTACTTCACCACAGCGAGGGTAATAACAGTGTGGGTAACAACGCTGCTACTTCACTACAGCGAGGGTAATAACGCTGCTATTTCACCACAGCGAGGGTAATAACGCTGCTACTTTACCACAGCGAGGGTAATAACAGCGAGGGTAATAACGCTGCTACTTCACTACAGCGAGGGTAATAACGCTGCTATTTCACCACAGCGAGGGTAATAACGCTGCTACTTTACCACAGCGAGGGTAATAACAGCGAGGGTAATAACGCTGCTACTTCACTACAGCGTAAGTAATAACAGCGAGGGTAATAACAGCGAGGGTAATAAATAACGCTGCTACTTCTCCACAGCGAGGGTAATAACAGCGAGGGTAATAACGCTGCTACTTCACTACAGCGAGGGTAATAACGCTGCTACTTTACCACAGCGAGGGTAATAACAGCGAGGGTAATAACGCTGCTACTTCACTACAGCGTAAGTAATAACAGCGAGGGTAATAACAGCGAGGGTAATAAATAACGCTGTTACTTGACCACAGCGAGGGTAATAACAGCGAGGTTAATAACGTTGCTACTTTACCACAGCGAGGGTAATAACGCTGCTACTTCACCACAGCGAGGGTAATAACAGCGAGGGTAATAACGCTGCTACTTCACTACAGCGTAAGTAATAACAGCGAGGGTAATAACGCTGCTACTTCACTACAGCGAGGGTAATAACGCTGCTATTTCACCACAGCGAGGGTAATAACGCTGCTACTTTACCACAGCGAGGGTAATAACGCTGCTACTTCACTACAGCGAGGGAAATAACAGCGAGGGTAATAACGCTAATACTTCATTACAGCGTAAGTAATAACAGCGAGGGTAATAAAAGCGACGGTAATAACGCTGCTACTTCACCACAGCGAGGGTAATAACACTGCTACTTCACTACAGCGAGGGTAATAACAGCAAAGGTAATAACGCTGCTACTTCACACAGCGTAGGAAATAACAGCGAGGGTAATAACGCTGCTACTTCACTACAGCGAGGGTAAAAACACTGCTACTTCACGGAGCGTAGGAAATAACAGCGAGGGTAATAACGCTGCTACTTCACTATAGCGAGGGTAATAACAGCGAGGGTGATAACGCTGCTACTTCACCGCAGCGAGGGTAATAACGCTGCTACTTCACCACACAGCGAGTGTATTAACAGCGAGGGTAGTAACGCTGCTACTTCACTACAGCGAGGGTAAAAACACTGCTACTTCACGGAGCGTAGGAAATAACAGCGAGGGTAATAACGCTGCTACTTCACTACAGCGAGGGTAAAAACACTGCTACTTCACGGAGCGTAGGAAATAACAGCGAGGGTAATAACGCTCCTACTTCACTATAGCGAGGGTAATAACAGCGAGGGTGATAACGCTGCTACTTCACCGCAGCGAGGGTAATAACGCTGCTACTTCCCTACAGCGTAAGTAATAACAGCAAGGGTAATAACGCTGCTACTTCACCACAGCGAGTGTATTAACAGCGAGGGTAATAACGCTGCTACTTCACTACAGCGAGGGTAATAACAGTGAGGTTAATAACGCTGCTACTTCACTACAGCGAGGGAAATAACAGCGAGGGTAATAACAGTGAGGTTAATAACGCTGCTACTTCACTACAGCGAGGGAAATAATAGCGAGGGTAATAGCGCTGCTACTTCACTACAAAGTAAGTAATAACAGCGAGGGTAATAACGCTGCTACTTCACTACAGCGAGGGTAAAAACAGCGAGGGTAATAGCGCTGCTACTTCACTACAGCGTGGGTAATAACAGCGAAGGTAATAACAGCGAGGGTAATAACGCTACTACTTCACTACAACGAGGGTAATAACGCTGCTACTTCACTACAGCGTGGGTAATAACAGCGAAGGTAATAACAGCGAGGGTAATAACGCTGCTACTTCACTACAGCGAGGGTAATAGCGCTGCTACTTCACTACAGCGTAAGTAATAACAGTGAGGGTAATAACAGCGAGGGTTATAACGCTGCTACTTCACTACAGCGAGGGTAATAACGCTGCTACTTCACCACAGCGTGGGTAATAACAGCGAAGGTAATAACAGCGAGGGTAATAACGCTGCTACTTCACTACAGCGAGGGTAATAATGCTGCTACTTCACCACAGCGAGGGTAATAACAGCGAGGGTAATAACGCTGCTACTTCACTACAGCGAGGGTAATAACGCTGCTACTTCACCACAGCGTAGGTAATAACAGCGAAGGTAATAACAGCGAAGGTAATAACGCTGCTACTTCACTTCAGCGAGGGTAATAACAGCGAAGGTAATAACAGCGAGGGTAATAACGCTGCTACTTCACTACAGCGAGGGTAATAATGCTGCTACTTCACCACAGCGAGGGTAATAACAGCGAGGGTAATAACGCTGCTACTTCACCACAGCGAGTGTATTAACAGCGAGGGTAATAACGCTGCTACTTCACCACAGCGAGGGTAATAACGCTGCTACTTCACCACAGCGAGGGTAATAACAGCGAGGGTAATAACGCTGCTACTTCACCACAGCGAGTGTATTAACAGCGAGGGTAATAACGCTGCTACTTCACCACAGCGAGGGTAATAACGCTGCTACTTCACCACAGCGAGGGTAATAACGCTGCTACTTCACCACAGCGAGGGTAATAACGATGCTACTTCACTTCAGCGAGGGTAATAACGCTGCTACTTCACTACAGCGTAGGTAATAACAGCGAAGGTAATAACAGCGAGGGTAATAACGCTGCTACTTCACTACAGCGAGGGTAATAACAGCGAGGGTAATAACGCTGCTACTTCACCACAGCGAGTGTATTAACAGCGAGGGTAATAACGCTGCTACTTCACTACAGCGAGGGTAATAACAGCGAGGGTAATAACGCTGCTACTTCACCACAGCGAGTGTATTAACAGCGAGGGTAATAACGCTGCTACTTCACTAAAGCGAGGGTAATAACAGCGAGGGTAATAACGCTGCTACTTCACCACAGCGAGGGTAATAACAGCGAAGGTAATAACAGCGAGGGTAATAACGCTGCTACTTCACTACAGCGAGGGTAATAATGCTGCTACTTCACCACAGCGAGGGTAATGACAGCGAGGGTAATAACGCTGCTACTTCACTTCAGCGAGGGTAATAACAGCGAAGGTAATAACAGCGAGGGTAATAACGCTGCTACTTCACTACAGCGAGGGTAATAATGCTGCTACTTCACTTCAGCGAGGGTAATAACAGCGAAGGTAATAACAGCGAGGGTAATAACGCTGCTACTTCACTACAGCGAGGGTAATAATGCTGCTACTTCACCACAGCGAGTGTATTAACAGCGAGGGTAATAACGCTGCTACTTCACCACAGCGAGGGTAATAACGCTGCTACTTTACCACAGCGAGGGTGATAACAGCGAGGGTAATAACACTGCTAATAACAGCGAGGGTAATAACAGCGAGGGAAATAAATAACGCTGCTACTTCATCACAGCGAGGGTAATAACAGTGAGGTTAATAACGCTGCTACTTCACTACAGCGAGGGTAATAACGCTGCTATTTCACCACAGCGAGGGTAATAACGCTGCTACTTTACCACAGCGAGGGTAATAACAGCGAGGGTAATAACGCTGCTACTTCACCACAGCGAGTGTATTAACAGCGAGGGTAATAACGCTGCTACTTCACCACAGCGAGGGTAATAACGCTGCTACTTCACCACAGCGAGGGTAATAACAGCGAGGGTAATAACGCTGCTACTTCACCACAGCGAGTGTATTAACAGCGAGGGTAATAACGCTGCTACTTCACCACAGCGAGGGTAATAACGCTGCTACTTCACCACAGCGAGGGTAATAACGCTGCTACTTCACCACAGCGAGGGTAATAACGATGCTACTTCACTTCAGCGAGGGTAATAACGCTGCTACTTCACTACAGCGTAGGTAATAACAGCGAAGGTAATAACAGCGAGGGTAATAACGCTGCTACTTCACTACAGCGAGGGTAATAACAGCGAGGGTAATAACGCTGCTACTTCACCACAGCGAGTGTATTAACAGCGAGGGTAATAACGCTGCTACTTCACCACAGCGAGGGTAATAACAGCGAAGGTAATAACAGCGAGGGTAATAACGCTGCTACTTCACTACAGCGAGGGTAATAATGCTGCTACTTCACCACAGCGAGGGTAATGACAGCGAGGGTAATAACGCTGCTACTTCACTTCAGCGAGGGTAATAACAGCGAAGGTAATAACAGCGAGGGTAATAACGCTGCTACTTCACTACAGCGAGGGTAATAATGCTGCTACTTCACTTCAGCGAGGGTAATAACAGCGAAGGTAATAACAGCGAGGGTAATAACGCTGCTACTTCACTACAGCGAGGGTAATAATGCTGCTACTTCACCACAGCGAGGGTAATAACAGCGACGGTAATAACGCTGCTACTTCACCACAGCGAGTGTATTAACAGCGAGGGTAATAACGCTGCTACTTCACTTCAGCGAGGGTAATAACGCTGCTACTTCACCACAGCGAGGGTAATAATGCTGCTACTTTACCACAGCGAGTGTAATAACAGCGAGGGTAATAACGCTGCTACTTCACTTCAGCGAGGGTAATAACAGCGAAGGTAATAACAGCGAGGGTAATAACAGTGAGGGTAACAACGCTGCTACTTCACTACAGCGTAAGTAATAACAGTGAGGGTAAAAACGCTGCTACTTCACTACAGCGAGGGTAATAACGCTGTTATTTCACCACAGCGAGGGTTATAACGCTGCTACTTTACCACAGCGAGGGTGATAACAGCGAGGGTAATAACACTGCTAATAACAGCGAGGGTAATAACAGCGAGGGAAATAAATAACGCTGCTACTTTACCACAGCGAGGGAAATAACAGCGACGGTAATAACGCTGCTACTTCATCACAGCGAGGGTAATAACAGTGAGGTTAATAACGCTGCTACTTCACCACAGCGAGGGTAATAACGCTGCTACTTTACCACAGCGAGGGTAATAACAGCGAGGGTAATAACGCTGCTACTTCACTACAGCGTAAGTAATAACAGCGAGGGTAATAACGCTGCTATTTCACCACAGCGAGTGTATTAACAGTGAGGGTAATAACGCTGCTACTTCACTACAGCAAGGGTAATAACACTGCTACTTCACCACAGCGAGGGTAATAATAGCGAGGGTAATAACAGTGAGGTTAATAACGCTGCTACTTCACTACAGCGTAAGTAATAACAGCGAGGGTAATAACGCTGCTACTTCACTACAGCGTAAGTAATAACAGCGAGGGTAATAAATAACGCTGTTACTTGACCACAGCGAGGGTAATAACAGCGAGGTTAATAACGTTGCTACTTTACCACAGGGAGGGTAATAACAGCGAGGGTAATAACGCTGCTACTTCACCACAGCGAGGGTAATAACAGCGAGGGTAATAACGCTGCTACTTCACTACAGCGTAAGTAATAACAGCGAGGGTAATAAATAACGCTGCTACTTCACCACAGCGAGGGTAATAACAGCGAGGGTAATAACGCTGCTACTTCACCACAGCGAGTGTATTAACAGCGAGGGTAATAACGCTGCTGCTTCACCACAGCGAGTGTATTAACAGTGAGGGTAATAACGCTGCTACTTCACTACAGCAAGGGTAATAACGCTGCTACTTCACCACAGCGAGGGTAATAACAGCGAGGGTAATAACGCTGCTACTTCACTACAGCGTAAGTAATAACAGCGAGGGTAATAAATAACGCTGCTATTTCACCACAGCGAGGGTAATAACAGCGAGGGTAATAACGCTGCTACTTCACTACAGCGTAAGTAATAACAGCGAGGGAAATGAATAACGCTGCTACTTTACCACAGCGAGGGAAATAACAGCGAGGGAAATAAAAGCGACGGTAATAACGCTGCTACTTCACTACAGCGAGGGTAATAACAGTGAGGGTAATAACGCTGCTACTTCACTACAGCAAGGGTAATAACGCTGCTATTTCACCACAGCGAGGGTAATAACGCTGCTACTTTACCACAGCGAGGGTAATAACAGCGAGGGTAATAACGCTGCTATTTCACCACAGCGAGGGTAATAACGCTGCTACTTTACCACAGCGAGGGTAATAACAGCGAGGGTAATAACGCTGCTACTTCACTACAGCGTAAGTAATAACAGCGAGGGTAATAACAGCGAGGGTAATAAATAACGCTGCTACTTTACCACAGCGGGGGTAATAACAGCGAGGGTAATAACGCTGCTACTTCACTACAGCGAGGGTAATAACAGCGAGGTTAATAACGCTGCTACTTCACCACAGCGAGGGTAATAACAGCGAGGTTAATAACGCTGCTACTTCACCACAGCGAGGGTAATAATGCTGCTACTTCACCACAGCGAGGGTAATACCAGCGAGGGTGATAACGCTGCTACTTCATCGCAGCGAGGGTAATAACAGCGAGGGTAATAATGCTGCTACTTCACCACAGCGAGGGTAATAACAGCGAGGGTAATAACGCTGCTACTTCACCGCAGCGAGGGTAATAACAGCGAGGGTAATAATGCTGCTACTTCACCACAGCCAGGGTAATAACAGCGAGGTTAATAACGCTGCTACTTCACCACAGCGAGGGTAATAACGCTGCTACTTCACCACAGCGAGGGTAATAACAGCGAGGGTAATAACGCTGCTACTTCCCTACAGCGTAAGTAATAACAGCGAGGGTAATAATCCTGCTACTTCACTACAGCGAGGGTAATAACAGCGAGGGTGATAACGCTGCTACTTCACCGCAGCGAGGGTAATAACAGCGAGGGTAATAACGCTGCTACTTCCCTACAGCGTAAGTAATAACAGCGAGGGTAATAACGCTGCTACTTCACTACAGCGTAAGTAATAACAGCGAGGGTAATAACGCTGCTACTTCCCTACAGCGTAAGTAATAACAGCGAGGGTAATAACGCTGCTACTTCCCTACAGCGTAAGTAATAACAGCGAGGGTAATAACGCTGCTACTTCACTACAGCGTGGTTGATAACGCTGCTACTTCACACAGCGTAGGAAATAACAGCGAGGGTAATACCGCTGCTACTTCACTACAGCGAGGGTAATAACAGCGAGGGTGATAACGCTGCTACTTCACCGCAGCGAGGGTAATAATGCTGCTACTTCACACAGCGTAGGAAATAACAGCGAGGGTAATAACGCTGCTACTTCACTACAGCGAGGGTAATAACGCTGCTATTTCACCACAGCGAGGGTAATAACGCTGCTACTTTACCACAGCGAGGGTAATAACAGCGAGGGTAATAACGCTGCTACTTCACTACAGCGTAAGTAATAACAGCGAGGGTAATAACAGCGAGGGTAATAAATAACGCTGTTACTTGACCACAGCGAGGGTAATAACAGCGAGGTTAATAACGTTGCTACTTTACCACAGCGAGGGTAATAACAGCGAGGGTAATAACGCTGCTACTTCACCACAGCGAGGGTAATAACAGCGAGGGTAATAACGCTGCTACTTCACTACAGCGTAAGTAATAACAGCGAGGGTAATAACAGCGAGGGTAATAAATAACGCTGTTACTTGACCACAGCGAGGGTAATAACAGCGAGGTTAATAACATTGCTACTTTACCACAGCGAGGGTAATAACGCTGCTACTTCACACAGCGTAGGTAATAACAGCGAGGGTAATAACGCTGCTACTTCACCACAGCGAGTGTATTAACAGCGAGGGTAATAACGCTGCTACTTCACCACAGCGAGTGTATTAACAGTGAGGGTAATAACGCTGCTACTTCACCACAGCGAGTGTATTAACAGCGAGGGTAATAACGCTGCTACTTCACCACAGCGAGTGTATTAACAGTGAGGGTAATAACACTGCTACTTCACCACAGCGAGGGAAATAATAGCGAGGGTAATAACAGTGAGGTTAATAACGCTGCTACTTCACTACAGCGTAAGTAATAACGCTGTTATTTCACCACAGCGAGGGTAATAACGCTGCTACTTTACCACAGCGAGGGTGATAACAGCGAGGGTAATAACACTGCTAATAACAGCGAGGGTAATAACAGCGAGGGAAATAAATAACGCTGCTACTTTACCACAGCGAGGGAAATAACAGCGACGGTAATAACGCTGCTACTTCATCACAGCGAGGGTAATAACAGTGAGGTTAATAACGCTGCTACTTCACTACAGCGAGGGTAATAACGCTGCTACTTTACCACAGCGAGGGTAATAACAGCGAGGGTAATAACGCTGCTACTTCACTACAGCGTAAGTAATAACAGCGAGGGTAATAACAGCGAGGGTAATAAATAACGCTATTACTTGACCACAGCGAGGGTAATAACAGCGAGGTTAATAACGTTGCTACTTTACCACAGCACGGGTAATAACAGCGAGGGTAATAACGCTGCTACTTCACCACAGCGAGGGTAATAACAGCGAGGGTAATAACGCTGCTACTTCACTACAGCGTAAGTAATAACAGCGAGGGTAATAAATAACGCTGCTATTTCACCACAGCGAGGGTAATAACAGCGAGGGTAATAACGCTGCTACTTCACTACAGCGTAAGTAATAACAGCGAGGGAAATGAATAACGCTGCTACTTTACCACAGCGAGGGAAATAACAGCGAAGGTAATAACGCTGCTACTTCATTACAGCGTAAGTAATAACAGCGAGGGAAATGAATAACGCTGCTACTTTACCACAGCGAGGGTAATAAAAGCGACGGTAATAACGCTGCTACTTCACCACAGCGAGGGTAATAACAGTGAGGTTAATATCGCTGCTACTTCACTACAGCGAGGGTAATAACAGTGAGGTTAATATCGCTGCTACTTCACTACAGCGAGGGTAATAACAGCGAGGGTAATAACGCTGCTACTTCACTACAGCGAGGGTAATAACGCTGCTATTTCACCACAGCGAGGGTAATAACGCTGCTACTTTACCACAGCGAGGGTAATAACAGCGAGGGTAATAACGCTGCTACTTCACTACAGCGTAAGTAATAACAGCGAGGGTAATAACGCTGCTACTTCACTACAGCGAGGGTAATAACGCTGCTACTTTACCACAGCGAGGGTAATAACGCTGCTACTTCACTACAGCGTAAGTAATAACAGCGAGGGTAATAAATAACGCTGCTACTTGACCACAGCGAGGGTAATAACAGCGAGGTTAATAACGTTGCTACTTTACCACAGCGAGGGTAATAACAGCGAGGTTAATAACGCTGCTACTTCACCACATCGAGGGTAATAACAGCGAGGTTAATAACGCTGCTACTTCACCACAGCGAGGGTAATAATGCTGCTACTTCACCACAGCGAGGGTAATAACAGCGAGGGTGATAACGCTGCTACTTCATCGCAGCGAGGGTAATAACAGCGAGGGTAATAATGCTGCTACTTCACCACAGCGAGGGTAATAACAGCGAGGGTAATAACGCTGCTACTTCACCGCAGCGAGGGTAATAACAGCGAGGGTAATAATGCTGCTACTTCACCACAGCGAGGGTAATAACAGCGAGGTTAATAACGCTGCTACTTCCCTACAGCGTAAGTAATAACAGCGAGGGTAATAACGCTGCTACTTCACTACAGCGTAAGTAATAACAGTGAGGGTAATAACAGCGAGGGTTATAACGCTGCTACTTCACTACAGCGTGGGTAATAACAGCGAAGGTAATAACAGCGAGGGTAATAACGCTGCTACTTCACTACAGCGAGGGTAATAACGCTGCTACTTCACTACAGCGAGGGTAATAACGCTGCTACTTCACCACAGCGAGGGTAATAATGCTGCTACTTCACCACAGCGAGGGTAATACCAGCGAGGGTGATAACGCTGCTACTTCATCGCAGCGAGGGTAATAACAGCGAAGGTAATAACAGCGAGGGTAATAACGCTGCTACTTCACTACAGCGTGGGTAATAACAGCGAAGGTAATAACAGCGAGGGTAATAACGCTGCTACTTCACTACAGCGAGGGTAATAACAGCGAAGGTAATAACAGCGAGGGTAATAACGCTGCTACTTCACTACAGCGTGGGTAATAACAGCGAAGGTAATAACAGCGAGGGTAATAACGCTGCTACTTCACTACAGCGTAAGTAATAACAGTGAGGGTAATAACAGCGAGGGTAATAACGCTGCTACTTCACTACAGCGAGGGTAATAACGCTGCTACTTCACCACAGCGTGGGTAATAACAGCGAAGGTAATAACAGCGAGGGTAATAACGCTGCTACTTCACTACAGCGAGGGTAATAATGCTGCTACTTCACCACAGCGAGGGTAATAACAGCGAGGGTAATAACGCTGCTACTTCACCACAGCAAGTGTATTAACAGCGAGGGTAATAACGCTGCTACTTCACTACAGCGAGGGTAATAACGCTGCTACTTCACCACAGCGTAGGTAATAACAGCGAAGGTAATAACAGCGAAGGTAATAACAGCGAGGATAATAACGCTGCTACTTCACTACAGCGAGGGTAATAATGCTGCTACTTCACCACAGCGAGGGTAATAACAGCGAGGGTAATAACGCTGCTACTTCACCACAGCGAGTGTATTAACAGCGAGGGTAATAACGCTGCTACTTCACCACAGCGAGGGTAATAACGCTGCTACTTCACCACAGCGAGGGTAATAACAGCGAGGGTAATAACGCTGCTACTTCACCACAGCGAGGGTAATAACAGCGAGGGTAATAACGCTGCTACTTCACCACAGCGAGGGTAATAACGCTGCTACTTCACCACAGCGAGGGTAATAACAGCGAGGGTAATAACGCTGCTACTTCACCACAGCGAGTGTATTAACAGCGAGGGTAATAACGCTGCTACTTCACTACAGCGAGGGTAATAATGCTGCTACTTCACCACAGCGAGGGTAATAACAGCGAGGGTAATAACGCTGCTACTTCACCACAGCGAGTGTATTAACAGCGAGGGTAATAACGCTGCTACTTCACCACAGCGAGTGTATTAACAGCGAGGATAATAACGCTGCTACTTCACTACAGCGAGGGTAATAATGCTGCTACTTCACCACAGCGAGGGTAATAACAGCGAGGGTAATAACGCTGCTACTTCACCACAGCGAGTGTATTAACAGCGAGGGTAATAACGCTGCTACTTCACCACAGCGAGGGTAATAACGCTGCTACTTCACCACAGCGAGGGTAATAACAGCGAGGGTAATAACGCTGCTACTTCACCACAGCGAGTGTATTAACAGCGAGGGTAATAACGCTGCTACTTCACCACAGCGAGGGTAATAACGCTGCTACTTCACCACAGCGAGGGTAATAACGCTGCTACTTCACCACAGCGAGGGTAATAACGATGCTACTTCACTTCAGCGAGGGTAATAACGCTGCTACTTCACTACAGCGAGGGTAATAACAGCGAGGGTAATAACGCTGCTACTTCACCACAGCGAGTGTATTAACAGCGAGGGTAATAACGCTGCTACTTCACTACAGCGAGGGTAATAACAGCGAGGGTAATAACGCTGCTACTTCACCACAGCGAGTGTATTAACAGCGAGGGTAATAACGCTGCTACTTCACTACAGCGAGGGTAATAACAGCGAGGGTAATAACGCTGCTACTTCACCACAGCGAGGGTAATAACAGCGAAGGTAATAACAGCGAGGGTAATAACGCTGCTACTTCACTACAGCGAGGGTAATAATGCTGCTACTTCACCACAGCGAGGGTAATGACAGCGAGGGTAATAACGCTGCTACTTCACTTCAGCGAGGGTAATAACAGCGAAGGTAATAACAGCGAGGGTAATAACGCTGCTACTTCACTACAGCGAGGGTAATAATGCTGCTACTTCACTTCAGCGAGGGTAATAACAGCGAAGGTAATAACAGCGAGGGTAATAACGCTGCTACTTCACTACAGCGAGGGTAATAATGCTGTTACTTCACCACAGCGAGGGTAATAACAGCGACGGTAATAACGCTGCTACTTCACCACAGCGAGTGTATTAACAGCGAGGGTAATAACGGTGCTACTTCACTTCAGCGAGGGTAATAACGCTGCTACTTCACCACAGCGAGGGTAATAACGCTGCTACTTCACCACAGCGAGGGTAATAATGCTGCTACTTCACTACAGCGTAAGTAATAACAGCGAGGGTAATAACAGCGAGGGTAATAAATAACGCTGTTACTTGACCACAGCGAGGGTAATAACAGCGAGGTTAATAACGTTGCTACTTTACCACAGCGAGGGTAATAACAGCGAGGGTAATAACGCTGCTACTTCACCACAGCGAGGGTAATAACAGCGAGGGTAATAACGCTGCTACTTCACTACAGCGTAAGTAATAACAGCGAGGGTAATAAATAACATTGCTACTTTACCACAGCGAGGGTAATGACGCTGCTACTTCACACAGCGTAGGTAATAACAGCGAGGGTAATAACGCTGCTACTTCACCACAGCGAGTGTATTAACAGTGAGGGTAATAACGCTGCTACTTCACCACAGCGAGGGAAATAATAGCGAGGGTAATAACAGTGAGGTTAATAACGCTGCTACTTCACTACAGCGTAAGTAATAACGCTGTTATTTCACCACAGCGAGGGTAATAACGCTGCTACTTTACCACAGCGAGGGTGATAACAGCGAGGGTAATAACACTGCTAATAACAGCGAGGGTAATAACAGCGAGGGAAATAAATAACGCTGCTACTTTACCACAGCGAGGGAAATAACAGCGACGGTAATAACGCTGCTACTTCATCACAGCGAGGGTAATAACAGTGAGGTTAATAACGCTGCTACTTCACTACAGCGAGGGTAATAACGCTGCTACTTTACCACAGCGAGGGTAATAACAGCGAGGGTAATAACGCTGCTACTTCACTACAGCGTAAGTAATAACAGCGAGGGTAATAACAGCGAGGGTAATAAATAACGCTATTACTTGACCACAGCGAGGGTAATAACAGCGAGGTTAATAACGTTGCTACTTTACCACAGCAAGGGTAATAACAGCGAGGGTAATAACGCTGCTACTTCACCACAGCGAGGGTAATAACAGCGAGGGTAATAACGCTGCTACTTCACTACAGCGTAAGTAATAACAGCGAGGGTAATAAATAACGCTGCTATTTCACCACAGCGAGGGTAATAACAGCGAAGGTAATAACGCTGCTACTTCATTACAGCGTAAGTAATAACAGCGAGGGAAATGAATAACGCTGCTACTTTACCACAGCGAGGGAAATAACAGCGAAGGTAATAACGCTGCTACTTCATTACAGCGTAAGTAATAACAGCGAGGGTAATAAATAACGCTGCTACTTGACCACAGCGAGGGTAATAACAGCGAGGTTAATAACGTTGCTACTTTACCACAGCGAGGGTAATAACAGCGAGGTTAATAACGCTGCTACTTCACCACAGCGAGGGTAATAACAGCGAGGGTGATAACGCTGCTACTTCATCGCAGCGAGGGTAATAACAGCGAGGGTAATAATGCTGCTACTTCACCACAGCGAGGGTAATAACAGCGAGGGTAATAACGCTGCTACTTCACCGCAGCGAGGGTAATAACAGCGAGGGTAATAATGCTGCTACTTCACCACAGCGAGGGTAATAACAGCGAGGTTAATAACGCTGCTACTTCACCACAGCGTAAGTAATAACGCTGTTATTTCACCACAGCGAGGGTAATAACGCTGCTACTTCCCTACAGCGTAAGTAATAACAGCGAGGGTAATAACGCTGCTAATTCACTACAGCGAGGGTAAAAACAGCGAGGGTAATAGCGCTGCTACTTCACTACAGCGTAAGTAATAACAGTGAGGGTAATAACAGCGAGGGTTATAACGCTGCTACTTCACTACAGCGTGGGTAATAACAGCGAAGGTAATAACAGCGAGGGTAATAACGCTGCTACTTCACTACAGCGAGGGTAATAGCGCTGCTACTTCACTACAGCGTAAGTAATAACAGTGAGGGTAATAACAGCGAGGGTTATAACGCTGCTACTTCACTACAGCGAGGGTAATAACGCTGCTACTTCACCACAGCGTGGGTAATAACAGCGAAGGTAATAACAGCGAGGGTAATAACGCTGCTACTTCACTACAGCGAGGGTAATAATGCTGCTACTTCACCACAGCGAGGGTAATAACAGCGTGGGTAATAACGCTGCTACTTCACTACAGCGAGGGTAATAACGCTGCTACTTCACTACAGCGTGGGTAATAACAGCGAAGGTAATAACAGCGAGGGTAATAACGCTGCTACTTCACTACAGCGAGGGTAATAGCGCTGCTACTTCACTACAGCGTAAGTAATAACAGTGAGGGTAATAACAGCGAGGGTTATAACGCTGCTACTTCACTACAGCGAGGGTAATAACGCTGCTACTTCACCACAGCGTGGGTAATAACAGCGAAGGTAATAACAGCGAGGGTAATAACGCTGCTACTTCACTACAGCGAGGGTAATAATGCTGCTACTTCACCACAGCGAGGGTAATAACAGCGAGGGTAATAACGCTGCTACTTCACCACAGCAAGTGTATTAACAGCGAGGGTAATAACGCTGCTACTTCACTACAGCGAGGGTAATAACGCTGCTACTTCACCACAGCGTAGGTAATAACAGCGAAGGTAATAACAGCGAAGGTAATAACAGCGAGGATAATAACGCTGCTACTTCACTACAGCGAGGGTAATAATGCTGCTACTTCACCACAGCGAGGGTAATAACAGCGAGGGTAATAACGCTGCTACTTCACCACAGCGAGTGTATTAACAGCGAGGGTAATAACGCTGCTACTTCACCACAGCGAGGGTAATAACGCTGCTACTTCACCACAGCGAGGGTAATAACGCTGCTACTTCACCACAGCGAGTGTATTAACAGCGAGGGTAATAACGCTGCTACTTCACCACAGCGAGGGTAATAACGCTGCTACTTCACCACAGCGAGGGTAATAACGCTGCTACTTCACCACAGCGAGGGTAATAACGATGCTACTTCACTTCAGCGAGGGTAATAACGCTGCTACTTCACTACAGCGTAGGTAATAACAGCGAAGGTAATAACAGCGAGGGTAATAACGCTGCTACTTCACTACAGCGAGGGTAATAACAGCGAGGGTAATAACGCTGCTACTTCACCACAGCGAGTGTATTAACAGCGAGGGTAATAACGCTGCTACTTCACTACAGCGAGGGTAATAACAGCGAGGGTAATAACGCTGCTACTTCACCACAGCGAGGGTAATAACAGCGAAGGTAATAACAGCGAGGGTAATAACGCTGCTACTTCACTACAGCGAGGGTAATAATGCTGCTACTTCACCACAGCGAGGGTAATGACAGCGAGGGTAATAACGCTGCTACTTCACTTCAGCGAGGGTAATAACAGCGAAGGTAATAACAGCGAGGGTAATAACGCTGCTACTTCACTACAGCGAGGGTAATAATGCTGCTACTTCACTTCAGCGAGGGTAATAACAGCGAAGGTAATAACAGCGAGGGTAATAACGCTGCTACTTCACTACAGCGAGGGTAATAATGCTGCTACTTCACCACAGCGAGGGTAATAACAGCGACGGTAATAACGCTGCTACTTCACCACAGCGAGTGTATTAACAGCGAGGGTAATAACGGTGCTACTTCACTTCAGCGAGGGTAATAACGCTGTTACTTCACCACAGCGAGGGTAATAACGCTGCTACTTCACCACAGCGAGGGTAATAATGCTGCTACTTCACTACAGCGTAAGTAATAACAGCGAGGGTAATAACAGCGAGGGTAATAAATAACGCTGTTACTTGACCACAGCGAGGGTAATAACGATGCTACTTCACTTCAGCGAGGGTATTAACGCTGCTACTTCACTACAGCGTAGGTAATAACAGCGAAGGTAATAACAGCGAGGGTAATAACGCTGCTACTTCACTACAGCGAGGGTAATAACAGCGAGGGTAATAACGCTGCTACTTCACCACAGCGAGTGTATTAACAGCGAGGGTAATAACGCTGCTACTTCACTACAGCGAGGGTAATAACAGCGAGGGTAATAACGCTGCTACTTCACCACAGCGAGTGTATTAACAGCGAGGGTAATAACGCTGCTACTTCACTACAGCGAGGGTAATAACAGCGAGGGTAATAACGCTGCTACTTCACCACAGCGAGGGTAATAACAGCGAAGGTAATAACAGCGAGGGTAATAACGCTGCTACTTCACTACAGCGAGGGTAATAATGCTGCTACTTCACCACAGCGAGGGTAATGACAGCGAGGGTAATAACGCTGCTACTTCACTTCAGCGAGGGTAATAACAGCGAAGGTAATAACAGCGAGGGTAATAACGCTGCTACTTCACTACAGCGAGGGTAATAATGCTGCTACTTCACTTCAGCGAGGGTAATAACAGCGAAGGTAATAACAGCGAGGGTAATAACGCTGCTACTTCACTACAGCGAGGGTAATAATGCTGCTACTTCACCACAGCGAGGGTAATAACAGCGACGGTAATAACGCTGCTACTTCACCACAGCGAGTGTATTAACAGCGAGGGTAATAACGGTGCTACTTCACTTCAGCGAGGGTAATAACGCTGCTACTTCACCACAGCGAGGGTAATAACGCTGCTACTTCACCACAGCGAGGGTAATAATGCTGCTACTTCACCACAGCGAGGGTAATAACGCTGCTACTTCACTACAGCGTAGGTAATAACAGCGAAGGTAATAACAGCGAGGGTAATAACAGTGAGGGTAACAACGCTGCTACTTCACTACAGCGTAAGTAATAACAGTGAGGGTAATAACGCTGCTACTTCACTACAGCGAGGGTAATAACGCTGCTACTTCACCACAGCGAGGGTAATAACGCTGCTACTTCACTTCAGCGAGGGTAATAACGCTGCTACTTCACTACAGCGTAGGTAATAACAGCGAAGGTAATAACAGCGAGGGTAATAACAGTGAGGGTAACAACGCTGCTACTTCACTACAGCGTAAGTAATAACAGTGAGGGTAATAACGCTGCTACTTCACTACAGCGAGGGTAATAACGCTGTTATTTCACCACAGCGAGGGTAATAACGCTGCTACTTTACCACAGCGAGGGTAATAACAGCGAGGGTAATAACGCTGCTACTTCACCACAGCGAGTGTATTAACAGCGAGGGTAATAACGCTGCTACTTCACCACAGCGAGGGTAATAACGCTGCTACTTTACCACAGCGAGGGTGATAACAGCGAGGGTAATAACACTGCTAATAACAGCGAGGGTAATAACAGCGAGGGAAATAAATAACGCTGCTACTTCATCACAGCGAGGGTAATAACAGTGAGGTTAATAACGCTGCTACTCCACTACAGCGAGGGTAATAACGCTGCTATTTCACCACAGCGAGGGTAATAACGCTGCTACTTTACCACAGCGAGGGTAATAACAGCGAGGGTAATAACGCTGCTACTTCACCACAGCGAGTGTATTAACAGCGAGGGTAATAACGCTGCTACTTCACCACAGCGAGGGTAATAACGCTGCTACTTCACCACAGCGAGGGTAATAACAGCGAGGGTAATAACGCTGCTACTTCACCACAGCGAGTGTATTAACAGCGAGGGTAATAACGCTGCTACTTCACCACAGCGAGGGTAATAACGCTGCTACTTCACCACAGCGAGGGTAATAACGCTGCTACTTCACCACAGCGAGGGTAATAACGATGCTACTTCACTTCAGCGAGGGTAATAACGCTGCTACTTCACTACAGCGTAGGTAATAACAGCGAAGGTAATAACAGCGAGGGTAATAACGCTGCTACTTCACTACAGCGAGGGTAATAACAGCGAGGGTAATAACGCTGCTACTTCACCACAGCGAGTGTATTAACAGCGAGGGTAATAACGCTGCTACTTCACCACAGCGAGGGTAATAACAGCGAAGGTAATAACAGCGAGGGTAATAACGCTGCTACTTCACTACAGCGAGGGTAATAATGCTGCTACTTCACCACAGCGAGGGTAATGACAGCGAGGGTAATAACGCTGCTACTTCACTTCAGCGAGGGTAATAACAGCGAAGGTAATAACAGCGAGGGTAATAACGCTGCTACTTCACTACAGCGAGGGTAATAATGCTGCTACTTCACTTCAGCGAGGGTAATAACAGCGAAGGTAATAACAGCGAGGGTAATAACGCTGCTACTTCACTACAGCGAGGGTAATAATGCTGCTACTTCACCACAGCGAGGGTAATAACAGCGACGGTAATAACGCTGCTACTTCACCACAGCGAGTGTATTAACAGCGAGGGTAATAACGCTGCTACTTCACTTCAGCGAGGGTAATAACGCTGCTACTTCACCACAGCGAGGGTAATAACGCTGCTACTTCACCACAGCGAGGGTAATAACAGCGAGGGTAATAACGCTGCTACTTCACTTCAGCGAGGGTAATAACGCTGCTACTTCACTACAGCGTAGGTAATAACAGCGAAGGTAATAACAGCGAAGGTAATAACAGCGAGGGTAATAACAGTGAGGGTAACAACGCTGCTACTTCACTACAGCGTAAGTAATAACAGTGAGGGTAATAACGCTGCTACTTCACTACAGCGAGGGTAATAACGCTGTTATTTCACCACAGCGAGGGTTATAACGCTGCTACTTTACCACAGCGAGGGTGATAACAGCGAGGGTAATAACACTGCTAATAACAGCGAGGGTAATAACAGCGAGGGAAATAAATAACGCTGCTACTTTACCACAGCGAGGGAAATAACAGCGACGGTAATAACGCTGCTACTTCATCACAGCGAGGGTAATAACAGTGAGGTTAATAACGCTGCTACTTCACTACAGCGAGGGTAATAACGCTGCTATTTCACCACAGCGAGGGTAATAACGCTGCTACTTCACTACAGCGTAAGTAATAACAGCGAGGGTAATAACAGCGAGGGTAATAAATAACGCTGTTACTTGACCACAGCGAGGGTAATAACAGCGAGGGTAATAACGCTGCTACTTCACCACAGCGAGGGTAATAACGCTGCTATTTCACCACAGCGAGGGTAATAACGCTGCTACTTTACCACAGCGAGGGTAATAACAGCGAGGGTAATAACGCTGCTACTTCACTACAGCGTAAGTAATAACAGCGAGGGTAATAACAGCGAGGGTAATAAATAACGCTGTTACTTGACCACAGCGAGGGTAATAACAGCGAGGGTAATAACGCTGCTACTTCACTACAGCGTAAGTAATAACAGCGAGGGTAATAACAGCGAGGGTAATAACGCTGCTACTTCACTACAGCGTAAGTAATAACAGCGAGGGTAATAACAGCGAGGGTAATAACGCTGCTACTTCACTACAGCGTAAGTAATAACAGCGAGGGTAATAAATAACGCTGTTACTTGACCACAGCGAGGGTAATAACAGCGAGGTTAATAACGTTGCTACTTTACCACAGGGAGGGTAATAACAGCGAGGGTAATAACGCTGCTACTTCACCACAGCGAGTGTATTAACAGCGAGGGTAATAACGCTGCTACTTCACTACAGCGAGGGTAATAACAGTGAGGTTAATAACGCTGCTACTTCACTACAGCGAGGGAAATAACAGCGAGGGTAATAATAGCGAGGGTAATAGCGCTGCTACTTCACCACAGCGAGTGTATTAACAGCGAGGGTAATAACGCTGCTACTTCACTACAGCGAGGGTAATAACAGTGAGGTTAATAACGCTGCTACTTCACTACAGAGAGGGAAATAACAGCGAGGGTAATAATAGCGAGGGTAATAGCGCTGCTACTTCACTACAAAGTAAGTAATAACAGCGAGGGTAATAACGCTGCTACTTCACTACAGCGAGGGTAAAAACAGCGAGGGTAATAGCGCTGCTACTTCACTACAGCGTAAGTAATAACAGTGAGGGTAATAACAGCGAGGGTTATAACGCTGCTACTTCACTACAGCGTGGGTAATAACAGCGAAGGTAATAACAGCGAGGGTAATAACGCTGCTACTTCACTACAGCGAGGGTAATAACGCTGCTACTTCACTACTGCGTGGGTAATAACAGCGAAGGTAATAACAGCGAGGGTAATAACGCTGCTACTTCACTACAGCGAGGGTAATAGCGCTGCTACTTCACTACAGCGTAAGTAATAACAGTGAGGGTAATAACAGCGAGGGTTATAACGCTGCTACTTCACTACAGCGAGGGTAATAACGCTGCTACTTCACCACAGCGTGGGTAATAACAGCGAAGGTAATAACAGCGAGGGTAATAACGCTGCTACTTCACTACAGCGAGGGTAATAACGCTGCTACTTCACCACAGCGTAGGTAATAACAGCGAAGGTAATAACAGCGAAGGTAATAACAGCGAGGATAATAACGCTGCTACTTCACTACAGCGAGGGTAATAATGCTGCTACTTCACCACAGCGAGGGTAATAACGCTGCTACTTCACCACAGCGAGTGTATTAACAGCGAGGGTAATAACGCTGCTACTTCACCACAGCGAGGGTAATAACGCTGCTACTTCACCACAGCGAGGGTAATAACAGCGAGGGTAATAACGCTGCTACTTCACCACAGCGAGTGTATTAACAGCGAGGGTAATAACGCTGCTACTTCACCACAGCGAGGGTAATAACGCTGCTACTTCACCACAGCGAGGGTAATAACGCTGCTACTTCACCACAGCGAGGGTAATAACGATGCTACTTCACTTCAGCGAGGGTAATAACGCTGCTACTTCACTACAGCGTAGGTAATAACAGCGAAGGTAATAACAGCGAGGGTAATAACGCTGCTACTTCACTACAGCGAGGGTAATAACAGCGAGGGTAATAACGCTGCTACTTCACTACAGCAAGGGTAATAACAGCGAGGGTAATAACGCTGCTACTTCACCACAGCGAGGGTAATAACGATGCTACTTCACTTCAGCGAGGGTAATAACGCTGCTACTTCACTACAGCGTAGGTAATAACAGCGAAGGTAATAACAGCGAGGGTAATAACGCTGCTACTTCACTACAGCGAGGGTAATAACAGCGAGGGTAATAACGCTGCTACTTCACTACAGCGAGGGTAATAACAGCGAGGGTAATAACGCTGCTACTTCACCACAGCGAGTGTATTAACAGCGAGGGTAATAACGCTGCTACTTCACTAAAGCGAGGGTAATAACAGCGAGGGTAATAACGCTGCTACTTCACCACAGCGAGGGTAATAACAGCGAAGGTAATAACAGCGAGGGTAATAACGCTGCTACTTCACTACAGCGAGGGTAATAATGCTGCTACTTCACCACAGCGAGGGTAATGACAGCGAGGGTAATAACGCTGCTACTTCACTTCAGCGAGGGTAATAACAGCGAAGGTAATAACAGCGAGGGTAATAACGCTGCTACTTCACTACAGCGAGGGTAATAATGCTGCTACTTCACTTCAGCGAGGGTAATAACAGCGAAGGTAATAACAGCGAGGGTAATAACGCTGCTACTTCACTACAGCGAGGGTAATAATGCTGCTACTTCACCACAGCGAGTGTATTAACAGCGAGGGTAATAACGCTGCTACTTCACCACAGCGAGGGTAATAACGCTGCTACTTTACCACAGCGAGGGTGATAACAGCGAGGGTAATAACACTGCTAATAACAGCGAGGGTAATAACAGCGAGGGAAATAAATAACGCTGCTACTTCATCACAGCGAGGGTAATAACAGTGAGGTTAATAACGCTGCTACTTCACTACAGCGAGGGTAATAACGCTGCTATTTCACCACAGCGAGGGTAATAACGCTGCTACTTTACCACAGCGAGGGTAATAACAGCGAGGGTAATAACGCTGCTACTTCACCACAGCGAGGGTAATGACAGCGAGGGTAATAACGCTGCTACTTCACTTCAGCGAGGGTAATAACAGCGAAGGTAATAACAGCGAGGGTAATAACGCTGCTACTTCACTACAGCGAGGGTAATAATGCTGCTACTTCACTTCAGCGAGGGTAATAACAGCGAAGGTAATAACAGCGAGGGTAATAACGCTGCTACTTCACTACAGCGAGGGTAATAATGCTGCTACTTCACCACAGCGAGTGTATTAACAGCGAGGGTAATAACGCTGCTACTTCACCACAGCGAGGGTAATAACGCTGCTACTTTACCACAGCGAGGGTGATAACAGCGAGGGTAATAACACTGCTAATAACAGCGAGGGTAATAACAGCGAGGGAAATAAATAACGCTGCTACTTCATCACAGCGAGGGTAATAACAGTGAGGTTAATAACGCTGCTACTTCACTACAGCGAGGGTAATAACGCTGCTATTTCACCACAGCGAGGGTAATAACGCTGCTACTTTACCACAGCGAGGGTAATAACAGCGAGGGTAATAACGCTGCTACTTCACCACAGCGAGTGTATTAACAGCGAGGGTAATAACGCTGCTACTTCACCACAGCGAGGGTAATAACGCTGCTACTTCACCACAGCGAGGGTAATAACAGCGAGGGTAATAACGCTGCTACTTCACCACAGCGAGTGTATTAACAGCGAGGGTAATAACGCTGCTACTTCACCACAGCGAGGGTAATAACGCTGCTACTTCACCACAGCGAGGGTAATAACGCTGCTACTTCACCACAGCGAGGGTAATAACGATGCTACTTCACTTCAGCGAGGGTAATAACGCTGCTACTTCACTACAGCGTAGGTAATAACAGCGAAGGTAATAACAGCGAGGGTAATAACGCTGCTACTTCACTACAGCGAGGGTAATAACAGCGAGGGTAATAACGCTGCTACTTCACCACAGCGAGTGTATTAACAGCGAGGGTAATAACGCTGCTACTTCACCACAGCGAGGGTAATAATGCTGCTACTTCACCACAGCGAGGGTAATGACAGCGAGGGTAATAACGCTGCTACTTCACTTCAGCGAGGGTAATAACAGCGAAGGTAATAACAGCGAGGGTAATAACGCTGCTACTTCACTACAGCGAGGGTAATAATGCTGCTACTTCACCACAGCGAGGGTAATGACAGCGAGGGTAATAACGCTGCTACTTCACTTCAGCGAGGGTAATAACAGCGAAGGTAATAACAGCGAGGGTAATAACGCTGCTACTTCACTACAGCGAGGGTAATAATGCTGCTACTTCACTTCAGCGAGGGTAATAACAGCGAAGGTAATAACAGCGAGGGTAATAACGCTGCTACTTCACTACAGCGAGGGTAATAATGCTGCTACTTCACCACAGCGAGGGTAATAACAGCGACGGTAATAACGCTGCTACTTCACCACAGCGAGTGTATTAACAGCGAGGGTAATAACGCTGCTACTTCACTTCAGCGAGGGTAATAACGCTGTTACTTCACCACAGCGAGGGTAATAACGCTGCTACTTCACCACAGCGAGGGTAATAATGCTGCTACTTTACCACAGCGAGTGTAATAACAGCGAGGGTAATAACGCTGCTACTTCACTTCAGCGAGGGTAATAACGCTGCTACTTCACCACAGCGTAGGTAATAACAGCGAAGGTAATAACAGCGAGGGTAATAACAGTGAGGGTAACAACGCTGCTACTTCACTACAGCGTAAGTAATAACAGTGAGGGTAATAACGCTGCTACTTCACTACAGCGAGGGTAATAACGCTGTTATTTCACCACAGCGAGGGTTATAACGCTGCTACTTTACCACAGCGAGGGTGATAACAGCGAGGGTAATAACACTGCTAATAACAGCGAGGATAATAACAGCGAGGGAAATAAATAACGCTGCTACTTTACCACAGCGAGGGTAATACCAGCGAGGGTGATAACGCTGCTACTTCATCGCAGCGAGGGAAATAACAGCGACGGTAATAACGCTGCTACTTCATCACAGCGAGGGTAATAACAGTGAGGTTAATAACGCTGCTACTTCACCACAGCGAGGGTAATAACGCTGCTACTTTACCACAGCGAGGGTAATAACAGCGAGGGTAATAACGCTGCTACTTCACTACAGCGTAAGTAATAACAGCGAGGGTAATAACAGCGAGGGTAATAAATAACGCTGTTACTTGACCACAGCGAGGGTAATAACGTTGCTACTTTACCACAGCGAGGGTAATAACAGCGAGGGTAATAACGCTGCTACTTCACCACAGCGAGGGTAATAACAGCGAGGGTAATAACGCTGCTACTTCACTACAGCGTAAGTAATAACAGCGAGGGTAATAACAGCGAGGGTAATAAATAACGCTGTTACTTGACCACAGCGAGGGTAATAACAGCGAGGTTAATAACATTGCTACTTTACCACAGCGAGGGTAATAACGCTCCTACTTCACACAGCGTAGGTAATAACAGCGAGGGTAATAACGCTGCTACTTCACCACAGCGAGTGTATTAACAGTGAGGGTAATAACGCTGCTACTTCACTACAGCAAGGGTAATAACACTGCTACTTCACCACAGCGAGGGAAATAATAGCGAGGGTAATAACAGTGAGGTTAATAACGCTGCTACTTCACTACAGCGTAAGTAATAACGCTGTTATTTCACCACAGCGAGGGTAATAACGCTGCTACTTTACCACAGCGAGGGTGATAACAGCGAGGGTAATAACACTGCTAATAACAGCGAGGGTAATAACAGCGAGGGAAATAAATAACGCTGCTACTTTACCACAGCGAGGGAAATAACAGTGAGGTTAATAACGCTGCTACTTCACTACAGCGAGGGTAATAACGCTGCTACTTTACCACAGCGAGGGTAATAACAGCGAGGGTAATAACGCTGCTACTTCACTACAGCGTAAGTAATAACAGCGAGGGTAATAACAGCGAGGGTAATAAATAACGCTATTACTTGACCACAGCGAGGGTAATAACAGCGAGGTTAATAACGTTGCTACTTTACCACAGCAAGGGTAATAACAGCGAGGGTAATAACGCTGCTACTTCACTACAGCGTAAGTAATAACAGCGAGGGTAATAAATAACGCTGCTATTTCACCACAGCGAGGGTAATAACAGCGAGGGTAATAACGCTGCTACTTCACTACAGCGTAAGTAATAACAGCGAGGGAAATGAATAACGCTGCTACTTTACCACAGCGAGGGAAATAACAGCGAAGGTAATAACGCTGCTACTTCATTACAGCGTAAGTAATAACAGCGAGGGAAATGAATAACGCTGCTACTTTACCACAGCGAGGGAAATAACAGCGAAGGTAATAACGCTGCTACTTCATTACAGCGTAAGTAATAACAGCGAGGGAAATGAATAACGCTGCTACTTTACCACAGCGAGGGTAATAAAAGCGACGGTAATAACGCTGCTACTTCACCACAGCGAGGGTAATAACAGTGAGGTTAATATCGCTGCTACTTCACCACAGCGAGGGTAATAACAGTGAGGTTAATATCGCTGCTACTTCACTACAGCGAGGGTAATAACAGCGAGGGTAATAACGCTGCTACTTCACTACAGCGAGGGTAATAACGCTGCTATTTCACCACAGCGAGGGTAATAACGCTGCTACTTTACCACAGCGAGGGTAATAACAGCGAGGGTAATAACGCTGCTACTTCACTACAGCGTAAGTAATAACAGCGAGGGTAATAACAGCGAGGGTAATAACGCTGCTACTTCACTACAGCGAGGGTAATAACGCTGCTACTTTACCACAGCGAGGGTAATAACGCTGCTACTTCACTACAGCGTAAGTAATAACAGCGAGGGTAATAAATAACGCTGCTACTTGACCACAGCGAGGGTAATAACAGCGAGGTTAATAACGTTGCTACTTTACCACAGCGAGGGTAATAACAGCGAGGTTAATAACGCTGCTACTTCACCACAGCGAGGGTAATAACAGCGAGGTTAATAACGCTGCTACTTCACCACAGCGAGGGTAATAACAGCGAGGGTGATAACGCTGCTACTTCATCGCAGCGAGGGTAATAACAGCGAGGGTAATAATGCTGCTACTTCACCACAGCGAGGGTAATAACAGCGAGGGTAATAACGCTGCTACTTCACCGCAGCGAGGGTAATAACAGCGAGGTTAATAATGCTGCTACTTCACCACAGCGAGGGTAATAACAGCGAGGTTAATAATGCTGCTACTTTACCACAGCGAGGGTAATAACAGCGAGGGTAATAACGCTGCTACTTCACCGCAGCGAGGGTAATAACAGCGAGGTTAATAATGCTGCTACTTCACCACAGCGAGGGTAATAACAGCGAGGTTAATAATGCTGCTACTTCACCACAGCGAGGGTAATAACAGCGAGGGTAATAACGCTGCTACTTCCCTACAGCGTAAGTAATAACAGTGAGGGTAATAACAGCGAGGGTTATAACGCTGCTACTTCACTACAGCGTGGGTAATAACAGCGAAGGTAATAACAGCGAGGGTAATAACGCTGCTACTTCACTACAGCGAGGGTAATAACGCTGCTACTTCACTACAGCGTGGGTAATAACAGCAAGGTAATAACAGCGAGGGTAATAACGCTGCTACTTCACTACAGCGAGGGTAATAGCGCTGCTACTTCACTACAGCGTAAGTAATAACAGTGAGGGTTATAACGCTGCTACTTCACTACAGCGAGGGTAATAACGCTGCTACTTCACCACAGCGTGGGTAATAACAGCGAAGGTAATAACAGCGAGGGTAATAACGCTGCTACTTCACTACAGCGAGGGTAATAATGCTGCTACTTCACCACAGCGAGGGTAATAACAGCGAGGGTAATAACGCTGCTACTTCACCACAGCAAGTGTATTAACAGCGAGGGTAATAACGCTGCTACTTCACTACAGCGAGGGTAATAACGCTGCTACTCCACCACAGCGTAGGTAATAACAGCGAAGGTAATAACAGCGAAGGTAATAACAGCGAGGATAATAACGCTGCTACTTCACTACAGCGAGGGTGATAACAGCGAGGGTAATAACGCTGCTACTTCACCACAGCGAGGGTAATAACGCTGCTACTTCACCACAGCGAGTGTATTAACAGCGAGGGTAATAACGCTGCTACTTCACCACAGCGAGGGTAATAACGCTGCTACTTCACCACAGCGAGGGTAATAACAGCGAGGGTAATAACGCTGCTACTTCACCACAGCGAGTGTATTAACAGCGAGGGTAATAACGCTGCTACTTCACCACAGCGAGGGTAATAACGCTGCTACTTCACCACAGCGAGGGTAATAACGCTGCTACTTCACCACAGCGAGGGTAATAACGATGCTACTTCACTTCAGCGAGGGTAATAACGCTGCTACTTCACCACAGCGAGGGTAATAACGATGCTACTTCACTACAGCGTAGGTAATAACAGCGAAGGTAATAACAGCGAGGGTAATAACGCTGCTACTTCACTACAGCGAGGGTAATAACAGCGAGGGTAATAACGCTGCTACTTCACCACAGCGAGTGTATTAACAGCGAGGGTAATAACGCTGCTACTTCACTACAGCGAGGGTAATAACAGCGAGGGTAATAACGCTGCTACTTCACCACAGCGAGTGTATTAACAGCGAGGGTAATAACGCTGCTACTTCACTACAGCGAGGGTAATAACAGCGAGGGTAATAACGCTGCTACTTCACCACAGCGAGGGTAATAACAGCGAAGGTAATAACAGCGAGGGTAATAACGCTGCTACTTCACTACAGCGAGGGTAATAATGCTGCTACTTCACCACAGCGAGGGTAATGACAGCGAGGGTAATAACGCTGCTACTTCACTTCAGCGAGGGTAATAACAGCGAAGGTAATAACAGCGAGGGTAATAACGCTGCTACTTCACTACAGCGAGGGTAATAATGCTGCTACTTCACTTCAGCGAGGGTAATAACAGCGAAGGTAATAACAGCGAGGGTAATAACGCTGCTACTTCACTACAGCGAGGGTAATAATGCTGCTACTTCACCACAGCGAGGGTAATAACAGCGACGGTAATAACGCTGCTACTTCACCACAGCGAGTGTATTAACAGCGAGGGTAATAACGGTGCTACTTCACTTCAGCGAGGGTAATAACGCTGCTATTTCACCACAGCGAGGGTAATAACGCTGCTACTTTACCACAGCGAGGGTAATAACAGCGAGGGTAATAACGCTGCTACTTCACTACAGCGAGGGTAATAACGCTGCTATTTCACCACAGCGAGGGTAATAACGCTGCTACTTTACCACAGCGAGGGTAATAACAGCGAGGGTAATAACGCTGCTACTTCACCACAGCGAGTGTATTAACAGCGAGGGTAATAACGCTGCTACTTCACCACAGCGAGGGTAATAACGCTGCTACTTCACCACAGCGAGGGTAATAACAGCGAGGGTAATAACGCTGCTACTTCACCACAGCGAGTGTATTAACAGCGAGGGTAATAACGCTGCTACTTCACCACAGCGAGGGTAATAACGCTGCTACTTCACCACAGCGAGGGTAATAACGCTGCTACTTCACCACAGCGAGGGTAATAACGATGCTACTTCACTTCAGCGAGGGTAATAACGCTGCTACTTCACTACAGCGTAGGTAATAACAGCGAAGGTAATAACAGCGAGGGTAATAACGCTGCTACTTCACTACAGCGAGGGTAATAACAGCGAGGGTAATAACGCTGCTACTTCACCACAGCGAGTGTATTAACAGCGAGGGTAATAACGCTGCTACTTCACCACAGCGAGGGTAATAACAGCGAAGGTAATAACAGCGAGGGTAATAACGCTGCTACTTCACTACAGCGAGGGTAATAATGCTGCTACTTCACCACAGCGAGGGTAATGACAGCGAGGGTAATAACGCTGCTACTTCACCACAGCGAGGGTAATAACAGCGAGGGTAATAACGCTGCTACTTCACTACAGCGTAGGTAATAACAGCGAGGGTAATAACGCTGCTACTTCACCACAGCGAGGGTAATAACAGCGAGGGTAATAACGCTGCTACTTCACTACAGCGTAAGTAATAACAGCGAGGGTAATAAATAACGCTGCTATTTCACCACAGCGAGGGTAATAACAGCGAGGGTAATAACGCTGCTACTTCACTACAGCGTAAGTAATAACAGCGAGGGAAATGAATAACGCTGCTACTTTACCACAGCGAGGGAAATAACAGCGAGGGAAATAACAGCGAGGGTAATAACGCTGCTACTTCATTACAGCGTAAGTAATAACAGCGAGGGTAATAAAAGCGACGGTAATAACGCTGCTACTTCACCACAGCGAGGGTAATATCGCTGCTACTTCACTACAGCGAGGGTAATAACAGTGAGGGTAATAACGCTGCTACTTCACTACAGCAAGGGTAATAACGCTGCTATTTCACCACAGCGAGGGTAATAACGCTGCTACTTTACCACAGCGAGGGTAATAACAGCGAGGGTAATAACGCTGCTACTTCACTACAGCGTAAGTAATAACAGCGAGGGTAATAACGCTGCTGCTTCACCACAGCGAGTGTATTAACAGTGAGGGTAATAACGCTGCTACTTCACTACAGCAAGGGTAATAACGCTGCTACTTCACTACAGCGTAAGTAATAACAGCGAGGGTAATGAATAACGCTGCTAATTTACCACAGCGAGGGAAATAACAGCGAGGGAAATAAAAGCGACGGTAATAACGCTGCTACTTCACTACAGCGAGGGTAATAACAGTGAGGGTAATAACGCTGCTACTTCACTACAGCAAGGGTAATAACGCTGCTATTTCACCACAGCGAGGGTAATAACGCTGCTACTTTACCACAGCGAGGGTAATAACAGCGAGGGTAATAACGCTGCTATTTCACCACAGCGAGGGTAATAACGCTGCTACTTTACCACAGCGAGGGTAATAACAGCGAGGGTAATAACGCTGCTATTTCACCACAGCGAGGGTAATAACGCTGCTACTTTACCACAGCGAGGGTAATAACAGCGAGGGTAATAACGCTGCTACTTCACTACAGCGTAAGTAATAACAGCGAGGGTAATAACAGCGAGGGTAATAAATAACGCTGCTACTTTACCACAGCGGGGGTAATAACAGCGAGGGTAATAACGCTGCTACTTCACTACAGCGAGGGTAATAACAGCGAGGTTAATAACGCTGCTACTTCACCACAGCGAGGGTAATAACAGCGAGGTTAATAACGCTGCTACTTCACCACAGCGAGGGTAATAATGCTGCTACTTCACCACAGCGAGGGTAATAACAGCGAGGGTAATAATGCTGCTACTTCACCACAGCGAGGGTAATAACAGCGAGGGTAATAACGCTGCTACTTCACCGCAGCGAGGGTAATAACAGCGAGGGTAATAATGCTGCTACTTCACCACAGCCAGGGTAATAACAGCGAGGTTAATAACGCTGCTACTTCACCACAGCGAGGGTAATAACGCTGCTACTTCACCACAGCGAGGGTAATAACAGCGAGGGTAATAACGCTGCTACTTCCCTACAGCGTAAGTAATAACAGCGAGGGTAATAATCCTGCTACTTCACTACAGCGAGGGTAATAACAGCGAGGGTGATAACGCTGCTACTTCACCGCAGCGAGGGTAATAACAGCGAGGGTAATAACGCTGCTACTTCCCTACAGCGTAAGTAATAACAGCGAGGGTAATAACGCTGCTACTTCACTACAGCGTGGGTGATAACGCTGCTACTTCACACAGCGTAGGAAATAACAGCGAGGGTAATACCGCTGCTACTTCACTACAGCGAGGGTAATAACAGCGAGGGTGATAACGCTGCTACTTCACCGCAGCGAGGGTAATAACGGTGCTACTTCACTTCAGCGAGGGTAATAACGCTGTTACTTCACCACAGCGAGGGTAATAACGCTGCTACTTCACCACAGCGAGGGTAATAATGCTGCTACTTCACACAGCGTAGGAAATAACAGCGAGGGTAATAACGCTGCTACTTCACTACACCGAGGGTAATAACGCTGCTATTTCACCACAGCGAGGGTAATAACGCTGCTACTTTACCACAGCGAGGGTAATAACAGCGAGGGTAATAACGCTGCTACTTCACTACAGCGTAAGTAATAACAGCGAGGGTAATAACAGCGAGGGTAATAAATAACGCTGTTACTTGACCACAGCGAGGGTAATAACAGCGAGGTTAATAACGTTGCTACTTTACCACAGCGAGGGTAATAACAGCGAGGGTAATAACGCTGCTACTTCACCACAGCGAGGGTAATAACAGCGAGGGTAATAACGCTGCTACTTCACTACAGCGTAAGTAATAACAGCGAGGGTAATAACAGCGAGGGTAATAAATAACGCTGTTACTTGACCACAGCGAGGGTAATAACAGCGAGGTTAATAACATTGCTACTTTACCACAGCGAGGGTAATAACGCTGCTACTTCACACAGCGTAGGTAATAACAGCGAGGGTAATAACGCTGCTACTTCACCACAGCGAGTGTATTAACAGTGAGGGTAATAACGCTGCTACTTCACTACAGCAAGGGTAATAACACTGCTACTTCACCACAGCGAGGGAAATAATAGCGAGGGTAATAACAGTGAGGTTAATAACGCTGCTACTTCACTACAGCGTAAGTAATAACGCTGTTATTTCACCACAGCGAGGGTAATAACGCTGCTACTTTACCACAGCGAGGGTGATAACAGCGAGGGTAATAACACTGCTAATAACAGCGAGGGTAATAACAGCGAGGGAAATAAATAACGCTGCTACTTTACCACAGCGAGGGAAATAACAGCGACGGTAATAACGCTGCTACTTCATCACAGCGAGGGTAATAACAGTGAGGTTAATAACGCTGCTACTTCACTACAGCGAGGGTAATAACGCTGCTACTTTACCACAGCGAGGGTAATAACAGCGAGGGTAATAACGCTGCTACTTCACTACAGCGTAAGTAATAACAGCGAGGGTAATAACAGCGAGGGTAATAAATAACGCTATTACTTGACCACAGCGAGGGTAATAACAGCGAGGTTAATAACGTTGCTACTTTACCACAGCAAGGGTAATAACAGCGAGGGTAATAACGCTGCTACTTCACCACAGCGAGGGTAATAACAGCGAGGGTAATAACGCTGCTACTTCACTACAGCGTAAGTAATAACAGCGAGGGTAATAAATAACGCTGCTATTTCACCACAGCGAGGGTAATAACAGCGAGGGTAATAACGCTGCTACTTCATTACAGCGTAAGTAATAACAGCGAGGGAAATGAATAACGCTGCTACTTTACCACAGCGAGGGAAATAACAGCGAAGGTAATAACGCTGCTACTTCATTACAGCGTAAGTAATAACAGCGAGGGAAATGAATAACGCTGCTACTTTACCACAGCGAGGGTAATAAAAGCGACGGTAATAACGCTGCTACTTCACCACAGCGAGGGTAATAACAGTGAGGATAATATCGCTGCTACTTCACTACAGCGAGGGTAATAACAGTGAGGTTAATATCGCTGCTACTTCACTACAGCGAGGGTAATAACAGCGAGGGTAATAACGCTGCTACTTCACTACAGCGAGGGTAATAACGCTGCTATTTCACCACAGCGAGGGTAATAACGCTGCTACTTTACCACAGCGAGGGTAATAACAGCGAGGGTAATAACGCTGCTACTTCACTACAGCGAGGGTAATAACGCTGCTACTTTACCACAGCGAGGGTAATAACGCTGCTACTTCACTACAGCGTAAGTAATAACAGCGAGGGTAATAAATAACGCTGCTACTTGACCACAGCGAGGGTAATAACAGCGAGGTTAATAACGTTGCTACTTTACCACAGCGAGGGTAATAACAGCGAGGTTAATAACGCTGCTACTTCACCACAGCGAGGGTAATAACAGCGAGGTTAATAACGCTGCTACTTCACCACAGCGAGGGTAATAATGCTGCTACTTCACCACAGCGAGGGTAATAACAGCGAGGGTGATAACGCTGCTACTTCATCGCAGCGAGGGTAATAACAGCGAGGGTAATAATGCTGCTACTTCACCACAGCGAGGGTAATAACAGCGAGGGTAATAACGCTGCTACTTCACCGCAGCGAGGGTAATAACAGCGAGGGTAATAATGCTGCTACTTCACCACAGCGAGGGTAATAACAGCGAGGTTAATAACGCTGCTACTTCACCACAGCGAGGGTAATAACAGCGAGGGTAATAACGCTGCTACTTCCCTACAGCGTAAGTAATAACAGCGAGGGTAATAATGCTGCTACTTCACTACAGCGAGGGTAATAACAGCAAGGGTAATAACGCTGCTACTTCACTTCAGCGAGGGTAATAACAGCGAAGGTAATAACAGCGAGGGTAATAACGCTGCTACTTCACCACAGCGAGTGTATTAACAGCGAGGGTAATAACGCTGCTACTTCACTTCAGCGAGGGTAATAACGCTGCTACTTCACCACAGCGAGGGTAATAACGCTGCTACTTCACCACAGCGAGGGTAATAATGCTGCTACTTCACCACAGCGAGTGTATTAACAGCGAGGGTAATAACGCTGCTACTTCACTTCAGCGAGGGTAATAACAGCCAAGGTAATAACAGCGAGGGTAATAACGCTGCTACTTCACCACAGCGAGTGTATTAACAGCGAGGGTAATAACGCTGCTACTTCACTTCAGCGAGGGTAATAACGCTGCTACTTCACCACAGCGAGGGTAATAACGCTGCTACTTCACCACAGCGAGGGTAATAATGCTGCTACTTCACCACAGCGAGGGTAATAACGCTGCTACTTCACCACAGCGAGGGTAATAATGCTGCTACTTCACACAGCGTAGGAAATAACAGCGAGGGTAATAACGCTGCTACTTCACTACACCGAGGGTAATAACGCTGCTATTTCACCACAGCGAGGGTAATAACGCTGCTACTTTACCACAGCGAGGGTAATAACAGCGAGGGTAATAACGCTGCTACTTCACTACAGCGTAAGTAATAACAGCGAGGGTAATAACAGCGAGGGTAATAAATAACGCTGTTACTTGACCACAGCGAGGGTAATAACAGCGAGGTTAATAACGTTGCTACTTTACCACAGCGAGGGTAATAACAGCGAGGGTAATAACGCTGCTACTTCACCACAGCGTAAGTAATAACAGCGAGGGTAATAACAGCGAGGGTAATAAATAACGCTGTTACTTGACCACAGCGAGGGTAATAACAGCGAGGTTAATAACGTTGCTACTTTACCACAGCGAGGGTAATAACAGCGAGGGTAATAACGCTGCTACTTCACTACAGCGTAAGTAATAACAGCGAGGGTAATAACAGCGAGGGTAATAAATAACGCTGTTACTTGACCACAGCGAGGGTAATAACAGCGAGGTTAATAACGTTGCTACTTTACCACAGCGAGGGTAATAACAGCGAGGGTAATAACGCTGCTACTTCACTACAGCGTAAGTAATAACAGCGAGGGTAATAACAGCGAGGGTAATAAATAACGCTGTTACTTGACCACAGCGAGGGTAATAACAGCGAGGTTAATAACATTGCTACTTTACCACAGCGAGGGTAATAACGCTGCTACTTCACACAGCGTAGGTAATAACAGCGAGGGTAATAACGCTGCTACTTCACCACAACGAGTGTATTAACAGTGAGGGTAATAACGCTGCTACTTCACTACAGCAAGGGTAATAACACTGCTACTTCACCACAGCGAGGGAAATAATAGCGAGGGTAATAACAGTGAGGTTAATAACGCTGCTACTTCACTACAGCGTAAGTAATAACGCTGTTATTTCACCACAGCGAGGGTAATAACGCTGCTACTTTACCACAGCGAGGGTGATAACAGCGAGGGTAATAACACTGCTAATAACAGCGAGGGTAATAACAGCGAGGGAAATAAATAACGCTGCTACTTTACCACAGCGAGGGAAATAACAGCGACGGTAATAACGCTGCTACTTCATCACAGCGAGGGTAATAACAGTGAGGTTAATAACGCTGCTACTTCACTACAGCGAGGGTAATAACGCTGCTACTTTACCACAGCGAGGGTAATAACAGCGAGGGTAATAACGCTGCTACTTCACTACAGCGTAAGTAATAACAGCGAGGGTAATAACAGCGAGGGTAATAAATAACGCTATTACTTGACCACAGCGAGGGTAATAACAGCGAGGTTAATAACGTTGCTACTTTACCACAGCAAGGGTAATAACAGCGAGGGTAATAACGCTGCTACTTCACCACAGCGAGGGTAATAACAGCGAGGGTAATAACGCTGCTACTTCACTACAGCGTAAGTAATAACAGCGAGGGTAATAAATAACGCTGCTATTTCACCACAGCGAGGGTAATAACAGCGAGGGTAATAACGCTGCTACTTCACTACAGCGTAAGTAATAACAGCGAGGGAAATGAATAACGCTGCTACTTTACCACAGCGAGGGAAATAACAGCGAAGGTAATAACGCTGCTACTTCATTACAGCGTAAGTAATAACAGCGAGGAAAATGAATAACGCTGCTACTTTACCACAGCGAGGGAAATAACAGCGAAGGTAATAACGCTGCTACTTCATTACAGCGTAAGTAATAACAGCGAGGGAAATGAATAACGCTGCTACTTTACCACAGCGAGGGTAATAAAAGCGACGGTAATAACGCTGCTACTTCACCACAGCGAAGGTAATAACAGTGAGGTTAATATCGCTGCTACTTCACTACAGCGAGGGTAATAACAGTGAGGTTAATATCGCTGCTACTTCACTACAGCGAGGGTAATAACAGCGAGGGTAATAACGCTGCTACTTCACTACAGCGAGGGTAATAACGCTGCTATTTCACCACAGCGAGGGTAATAACGCTGCTACTTTACCACAGCGAGGGTAATAACAGCGAGGGTAATAACGCTGCTACTTCACTACAGCGTAAGTAATAACAGCGAGGGTAATAACAGCGAGGGTAATAACGCTGCTACTTCACTACAGCGAGGGTAATAACGCTGCTACTTTACCACAGCGAGGGTAATAACGCTGCTACTTCACTACAGCGTAAGTAATAACAGCGAGGGTAATAAATAACGCTGCTACTTGACCACAGCGAGGGTAATAACAGCGAGGTTAATAACGTTGCTACTTTACCACAGCGAGGGTAATAACAGCGAGGTTAATAATGCTGCTACTTCACCACAGCGAGGGTAATAACAGCGAGGGTGATAACGCTGCTACTTCATCGCAGCGAGGGTAATAACAGCGAGGGTAATAATGCTGCTACTTCACCACAGCGAGGGTAATAACAGCGAGGGTAATAACGCTGCTACTTCACCGCAGCGAGGGTAATAACAGCGAGGGTAATAATGCTGCTACTTCACCACAGCGAGGGTAATAACAGCGAGGTTAATAACGCTGCTACTTCACCACAGCGAGGGTAATAACAGCGAGGGTAATAACGCTGCTACTTCCCTACAGCGTAAGTAATAACAGCGAGGGTAATAATGCTGCTACTTCACTACAGCGAGGGTAATAACAGCAAGGGTAATAACGCTGCTACTTCACTTCAGCGAGGGTAATAAGAGCGAAGGTAATAACAGCGAGGGTAATAACGCTGCTACTTCACCACAGCGAGTGTATTAACAGCGAGGGTAATAACGCTGCTACTTCACTTCAGCGAGGGTAATAACGCTGCTACTTCACCACAGCGAGGGTATTAACGCTGCTACTTCACCACAGCGAGGGTAATAATGCTGCTACTTCACCACAGCGAGTGTATTAACAGCGAGGGTAATAACGCTGCTACTTCACTTCAGCGAGGGTAATAACAGCCAAGGTAATAACAGCGAGGGTAATAACGCTGCTACTTCACCACAGCGAGTGTATTAACAGCGAGGGTAATAACGCTGCTACTTCACTTCAGCGAGGGTAATAACGCTGCTACTTCACCACAGCGAGGGTAATAACGCTGCTACTTCACCACAGCGAGGGTAATAATGCTGCTACTTCACCACAGCGAGTGTATTAACAGCGAGGGTAATAACGCTGCTACTTCACTTCAGCGAGGGTAATAACGCTGCTACTTCACTACAGCGTAAGTAATAACAGCGAGGGTAATAACGCTGCTACTTCACCACAGCGAGTGTATTAACAGCGAGGGTAATAACGCTGCTACTTCACTACAGCGAGGGTAATAACGCTGCTACTTCACTACAGCGAGGGTAATAACGCTGCTACTTCACTACAGCGAGGGTAATAACGCTGCTGCTTCACTACAGCGAGGGTAATAACGCTGCTACTTCACTACAGCGAGGGTAATAACGCTGCTGCTTCACTACAGCGAGGGTAATAACGCTGCTACTTCACTACAGCGAGGGTAATAACAGCGAGGGTAATAATGCTGCTACTTCACCACAGCGAGGGTAATAACAGCGAGGGTAATAATGCTGCTACTTCACCACAGCGAGTGTATTAACAGCGAGGGTAATAACGCTGCTACTTCACTTCAGCGAGGGTAATAACGCTGCTACTTCACCACAGCGAGGGTAATAACGCTGCTACTTCACCACAGCGAGGGTAATAATGCTGCTACTTCACCACAGCGAGTGTATTAACAGCGAGGGTAATAACGCTGCTACTTCACTTCAGCGAGGGTAATAACAGCCAAGGTAATAACAGCGAGGGTAATAACGCTGCTACTTCACCACAGCGAGTGTATTAACAGCGAGGGTAATAACGCTGCTACTTCACTTCAGCGAGGGTAATAACGCTGCTACTTCACCACAGCGAGGGTAATAACGCTGCTACTTCACCACAGCGAGGGTAATAATGCTGCTACTTCACCACAGCGAGTGTATTAACAGCGAGGGTAATAACGCTGCTACTTCACTTCAGCGAGGGTAATAACGCTGCTACTTCACTACAGCGTAAGTAATAACAGCGAGGATAATAACGCTGCTACTTCACCACAGCGAGTGTATTAACAGCGAGGGTAATAACGCTGCTACTTCACTACAGCGAGGGTAATAACGCTGCTACTTCACTACAGCGAGGGTAATAACGCTGCTACTTCACTACAGCGAGGGTAATAACGCTGCTGCTTCACTACAGCGAGGGTAATAACGCTGCTACTTCACTACAGCGAGGGTAATAACGCTGCTGCTTCACTACAGCGAGGGTAATAACGCTGCTACTTCACTACAGCGAGGGTAATAACGCTGCTACTTCACCACAGCGAGGGTAATAACAGCGAGGGTAATAATGCTGCTACTTCACCACAGCGTAGGTAATAACAGCAAAGGTAATAACGCTGCTACTTCACCACAGCGAGGGTAATTACAGCAAGGGTAATAACAGCGAAGGTAATAACAGCCAGGGTAATAAGGAATGTGTGTGAGAGGACAGCAAACACTGGGAGCAAAAGAAAGGGCGAGTCTAAGACCTTCTTGTTCTGACAAAAGTCATTAGCCCGTGTCTTGGTATCGGGGCCCCTCCTTCAGACGGAGGGCGTTGTTGGGAAAGGCCTCAGATGGCCGTCGTTCATCCAGGCGCGTCACGTCGCCTTCCATGCCGGCGATTCTGACCCAAGACGGGAGACGGGGGCTATTTCCCGAATGTGATCTCCACCCATCAGGCGCTAAAAGCCGGTGTGTCACGTAGCTGATTAGAGTGGCGGCGAGGGTGCGGTGATGGCAACAAGCTTGATTAAAGTAAGACGCGTGTGATAAATCAGGAGTCAACGTAGCGGACTGTAGCCCAGCAGGCGGCGGCCATTAGGCGTTTCCCAGCATCCTCTGCTGGCTTTAATGCTTCAGCAAACTGACTTTCTGCTTGACTTCTATAAATATGCGCCACTAAATATGTTGCGCCCGAGGAGAGCGGCGCGTGGAAGAATGTGTTTGTCAGCATGCTTAATGAGCGCGGCGTGACAGTGCGTGTCGTGACCGCCTCGTCTCCTCGCCGCCTCGTCTCCTACCCCGTGATTCGCCGCAGCAAAGGCGGGCCACTTAGGCGCGGCCCCGGCGTCCGCTCTCGTCGGCGTCACGGGCGCCACCGGAGGAGTCAGCCGAGGTCTGCTTCAGCAGCTGGACGGCGGCAGATGCACTTTAGAGCCAGGCGTGAGACAGAAGTCGGCGGCCCCGGCTTCCTGTCTGCTGGAGCGAGAGCGCCGGCGTACAGGCAGCAGCTGAGCCAGTCGCTCCGCACTCGCCGCACTATTCACTCCACTCGGCCTGGCGTCCGCCGGCTCGGGGGCTGACATTTCCAGAGGTGCTAAGTCACTCGGCATCTTGTTACGCCCGCTGACAAGTCGGCCCGCATTAGCGGACCGGAGCTCGGCCCCGGGGGCCGGGGAGAGGGTGGGGGGCCGTGGCGAGTTACTGATCTTCCCAGCTGGAGGTGGCCAGATCTCAAGGTGTTTACAGAAGATCGGCCGAGGTGTCAATCACGCTTCAGGTCTGGCACGCTCGCTCCTGGTGCCAGTCAGGTGCGAGATAGGGGGGGGGCGCGCTTGACGAAGGGGAAGGGCATGGCAATGACAGCTCTGCGGTGTCAGCGGTCAGATTGCCCAAAACCACACTTCATGGCTGATTTTCTCGGGTGCAGAGTGACACGAGTTCCCCCGCCGGAGGTCAGAACAAAGCTTGATAGGCTTGTCATGTTGCAGAGTCGCTCCGTGAATCCTTCGCCATCACGGGCTGCTCGTCCCTGTCACCCGTCCACGTCTTACAGGCTTTACGAGAAAGGTCACTTGACTGCTGAACTGACACTTTATACATACATACATACGTCAATACATACGTAAATACATACATATATATATTTTTATATATACATACATAAATACATACATAAATACATACACATATGCATAAACATATATATACATACATACTTATATATATATAAATATATATATATATAAAAATATATATATATACATATACAGTATATATATATATATATATGCATATATATATATATATATATATATATACACATATATATATACACATATATATATACAGTGTATATATATATATATATATATATATATATATACATACATACACACATACATATATGTATATATATATATTTTCATGTCCCTGAGATAACTCGATATGTATAGTTCTGATAGTGAATTCTCCTCTGAAATAGAGGAAAATGAAGATTTGATAAATTCCCAAAATTTGGAATCAATCTATTTCTCAGATCACATCAACTACAAATCACAAAGATTTATGAGCGGAATGGATCCAGATAGAAATGCTCCTCAAAACACCAACAATGATTGTTTATATTATACTGATGTTACATTTGATAAAACATTTATGCAAGATAACATAACTCTGGTACATTTTAATAGCAGGAGTCTATACTCTCATTTTGATGATATCCAGGACTATTTGAGTCAATTCAAATCTACATTTAATATTATAGGTATTTCAGAGACATGGATGAATGAGAATACATGCAATGAGTTTGAATTAAATGGGTATGAAATGTTTAGCACCAACCGTAAAACTAAGAGAGGAGGTGTGGCTTTGTATGTGGACAAAAATATCAATTGTAGTATTGTAAATTATATGTGTTTAGCTGTTGAGGAACTCTTTGAATGCGTCACTGTGGAATTATCATTTCAAATATGAAACACATTATTATGAGCTGCGTTTATAGGACACCAGGATCCGACTTGAAAATATTTAATGAATGGATGGAAAAATTATTTAAAAGGAACAAAAAATATATAGTATGCGGTGAACTTTAATATCAACCTTTTGAATCCTAATAAACGCAAACGCACAGCAGAATTTATTGACACCATGTTCTCCATGGGCTTATTCTCACTAATTACATGACCCACAAGGATCACAACACACAGCACTACACTTATTGACAACATATTCTGTAACATCGTAGATCAGACTGTAACTGGAGGCTTGTTAGTAAGTGACGTCAGTGATCATTTACCGGTGTTCATGGTGTACAATAATAACTGCAAAACATCCAAACCTGTGAATAGTGAATAATATCGAAGAGCCACAACAGAACAATCATTAACAGCACTTAAAAATGATTTAGCAAAACAAAACTGGGATTCTGTTTTTCAAACGTCAGATATAATTGCAGCATATAATTTATTTATTTGTCTTTGTCTTTGTCTTTTTCTTCAGTATCTTTTTCTTAAACTTCTTCAACTTCTGTATCATTTTCTTCTACTTCTTCTTCAACTTCTTCTTCTTCAACTTATTCTGTTTCATTTTTTGAACTTCTTCAACTTCTTCTTCTTCAACTTCTTCTTCTGTATCATTTTCATGAACTTCTTCAACTTCTGTATCATTTTCTTCAACTTCTTCTTCAACTTTTTCTTCAACTTCTTCTGTATAATTTTCTTGAACTTCTTCAACTTTTTCTTCTTCAACTTCTTCTTCTTCTTCTGTATTATTTTCTTGAACTTCTCAACTTCAACCGTCCTCCCCCACTTGGTCCGCCAGCACCTGCAGGAGCCGGCATTGTTGTCGGCAGCTTGCTGCGAGGCCGGCCAGTGCGCCTACGAGAGCCCACAGGGGATCGTCCTCCCACGTTTAATCAATGTTGGGTTGTGACGTTGAATTGACATTGAAACTTGGTCATTTCCCAACCAATATCTTACAACACAAATACAACGTTGAAATAACATGCTTTTTGAGAACGTTTAATCAATGTTGGGTTGTGACATTGATTTGACATTGAAATTTGGTAATTTTTCCACCAATATTGTACAACACAAATACAACATTGAAACAACATGCTTTTTGACAACCTTTAATCAATGTTGGGTTGTGACATTGATTTGACATTGAAATGTGGTCATTTCCATGCAACAACGTGGATCCAACGTTAGACATCAACTTTTCCAAACGCAACAATTTTGCAAGGTTGTTGGAAGGTCAGATTGTAGACAACATGTATGTATAGTACAATAATGATAATAATGATAAAGAATTAAAGTAGGACAACAGATGTAATTTGAGGCTCCATCAGGATCCCTGTGAAGTCCCGCCTCTCTATTATGCATGTGCCGCCATTAGCGGGCTGACGAGCAGCGGCCTGTCAAGGTGGCGTCCTCACGTGGTGAATTAATCACGTCGGGGGGGTGACTTTGAAATGTTCCAACATGGCCACTTTTAAATCAAAGGCTGGGGTTGAATTATTCAAGTTGAAGTTTATACGGCGAATTCTCCCTGCCAGACAAAGAGCAACAATTAAAGACCACAAATGGAACTTTCCGCGTCTTTCTTATTCCGAGAAGGGCGGCGGTGCGTCCGCGCGCGTCGGGAGCGGCCATCTTTTCATGAACGTTAACCGATAAGAAGATGAAATTAATCTTTTGGAAAAGAGCTGTAATTGTGACATGTTGCGCCCGCGCCGCTAATTGAGAGGACAATGGAGAGAGAGGGAGGGAGGGAGGGCAAGAGAGAGAGAGAGAGAGAGAGAGAGAGAGAGAAGGCCTGAAAGACAAGTGCAGGAATTGCGAGGCGGAAAAAGTGTGAAAAGATAAAAGAATGTGAGCTTTAATGAGGATCATTAACAATACAGCCAGGGAATACATTTACAGTTGTAACTTTATTATTCATAAATCCTACATTTGTCTACTTTTGGGAACACATTTTGTCAAAGGAGGACAGACTTTGTAAAACAACAAAAGTAGAACTTCTTTTTGCTAAAAGTACATCACGCAAAATCACAAACTACTAATCTAATATTCATGTACCGTATTTATGTACCTTGTTTACATCATAGTACATATGTTCATTACATATTATATGATATATATACATACATATGTATGTATATATATATATATATACATACATATGTATATATATATATATATATATATATATATATATATATATATATACATATATATATATATATATATATATATATATATATATATATATATATATATATATATATATATATATATACACACATATATTGTAGAGAGACAGAGCCGACGGCAGGATAGGACAGACAGCGGTCCTACCCGAGATGGCGACCAGGAGGTGGAGCATGCAGCGGAACGGAGAGGCGGGGCGCACTTGGAGCAACGCTGCAGCAATCCGAGTCAGGTGCGTAAATGACACACCTGCTCTCAATCCCTGTATCTTCTGCTGCAGCATAAAAGGGGAGAAGGAGGAGCAATCATGGCAGAAGTAGGAGAGGAAAACACCCGACGACGAAGACAACGAGAGCGACCCGGAGAAAGATGAGCCCCCACGGAAGACTCAGCCACCGGGCAGCGAAAGGCGCGCTGAGACGAGCAGGAATAGACTTTGCGCTATAAATTGGCTCGACCGCCTATAACGAACACTTGGTTGTTGAAATAATAAACAAGAGTCAAACCTGCTACCATGCGTCTTGCATCGATGGTCCTTGCAACCCACACGATGACGGCTGGAGACCTGTCACAGTGGCGCCCACTGTGGGAGGAGGACCATCGGAAGCAGAGGACGATGACGTCATCTGGGCGCTCGTCGCAAGGTACACTAAACTGCTGGAATAAAAGCGTCAGCAAACCCTGATGCTGCATGCGGTGGTGGACCAGATGGGGGGAGGCGGCGAGTGCCCCCCCCCCTTTCCGAAGAAGAAGCAAGCCGAGGAAGACACCGGTGAAGCCAGGGCGGAGACCCTCCACCTGGAAGGCGGAGCTGGGCAGGCGGCAGTGGCATCCGCAGACCACCAGGGCGAGCTGTTGGCTAAAAGGAGGGAGGACAAGGGTGCCCTGCCAGATGGTGAGAACGGCAGCGCAGAGGAAGCGCCTCCTGCTGACAACACAAATACAGCAGAGAAGGAAGAAGCCAAAGTACATGCTCCACAAGAAGTGCCAGGGCCTGCACCACGTCAAACCCCAGTGCCTGCACCACAGCCATGGGAGCGGGCAACTGGAAAAATTAAAGAATCTCAAGAAACTGAGAAAGAAGAGAAAATACTTGAAGAAATTCCGGAAAATGATGATGAGGACAAGAAAAAGTCAAAGAGCCTCAAGAAATTGAGAAAGAAGAAATGCTGGAAGATGATGAAGATAAAGAAAATGAGGAAGAAGTGAAAGATGGAAAAGAAGGTAAAGAGACTCGAGAAACTGAGAAAGAAAAAGAAATAATTGAAGAAATCCTGGAAGATTATGAAGATGAAGAAGATGATGATGAGGAAGAAGAAGATGAATCAAATGAGGAAGAAGAAGATGAATCTGATGATGAAGAAGAAGAGGAAGATGATGAGGATGATGAAGAGGAACATGGTGAGGATGAACCGGAGCATGATGATGATGAGGAGGACGAAGAGGACAAGGAAGAATAAGACAAAGAAAGGAATGAAGGGAAAGACAGAGAAAAGGTCGAAGAGGACGAACAAGCGGAAGTGCAACCACAAGTTGAAAAGGGGTCAGAGGAAGAGGACAAGCTCGCCTCGGTGGAGGTAACGACCGAAAAAGAGAAGACGTGGCTGTAGCAGTTTTTTTTCCCGCTCCTTCAAAAAAAAGGGGAGAAGGAGTATGGTCAACCGGACTGAAGCCCGGCTTGAGTTTGGCGATGGAGGCCTGTGGAGAGGCGGAGCCGATGAGCCGACGAGCCGACGGCAGGATAAGACAGACAGCGGTCCTACTCGAGATGGCGGCCAGGAAGCGGAGCGGAGAGGCGGGGCGCACTTGGAGCCATGCTGCAGCAATCCGAGTCAGGTGCGTAAACGACACACCTGCTCTCAATCCCGGCATCTTCTGCTGCAGCATAAAAGGGGAGAAGGAGGAGCAATCGTGGCAGAAGTAGGAAAGGAAACACCCGACGACGAAGATGACGACCGCGACCAGGAGAAAGACTGGACTGGAAGGAAAACAGCAAACATGAGCAGACAATTTCTCCTGAGAAAGTGGGGACCAGAGAGAGTTAGAGGAGAGAAGGACGCAGCCACCGGCTACCGAAAGGCGCGCCGAGATGAGCAGGAAGAGAGATCGCGCTAGAAATTGGTGCGACCGACTGGAACGAAAACTTGGTTGTTGAAATAATAAACAAGAGTCAAACCTGCTACCATGCGTCTTGCATCGATGGTCCTTGAAACCCACACGATGACGGCTGGAGACCTATCACACACATAAATATATATATATATATATATATATATATATATATATATATATATATATATATATATATATATATATATATATATATATATATATATATATATATATATATATATGTATATGTATATATATATATATATATGTATATGTATATATATATATGTATATATATATATGTATGTATGTATATATACATATATATGTAAATATATATACATATATTTGTATGTATATATATGTATATATATACATATATATGTATGTGTATATATATGTATATATATATATATATATATATATATATAAATATATATATATACAGATGTATGTATATATATATATATATGTGTGCGTGTGTTATGTGTGTTTGTGTGTGTGTGTGTGGACAAGACCAAGGAGCTGGTCATAGACTTCAAGAAGAATGTTACTAGATCCATCAAGATCCAGAGGCGGTAGGTGGCAGTAGTGGGGCAGTACCTGTGGCAGTATCAATCAATCAATCAATGTTTATTTATATAGCCCTAAATCACAAATCTCTCAAAGGACTGTACAAACTACTATGACTACGACATCCTCGGAAGAACCCACATACTAGCAAGAAAAACTCACACCTAGTGGGCAAGGAGAATTCACACCCAGTGGGACACCAGTAACAATGATGACTATGAGAACATTGGAGAGGACCTCAAATGTGGCCAATGGATGTCGTCCGGGTGTAACATGATACTGTGAAAGTTCAATCCATAGTGGCTCCAACACAGCCGCGAGAGTTCAGTTCAAAGCGGATCCAAGACAGCTGCGAGAGTCCCGTCCACAGGAAACCATCCCAAGCGGAGTCGGATCAGCATCGTAGAGATGTCCCCAACCGATACACAGGCGAGCGGTCCATCCTGGGTCCCGACTCTGGACAGCCAGTACTTCATCCATGGTCATTGGACCGGACACCCTCCACAAGGGAGGAGGGGACAGAGGAGAAAAAGATAAGAAGCGGAAGATCAACTGTTCTAAAAAGGAGGTCTATTTAAAGGCTAGAGTATACAAATGAGATTTAAGGTGAGACTTAAATGTTTCTACTGAGGTAGCATCTCGAACTGTTACCGGGAGGGCATTCCAGAGTACTGGAGCCCGAACGGAAAACGCTCTATAGCCCGCAGACTTTTTTGGGGCTTTAGGAATCACTAATAAGCCGGAGTCCTTTGAACGCAGATCTCTCGCCATATGGTACAACACAATCGGCAAGATAGGATGGAGCTGGACCGTGTAGTATTTTATACGTAACTAGTAATACCTTAAAGTCACAGTGCAGGTGAGCCAGTATAGGCGTAATATGATCAAACTTTCTCGTTCTTGTCAAAAGTCTAGCAGCCGCATTTTGTACAAACTGTAATCGTTTAATGCTAGACATGGGGAGACCCGAAGATAATACGTTACGGTAATCGAGACGAGACGTAACAAACGCATGGATAATGATATCAGCGTCGTTAGTGGACAAAATTAAGCGAATTTTTGCGATATTACAGAGATGAAAGAAGGCCGTTTTAGCAATGCTTTTAATGTGTGACTCAAAGGAGAGAGTTGGGTCGAAGATAATACCCAGATATTTTACCGAATCACCTTGTTTAATTATTTAGTTGTCAAATGTTACAGTTGTATTATTAAATAGAGGTCGGTGTCTAGCAGGACCGATAATCAGCATTTCCGTTTTTTTGGCATTAAGTGGGGCAGTACAAGTACCTGTGGCAGTAGTGGGGCAGTACAAGTATCTGTGGTAGTAGTGGGGCAGTACAAGTACCTGTGGCAGTAGTGGGGCAGTACAAGTACCTGTGGCAGTAGTGGGGCAGTACAAGTTCCTATGGTAGTAGTGGGGCAGTACAAGTACCTGTGGCAGTAGTGGGGCAGTACAAGTACCTGTGGTAGTAGTGGGGCAGAATAAGTAGTCGGGCAGTAAAATTACCTGTAGCAGTAGTGGGGCAGTACAAGTACCTGTGGCAGTAGTGGGGCAGTACAAATACCTGTGGTAGTAGTGGGGCAGTACAAGTAGTGGGGCAGTACAATTACCTGTGGCAGTCGTGGGGCAGTACAATTACCTGTGGCACTAGTGGGGCAGTACAAGTACCTGTAGTAGTAGTGTGGCAGTACAAGTACATGTGGCAGTAGTGGGGCAGTACAAGTACCTGTGGCAATAGTGGGGCAGTACAAGTACCTGTGGCAATAGTGGGGCAGTACAAGTACCTGTGGCAATAGTGGGGCAGTACAAGTACCTGTGGCAGTAGTGGGGCAGTACAAGTTCCTGTGGCAGTAGTGGGGCAGTACAAGTTCCTGTGGCAGTAGTGGGGCAGTACAAGTTCCTGTGGCAGTAGTGGGGCAGTACAAGTCCCTGTGGTAGTAGTGGGGCAGTACAAGTACCTGTGGTAGTAGTGGAGCAGAAAAAGTACCTGTGGTAGTAGTGGGGCAGTACAAGTACCTGTGGTAGTAGTGGGGCAGTACAAGTACCTGTGGTAGTAGTGGAGCAGAAAAAGTACCTGTGGTAGTAGTGGGGCAGTACAAGTACCTGTGGTAGTAGTGGGGCTGTACAAGTTCCTGTGGCAGTAGTGGGGCAGTACAAGTTCCTGTGGCAGTAGTGGGGCAGTACAAGTCCCTGTGTTAGTAGTGGGGCAGTACAAGTACCTGTGGTAGTAGTGGAGCAGAAAAAGTACCTGTGGTAGTAGTTGGGCCGTACAAGTACATGGGAGTCCAATTGAACAGCAGACTGGACTGGAAGGAAAACAGCAAACATGAGCAGACAATTTCTCCTGAGGAAGTGGGGACCAGAGAGAGTTAGAGGAGAGGAAGTGGGGACCAGAAAGAGTTAGTGGAGAGGAAGTGGGGACCAGAGAGAGTTAGTGGAGAGGAAGTGGGGACCAGAGAGAGTTAGAGGAGAGAAAGTGGGGACCAGAGAGAGTTAGAGGAGAGGAAGTGGGGACCAGAGAGAGTTAGTGGAGAGGAAGTGGGGACCAGCGAGAGTTAGTGGAGAGGAAGAGGGGACCATAAAGAGTTTGTGGAAAGGAAGTGGGGATCAGAGAGAGTTAGATGAGAGGAAGTGGGGACCAGAAAGAGTTTGTGGAGAGGAACTGGGGACCAGAGAGATTTAGTGTAGAGGAAGTGGGGACCAGAGAGATTTAGTGTAGAGGAAGTGGGGACCAGAGAGAGTTTGTGGAGAGGAAGTGGGGACCAGAGAGAGTTTGTGGAGAGGAAGTGGGGACCAGAGAGAGTTAGTGTAGAGGAAGTGGGGACCAGAGAGAGTTTGTGGAGAGGAAGTGGGGACCAGAGAGTTAGTGGAGAGGAAATGGGGACCAGAGAGAGTTAGAGGAGAGGAAGTGGGGACCATCTGGGCGCCATCACTTCTCATGGCAGCGCTGACAGAGTGACGCTGGCTAACGAGCTGGTCATGATGGCCATCATTAGGGGACAGAAGGTATTTACTGTAAAGCTGCCACCTCCCAAGGAGAGATAAATAGGAAGTGATCAATGCGTCTATTAACCTTCCACTCAGCATTTGTAGGTCTGCCAATCACTCACGGCGCCTAGTTGGGCCTGATTTGACTTAGCAAACACACTTGAAGGACTGCTAACATGTGTCTCGTCCTCAAAAGGAGGAAGGTCAACCTCACTTTTCTACTTTTTGGCAGACAACTACTGTGCTAATAATATCCGCTGACACGTGACATTGTGGGCGTGGTTTCAGAATCTTCTTGGGCGCAACATTAATGCACAGTTGAATTGCATCATCATCATCATCTAGAATAAAGACCTCCAAAGAAACATCAAGAGGGTTTGCTACATTGTTACAGTGTTGGTTGACCTTTTAAAGGGCAAGTGCAATCTCCTTGTAAGAAAAGGATTGACATATTTGTATTAATGCATTCTAAGTCGTAAAGTATGGCAAGTAGGAGGTGGCTAACAATGCAGCTAACTGGAGTACACTAAAACCCTTTCAAAAACATCCAGCAATCCTCCATTTACATGTCGTGACCTGGACCTGAACAAGTATTAGTCATATTGTTATTATAAGTGCTATCACAGAGGAACTACTTTTAGAGCGCTAACTGGCTAATGCTGCTATATTGACATACTGAGCTGCTGCATGGCCTCTGAGTTGGTGAAAGTCAATTCTCGATGATAAATCATGTCGCTCACCTGGATGGTTGAGGGTTGTGGACATTAATGGAGATAAATATCTTTTTAAATCCTAGTTATATTTTAGAACAGCTAAGTATTAGCCATACGTAGACCTTGACGGTTGGAATGTAGCGAGAAGTCATAACACCTTTCTTATCTTAAATGTCTCAGGCTTAGGAGGAGGGGGAGAGGAGAAGAAGGGGGATATGTGAGAGGGGGTAAGAGGCAAAACTTCCGTAGTATGGTCAGATCCACTAAGGCGATGCGATTTGAATGTGTCGTGCATAGATTTGGTTTCCCAAAGCTTTGTTAATAAAATATCAAAATAAGCTACTCTATCTGGGATTCATTTATAACCAGCTTATGTGTCATCTAACGAATCTGGGGGGTGACCGGCAGAGGACCGGGTCAGAACACAACAATTTGGGAGCCTTCGTCTGGGATGACACGCTGAGAATTGGACTTCTCTTACAATCTACCACCAGACTCACTTGCCCAACACATAAATCAAGGTAAGCAGAGCCTTTTTTCTCAAATCTGCATTAGGAGTCGTCCTGAAGTCTGTAAGATCAAACATTGTTTTGTACCCCAGAGACAAAGTGCTGATTTTGATAGATTGATTGCATTTTTGCCTTGTCTGCCATTACATAAATGTTATAAATAAGTGGTCAACTCACGGCATTGTGTCAAGATTACTGTGACGGGCTGCTTACTGACGAGTAAGCAAATAGTCGGGTGTGGCTCGCCCTGGGGAATTGGTCTCCCCTAAAAGAGTAACGAGTCGGAGGACCGTTGTGTGGATAGTAAATACTCCCCGGTTGTAAGATCCATGTGACATTAACGTGTGCACGAAAATAAGGATGGGTTGAAAGCCATTTGTGAAAGTGCAATAAAGTTCCCGGTTGAGAGAGCCAGGCGGCACTCAGGTGTGCGCTAAAATTAAGGAAAATAGACACAATGCCAAGGAGTGTGATAGACAGGAACATGATGGCGCCTGGGAGACTGTGACAAATCTTTACTGTTTAATGATCAATTGAATGTACTGTTGTTGACAATGAAATTAACAAGTACAGTTTAAAAAATAAAATAAAAAGAGAACGTTTTTTGAAAGGGGTAAGAGGAAGTTTACAACACTCGTAGAGTAATGAACTCAAATGTTTGGTAAATCAAGAAAAGTAACAAATGAAGGTATTCGTAAATGGTATTCGTGTGTCAGCGTATACCACTGCAGGTTTGTTTGTTTGTTTGGTTGGTTGGTTGTTAACTCCTAAAACTGAAATACATTTGTGTTTTATGGTTGTTCTTATAATATGTAGTTCAGAAATCATATGAGTGAATGATCCATCCATTTGGTTATCTTCCTCTGCTTATCGGAGGCCGGGCCTTGCGGGCAGCAGCCGAAGCAGAGAAGCCCAGTGACTTCACTGCCACCGGGCCATTTAGTGTAGCTCAGAGTGAATGATAAATGTTGTTTGTTATTATTAAGGTTTGATATGATACAGCTGTGCTTCTGGGTGAGACATTTGAGATAAGAGTTGTCTTAATAACAAGGGCGTCTGAAGAGGGCAGAAAAAAAAAAGTCACCACACTCTCCGCACCAGTCAAAACAAATCGGCCCCCAAGCGTTAAACAAATTCTAATCAGGGGACATACTGAGCTATGAGAGCTTAAGTAAACAGACAGCAAGATGACCACAAAGAATAATTGAAAAAATAACTATAACCTTTACAACCAGTTCCTTTGAATAGTGTTGAATAATGATTACAAAAAAAAGCCTAGATTAATAACAATAACATGAGTCGAAACGTAAAGTGTTATAAAGGACTGAAGTGTTGGTCGGCTTATCACTTAGCACACGGCCTTGTGTGTGTGTGGCCCGCGCCGTCAAAATGGTGGTGGAATGGAATCTGGAGGAACGAGAATAAATGCATGCCCTTATTTTGTAGAAATATAGCGCACGACGGGAAGTCAGAGTGCACAACTAACTAACTGATAGACACAAAGAATAGTCTAATTAACTTATAGATAATCTTTAGTAGATTCAACATTTATTTGACTTTTAATGGGACAGTTAATGCTGTGGTTTTAAACGTGATATACAGAATTGGACTAAGCAAGAGGACAACGACAAGGCTGAGACAGAGTAACAAGGAAACAACTCCTTAATTTATAAATCACTATAGCAAAAATGTCAAAAGAACCGAAAGATCAAAAATCAGCTAAAGTATATTCAGCAGTGGGTGACCTTCCTTTTGAATTCCAGCAGGCGGAGAAAAGAATCCTCAACAGACGTAAAACCACAAGCTGGTAAACTTTGACATCCAACTTAACCGCAGAAAGACGCGTAATTAACCCTTTTGGAGGATGATGATGAACTGTTCATGTAAAGGGGAAGATATAAACATCCTGTCAGTTTGTATCCCAGTGAGAGCAGACCTTGTACAGGAGGTGATTGTTTTAGTAGGTTTGTGTATATTTTGTTTCGCACTTAACAACGTTGCTACATGATGTTTAGTGTTTAGCACACAGCTTCTAAATCTTGTAGGTCATCCTCAAAAATAGAGGTTTCCGGATCATCATTTGTCCCAAAGTAGTCTTTGTTGGGATGCGTTTGTGACATTAATACGTCTAAAATAAGTAAAATACCTAAATATTACATGTTATTAGTAACGTTACTATATACTACATATATACTTACAGTGATTAAAATGTGTAAATATTACATGTTATTATTAACGTTACTAGATACTACATATGTACTTACAGTATGATGAAAATGTGTAAATATTACATGTTATTATTAACGTTACTAGATACAACATATATACTTACAGTATGATGAAAATGTGCAAATATCACATGTTTTTATGAATGTTACTACATGACATATATACTTACATCATGTATATACTACATGTTATTATGAATATTACTACATCACATATGTACTTACATCATGTATATATTACATGTTATTATGAATATTACTGCATCACATATGTACTTACAGTATGATGAAAATATGTAAATATTACATGTTATGAATTTTACTACAATATATATATATATATATATATATATATATATATATATATATATATATATATATATATATACCTACATCATGTATATATTACATGTTTGTATAAAAGTTACTACATTACATAGTATATGCTTACAGTATGATGAAAACATGTAAATATTACATGTTATTATAAATGTTACTACATGACATATATACTTACATCATGTATATATTACATGTTATTATGAATGTTACTAGATACTACGTACATACCTACATCATGTATATATTACATGTTATTATGAATGTTACTAGATACTACATACATACCTACATCATTTATATATTACATGTTATTATGAATGTTACTAGATACTACAGATATAGCTACATCTTGTATATATTACATGTTATTATGAATGTTGCTAGATACTACATCTATAGTTACAGTGTGTATATAAACCTTGATGGATGTTTATATAGTGCTTTATAGGCAGACTAATTAGCTGACTTTTGCTAGAGTTTATTTACACTTTAGAATGCATGAAAAAAGAGGAAAACGTGTTGTCTTCCATAAGGATTGTGAATGATGGGCACACCTCAATGAAAGTGTAGTTCTCCTTAAAGGTGAGAAGTGAGTTTTGACTAAACGTGGGATGACATGTGAGGTTCTAAGTGACACCACCTAGGAACCAAAGTGTGCCTGATATTTCTCCAGGGGACAAAGTGATCAAGGTGACATGTCTCTGCTCTCTGCGGGGGGTGTCTAGGATCCTGAAGGCCACGGGTGTCAAACACCAAACACTCACCAGATGACGTCACAACACACACACACACACATTCACCCACACACACACACACACACACACACATGCCCATTCCTGTATTTGTTACCTTCTTGAGACCTGAGAAAAAGGCCTACCTCTTTAGGACCACCATTTCCAGATATATATAAAACCTGTATTGACAACATTAATAGTATAAACATACATACTATGCAAAATGTCACAATTTACCAAGAAAGACTTTGAATTTTGGCAGTGTTATAATAACAGTCGTAATTTTACTCAACGCAAGTCAAGGTTGTACAAGAATAACTGAACATTTGTGCAATATTATGACAAAAGTTGGAATTTTACTCAATAACAGTCGCAATTTTACAAGAAAAGCTTACAATTTTGGCAATTTTATGAAAAGAGTCACAATTTTATAAGAAAACTGTCCCAACGCGGCAGAGGTGTGTAGTAACGCGCTATATTTACTCCGTTACATCTACTTGAGTAACTTTTGGCATAAATTGTACTTCTAAGAGTAGTTTTAATGCAACATACTTTTACTTTTACTTGAGTTTATTTTTAGAGAAGAAATGCTACTTTTACTCCGCTACATTTATCTACATTCAGCTCGCTACTCGCTACTGATTTTTATCGATCTGTTAATGCACACTTTGTTTTGGTTTGTCAGACAGACCTTCAAAGTAGGATCCATCACATGCCTGCGTTTCACCAATCAAATGCAGTCACTGGTGACATTTGACTTCGTTTCACCAATCAAACAGAGCCAGGCGGTCACATGATTAACTGCACTTTTTTTTTTTATAAACCTTTATTTATAAATTTCAACATTTACAAACAGTTGAAAATAATGATCAAATTAAGCACAAAAACAGTACAAAACAGTATAAAACCCGTACAAAACAGCGCCAGGGGGTTGTAAATTCAAAGTAACTAAAATAGAATGCAAAATATATATATACATATAAAATAAACAAAGTGCAAAGCCATGGCTCACTCAATCTCAGTAAATAACTTAGATTTGGAACACAGCATCATCGTTTTATCAGCTTTTTGGTTGTTAGAGGTAGAGTGTTTTAATGTAGAGTTCTAAATCTTTTTTAAAGACCCAAGTAACAGGTCAGGTATTGAGAAACTTACATTTCTGAATAAAAAACTTAGCCAATAGGTTGCAAAGGTAAAATTCATTTTCATATTTTTTTTCAATATATTGTAAAACCAAATATATATTATTTAATATATGTTATTGTTTTAGTTGCTTAAGAGATATTCCTGGCTCTGAATTTGTTCATTGCTATTTGTATGTTTTTGTGCATTACTTGTTGCCGTCACCTTTAAAGGATCGGGTTACTCATCAGTTACTCAGTACTTGAGTAGTTTTTTCACAACATACTTTTTACTTTTACTCAAGTAAATATTTGGGTGACTACTCCTTACTTTTACTTGAGTAATACATCTCTAAAGTAACAGTACTCTTACTTGAGTACAATTTCTGGCTACTCTACCCACCTCTACACCGCGGTGAGGGAAGTCTTATCTTGGATTTTTCTGTCTTGTGATTTGCATGTTTTATTTTGAAAAGCAACTCCTCTTGTTCCAGATCACGGGCCTTTCCTCTTGTGTCACCAGTCTGACGTCATCCCTGACCCTTAAATGTTTCCACCTGCTTCCCATTACCCTCATGTTCCATATACGCTCATGCCTCCCCTTGTTCTGTGCCAGATCGTCTCGAGCTTTCGTGTCTGTCTAGCGTCCATGTCCAAGTTCATGTTCATGTTCATGTTCAAGTTCATGTTCATGTTCGTGTCCATGCCTTGCCTCCCCCCACGTCTACTCCCACGCTTTAATTTAGAGTTTAACTTTTTCTCCTCCTCAGAGCGACTTTTGTTACCTAGCCTTTGTGGTGAGTTTTGATTTTTTTCGAAATAACCTTTTCTTCCTCAGAGTGATTTTTCTGTTTACCTTTATTAGACTAAGATCAGAGTAGAAATTTTTATAGTCATTGTTTTCTTCCTCCTGTTGGAGCGTTTTATGTTCATTTTTCATAGCAGATACGACACTAATTATAGTTCGTCTTTTGTTGGTATTCTCCTCCTTTTTAGGAGTGATTTTCGGTTGATCCCTTTTTGGAACTTTTTCCGCTGACCGTTTTTGTTTATTCTTAGAATGCGTATTACTCTGGCTCTGTTGGTTTAAGAGTTATCAAAATAAAAGCTTTACTAAGAATCTCATCTCTGCGCCTGAGTCCACTCCTTAGTCCAAGCCTGACAAAAACTTAAAAATCTTGGCAATATTAGCAGATTTTTAAATCGCAAAATTATGACAAAAGTCATCAATGTCATTATTTTTACAAGAACAACAAAAAAATTGCCAACTTTGTGATAAAAGTCTGAATTTTATAAGACAAATGAGTAATAATTTTACATTTAAAAAAAGTAATAATTCTACGAGAAAATATTGCAATATTACAGAAACAGAAAGAATATGAGAAACTGTTCCTAATTTTATGAGAAAAAAGTCGACACATTGTGAGAAAAAGACTCTAAAAATGTTTTTTTTGTGTTTTTGTTTTTTTGTTTGTAATTTTTTTTTAGTATTCATTATTTACTCCAAGTTATTACTGTATGTCTCTATATACACATTTATTCTTTCTTTTTTTTTTTTTTACATTTTTAAATTAATTTTAATTTCTTACACACACTTGTTATTTCATATGTTGACCAGAGGGGGAGCACTTTTAAAATCGACACAATTTTCAGCACTGTCCCACTCAAAAGCAGACAAACATTATAGGGGGACAGAACAGGACCGCTGGGGTTCCAAAGGCTACAAAGAACACACAGGACTTGCAACACAGTCAATGTGAAAAATCCCTCCTTTTTGGGACCACCCTCATTTTGACAGATGTCACCATAAATGGGACATTGTCTACTAGATGCAATGTTATTGATTTATGTCATCAATTATTCACACCTCCACATATGGAAGGTACGTTTCCTTCTTCATGTCTCTAGAAGGATAAAATAGAAGAACACACACATGCAATACTAAACACACACACACACACACACACCTTGTGTGAAAGAGCACAGGTGAAAAGTGAGACGGTGAAAATAAAAATGTTTTGTTCAGAAGCTGAGCAAGTCAATCTGCTGGCAAACACTTCAAGGTTCTCAACTCCTTTTAACTCCATATTCTTTTAAACACACACACACACACATACACACGCACTGCAGCTTTGGCCTGCTTTATTGCACTATTTGAGTAATTGAGTAGTTGAGTAGCATCACAACTTAAATCACAATGATTACGTCACTAATTGCTGAGTCAGCATCTTTTAGTGTGACCTCATGTCATCAGCTGACCACTGACAAATCCCACTCCGACGTGTCATGTCTTCAGCTGACCACTGACCACTCCCACTTCAAGTCATCAGCTGACCACTGACAAATCCCACTCCGACGTGTCATGTCTTCAGCTGACCACTGACCACTCCCACTTCATGTCATCAGCTGACCACTGACAAATCCCACTCCAACGTGTCATGTCTTCAGCTGACCACTGACCACTCCCACTTCATGTCATCAGCTGACCACTCCCACTTCATGTCATCAGCTAACTACTGACTAATCCCACTCCAACGTGTCATGTCGTAGCTGACCACTGACCACTCCCACTCCAACGTGTCATGACCACTGACCACTCCCACTCCAACGTGTCATGACCACTGACCACTCCCACTCCAATGTGTCATGACCACTGACCACTCCCACTTCAACATGTCATGACCACTGACCACTCCAACGTGTCATGACCACTCCCACTTCAAAATGTCATGACCACTGACCACTCCCACTTCAACATGTCATGACCACTGACCACTCCCACTCCAACGTGTCATGACCACTGACCACTCCCACTCCAATGTATCATGACCACTGACCTCTCCCACTTCAACATGTCATGACCACTGACCACTCCAACGTGTCATGACCACTCCCACTTCAACATGTCATGACCACTGACCACTCCCACTCCAACATGTCATGACCACTGACCACTCCCACTTCAACCTGTCATGACCACTGACCACTCCCACTTCAACATGTCATGACCACTCCCACTTCAACATGTCATGACCACTGACCACTCCCACTTCATCATGTCATGACCACTGACCACTCCCACCTCATCATGTCATGACCACTGACCACTCCAACTTCAACATGTCATGACCACTGACCACTCCAAAAATAGAATATTCAGATTCCTGGGTAATTATTCCACTCAGGGTCCACTTACCAGAACTGGTTCTTCACTGGACATGAATTAAAAAGTCTTTGGGCCTAGTGTACTAGTTGGGGGGTGGGTGGGGGGGTTGTCAAGAACTGGTTCTTCACTGGACAAGAATTAAGAAGACATTGTCCTTGTGGACTGGTTGGGGGGGTTGTCAAGAACGGGTTCTTCACTGGACAAGAACCAAGAAGACTTTGGGCCTAGAGGACTAGTCAGGAGGGGTTGTCAAGTACTGGTTCTTCACTGGACAAGAACCATGAAGACTTTGGGACTAGTGGACTAGTCAGGAGGGGTTGTCAAGTACTGGTTCTTCACTGGACAAGAACCAAAAAGACTTTGGGCCTAGTAGACTAGTCAGGGGTTTTCAAAGAACTGGTTCTTCACTGGACAAGAATTAAGAAGACTTTGGGCCTAGTGGACTAGTCTGGGGGGTTCAAAGAACTGGTTCTTCACTGGACAAGAACCAAGCAGACTTTAGTGGACTAAAGTGGGACTGGGATGCTGGATTTCTCAACTCCACAGAGAGCATAGTCCTCTCAGACCCGACTAGTGTGTTGCCTGAATGGGCTGCAGCAGATACAAGAACAACAAGAAGTTTAAAGATGCCCTCTTTGTGAGTTTTTGTTGTGGAAAAGCTGCTTAGAAGTTCCTCACGGTCCCTAAGCACCAGGTCACGGCTAGCAGATGTTCCGCTCGCTCTTCCCGCTTGTCGTTGCCGTGGCGACCATGTGCTCGGAGATGCTCGCCCATCTTTGTCGCCAACGTCTAGCCGAGGGCGACCATCTGTTTTTGTGAGCATCTCACACCGTTGTTGGCCCGCCGCCCATCATGGCGTCCGCCACTTTGTCCTTCACCGCCACTCAGCCTTGTCCCGGAGGCGGCCGGATGAAGAGGACTTCTGGGGGATGAGAGAGGGATTGTGGGTAGGAATGATGAGAGGGGGGTTGTGGGTAAGAAATGTTCTTTGGACAACCTGGACCCACACGTCTTTTGGAAAATGTCAACATGACCGGGTGCTCATTTTCAATTTGGCCACCAGATGTCGCCAACACGTAGGGTCAAAGGTCAGGGTCGCTTCAGTACACAGTGTTGGAGTCCGCCACCGGAGGGCGCCAAAAGGCGTAGCACATTTGAGACGGACCGAAGGGAAAAGGAGAAGCCGGAAAAAGGACATTTCCTGTAACTGCTAGTGCAGTTTTTAGTCAGGGGGGTAAAAAAAAATCCATTTACGAATTATTTTACATTTTTGTGTGAAATTGTTCTTATTTGACTAAAAAAAATAAATATTTTTCTTATTCCAAAATCTGTCCTGTCAGTCACTCTTATTAAATATTTCATTTTATTCAACAAAAGCAGTTTTCTTTGAAGTAATACAGAAATTTATCAGAGCTGCTTCATGGAGGAATGTCCTTCATCACAGAACTGGCACCCAATGTTGTTGAAAAAGTAAAAAAAAAAGTATTGATTTTGAATGCAGAATCCATTCTGAATTGAATCGTCACTCCCAAGAATTTAATTGAATGGAACCCCGCCTTCTGCCCGATTGTAGCTGAGATAGGCACCAGCGCCCCCTGCAACCCCAAAGGGAATAAGCGGTAGAAAATGGCTGGATGGATGGAAGGAATAGTGCCCAAATATTCACAGCCTTAGTTTATCTGCCATCACTTATGGTGTTGTTTTTATGTCCCATTATTTCATTTGGACATGCAGTGCTCCTCCATCCATCCATCCATCCATCCATTCATCCATCCATCTTCGTTCCGCCTAAGCCTATCCGAGAAGGCAGGGTATGCCCGGGTTAAGTCGCTCCCACACTAAACACATCAAAGCCCACTCTGTCTGCCAGAGAGTACAAAGGCGGAGCAGGAGGAGCAGTGTTGCCAAACTCTTTGGTGACTACTCAGAGCCCGAAAGATTCTCTTTTTCAAAAATGAATTTTTTTTGACACCACTTTTAGCGACTGTGTCATGGGAACAATAAGCCCCTCCCCCAACAACAAACCCGTTTCCATATGAGTTGGGAAATTGTGTTAGATGTAAATAAAAAACGGAATACAATGATTTGCAAATCCTTTTCAACCCATATTCAGTTGAATATGCTACAAAGACAACACATTTGATGTTCAAACTCATAAACATTTTTGTTTTTGCAAATAAACATTAACTTTAGAATTTGATGCCAGCAACACGTGACAAAGAAATTGGGAAAAGTGGCAATAAATACTGACAAAGTAAAGGAATGCTCATCAAATACTTATTTGTAACATCCCGCTGGTGTGCAGGCTAATAGGGAACAGGTGGGTGCCATGATTGGGTATGAAAACAGCCTTCCAAAAAATGCTCAGTCTCTCACAAGAAAGGATGGGGCGAGGTAAACCCCGTTGTCCACAACTGCGTGAGCAAATAGTCAAACAGTTTAAGAACAACGTTTTTCAAAGTGCAATTGCAAGAAATTTAGGTATTTCAACATCTACGGTCCATAATATCGTCAAAAGGTTCAGAGAATCTGGAGAAATCACTCCACGTAAGCTCCACATGGCCGGAAACCAACATTGAATGACCGTGACCTTCCATTCCTCAGACGGCACTGTATCAAAAACCGACATCAATCTCTAAAGGATATCACCACACGGGCTCAGGAACACTTCCGAAAACCACTGTCACTAAATGCAGTTTGTCGCTACATCTGTAAGTGCAAGTTAAAGGCCTACTGAAACCCACTACTACCCACCACGCAGTCTGATCGTTTATATATCGATGATGAAATATCAACATTGCAACACATGCCAATACGGCCTTTTTAGTTTACTAAATTGCAATTTTTAATTTCCCGGGACTTTTTTCTTGAAAACGTCACGTATTGATGACATGTACGTGTGACGTCACGGGCTGTTATGAATATGAACACTGCTTACACACGCAGCTAAAAGTCGTCTGCTTCACGGCATAATTACACAGTATTTTGGAGATCTGTGTTGTTGAATGTTCTGCAATTTGTTCAATTAATATTGGAGAAGTCAAAGTAGAAAGACGGAGTTGGGAAGCTTTAGCCTTTAGGCACACAAACACACGGTGATTCCTTGTTTAAAATTCACGGAGTTGAAACTTTAGTATGGATCACAGCGGACATGGATTCCGACTACATGTCAACCAGCAGGTTTCGGTGAGAAAATTGTGGTTAAAAATTCGCCTCTTACCGGATATCAGCTGAGCTTGTGCCGTCCATACAGCTGCCGTGGACTTCCCCGAGACACTGCGCGTCAACACCCGGCCGTGGACGTACACTTCCGACTATCAAGTACTGTTAAACTCACTAAAACACTAGCAACACAATAGAAAGATAAGGGATTTCCCAGAATTATCCTAGTAAATGTCTCTAAAAACATATGAATCTGTCTCAATGCAATGCGATTGTAATCGCGTATTGTTTTTTTTAAACTTTAAAAAAAAAAAAAAAAATTTCCTAGTCCGTCGTTATCAATATCCTCAAACACAAATCTTTCGTCCTCGCTCAAATTAATGGAGAAATTGTCGTTTTCTCGGTCTGAATAGCTGTTTTTGTTGGAGGCTCCCATTAAAATCAATGTGAATATGTGAGGAGCCCTCAACATGTGACGTCATCGTCTGCGACTTCCGGTAGAGGCAGGGCTTTTCTCCAGTTGCAAACTTTATCGTGGATGTTCTCTATTAAATCCTTTCAGCAAAAATATGGCAACATCGCAAAATGATCAAGTATGACACATAGAATGGACCTGCTATCCCCGTTTAAATAAGAAAATCTCATTTCAGTAGGCCTTTAAAGTTCTACTGTACTAAGCGAAAGCCATTTATCAACAACATCCAGAAACGCCGCCGGCTTTTCTGGGCCCGAGATCATCTAAGATGGACCGATGCAACGTGGAAAAGTGTTCTGTGGTCTGACGAGTCTACATTTCGAATTGTTTTTGGAAATATTAGACATTGTGTCATCCGGACCAAAGGGGAAGCAAACCATCCAGACTGTTATCGACGCAAAGTTCAAAAACCAGCATCTGTGATTGTATGGGGGTGCATTAATGCCCAAGGCATGGGTAACTTACACATCTGTGAAGGCACCATTAATACTGAAAGGTACATACAGGTTTTGGAACAAAATCTGCTGCTATCTGATTATTTCAGCAAGACATTTCCAGGCCACATTCAGCACGTGTTACAACAGCGTGGGTTCGTAAAAAAAAGAGTGCGGGTACTTTCCTGGCCCGCCTGCAGTCCAGACCTGAAGCGTAAAATACGACAGCGGAGACCCCAGACTCTTGAACGACTGAAGCTCTACATAAAACAAGAATGGGAAAGAATTCCCCTTTCAAAGCTTCAACAATTAGTTTCCTCAGTTCCCAAACATTTATTGAGTGTTGTTAAAAGAAAAGGTGATGTAACACAGTGGTGAACATGCCCTTTCCCAACTACTTTGGCACGTGTTGCAACCATGAAATTCTAAGTAAAATTTTTATGAGTTTGAACATCAAATATGTTGTCTTTGTAGTGCATTCAATTGAATATGGGTTGAAAAGGATTTGCAAATCATTGTATTCCGTTTATATTTACAATTAACACAATTTCCCAACTCATATGGAAACAGGGTTTTTATCAAAGGCAGCTTCGTCTTGTCAGATTGGCAACACCAGATAAGTTCATTTGTCGTTTGAAGCATTATTTAATACAAATTTGAAGACGACGTCGTTACATTGTTCCGTGCCACAAATAGATGACAGTCCTGTTCTTCACTTATTTTTTCACTCTAACGACAGTGGAGAATGCTAAGATGGAGAGTGGACGCTCCATAACCCAACTGAGTGGGTTCTTGCACAGGGTTTGTAAATGGAAAAGTTTGTAGAGTGAAGCAAATTCTCCATAAGAATGTGAATATTTGGTTCCGGTCTTTATTTCACTGACAGTTTGTACGCTATAAAGACAATACAACGTGCTACGCACTCATGCATAGCAACCAACACAACAAAGAATCTTTGGGTCCCTATCGATTCGATCCGATTCCGATTCTTGGGTTGACAATTCGACTCAAAATCAATTCTCGATTCAAAGCGATTCTCCCAATGCCCATCCATCCATTCATTTTCTACCGCTTGTCCCGTTTGGTGTCGCGGGGGGTGCTGGAGCCTATCTCAGCTGCATTCGGGCGGAAGGCAGGGTACACCCTGGACAAGATGCAACCTCATCGAAGATTCTCCCAATGTATTATTTGGTCTGATAACACTGACACCTGACTGCCTGACACATGCTAACGTTAGCATGCTAACTTTTTGGAGCTAGTCCTGCAGCCGAACACCTCAGTCATGTAACTTGCTGTTTGACTGCTAGCAAATGTTTACATGCGTACGCTTCATAGTCGTATGACTTGCTACTCGACGTATTCTTACTGTTAGCAAGCTAACCATAGCTCTTATGTTCAGCTAGCACATTTCAGCATTCAAAAGCAATTTCCTCTCAAATTTGCTTATTGTATTTTTTTTTTTTGTGTAGCATTCTTTTCTTGTCTGTAGAACTTATTTCGGGCCAATTAAAAACAAGCTGATGTCTGCACTTTGGACACCCCTGATATTCTATCAGTAAACATGAATTCCACCATAAACTGAATTGTAATAAAAAAATATATATATTTTAAAAATAGTTTCCATTAAAAAAAATTATTCATTTGTTCTTAAAAACTGATTTGAATGACGAATAGATTCAGAATCGGGATGAATAAGAACTGATGAAGTGATGGATCAACTTCTCATTAGGAACGACCCGGAACAACAACAAGGACAAGCTGAACTGCCCCGTGTGTGTTGCTCTGCCAACACGCCCACACAAGTCCCTTTGGCGCCCTCACAAAACATCAGAAATAAAAAAAATCCTGATTTTGAACAACCATATTGCTGTTTCCGCCGTGAAATAAGTCTGCCCTGGCATGTTTTTCCAGAAAAGTCCTGTTTCCTGGATTCTTCCATACTTCATGTACTCTTCACAATCCTCCTTTCCACGTTGGCCTGTCGTCTTTTTGGGACTCATGTGGACTTGGCAAAATGGACAAAACTGGTCAAAAGCTCCATTTAAAAGTTCCTAAAGGGAAAATATTGTCAATTGAAAAGTTTATACAATGAGGAGGCCTTAACTGATTTTTCTTCAAAACCTAATTTTGTAAATGATGACTAGATTTAGAATCGGGATAAATAAGAACTGATAAAGTGATGGATCAACTTCTCATTGAGAACAAGCCAGAACAACATCAAGGACAAGCTGAACTGCCCCGTGTGCGTTGCTCTGGCAACACGCGCACACAATTCCCTTTGGCACCCTCACAAAACATCAGAAATCACAAAAATCCTGATTTTGAACAACCATATTGCTGTTTCCACCGAGAAATAAGTCTGCCCTGGCATGTTTTTCCAGAAAAGTCCTGCTTCCTGGATTCTTCCATACTTCATGTACTCTTCACAATCCTCCTTCTTTCCACGCCGGTCTGTCGTCTTTTTGGAACTCATGTGGACAAAACTGGTCAAAGGCTCCATTTAAAAGTTCGTAAACAGAAAGTTTGCTAAAAATGGCGTTTGTACATGGAGGTTCGGCCAAACCGCAGACTTTGTCTCCTCCGTACTGAAGACTCAGATCCCCCGTGTGCAACGACTTTGGGGGCGGTGCAGTTGGTGTGAGCACCTGCCCGGTGGCGCCGTGGAGTGGACCACGCCAAAGTCACCAAAGCGAATGTTCCCAGTGACTGCCACCATAGATCAGCCTAATTGTGGCATTAGCCGGCAAAACGGGGGCTAAAATAAGCGGCTCGCCCGCGTCCCGCTCCGGCGGCGGCGGTCATCTCTGGTTCAAGGAGAGTTCAAACTCTTGGGTGCCGCACTCGGACCCCGGGCGCCTGCTCTCCTGTCAGGAACAGACGAAGGGTGTAATTGTCTTCACGCTTATGCTCGTTCAGCACGCACTTAACGCGCTCTACGTCTTGATTTCCCAGGACTTGTCACCGGGACCGCTGCAGGACCGTGACCGGGTACTTTGGCCGGATCACCTTGATCCTCGTAGCGGACATTCGCCTTTATAGCCAATATATGGACCATCGGAGGCAAAGTTTGATGTCAACATTTGTGGGTTCCAGCTTGACAACCAAAGTCAACACAAGGAGTAAATAGTGGGATTAATACGCCTCTGCTAACCAGTTAGTGGTGTTAGCCATAAATATATTAGTCTCTTGCTATTTATTTTCCACAAGTCATTAAAATGTCAATAATTATCGATATCTACTGAGTATTGATAATACTTAAACAATTACTGCAAAACAAAAATTAATTCCCATAGTTACATAAGGGCAAATTAATGTTACACATCCTTTTAATGTAGCCCAAAGGAGTCTTAAATAATACGGTTCCATAAATGACTTCATCTTTCCTTGACTAAAATATATAAATTGCAGAAAAAAAATTAAACAAAAAATTATGAATTATATATTTGAGAATATATATGTGTTTACATATATATATAACATTTTTATATATATTTATATATATTTTATATATATATATATATTTTATATATATATATTTTATATATATATATGACATGTTTATATATATATATAACATTAGAGGAATTGTTACAACGTGTAAATGGAATAAAACAGACAACATGTTTACTTGACCCTCTTCCTGGGAAACTGATCAAGGAGCTCTTTGTATTATTAGGTCCATCAGTGCTAAATATTATAAACTTATCACTCTCCTCGGGCACTGTTCCCCTAGCATTCAAAAAAGCGGTTATTCATCCTCTTCTTAAAAGACCTAACCTCGATCCTGACCTCATGGTAAACTACCGACCGGTGTCTCACCTTCCCTTTAT
>NC_084611.1:45347817-45602817 GCF_033978795.1 Nerophis ophidion | reverse complement strand
ATGTTAGCATGCTAACTGTCAGAATAAATGTATATAAGATGTCACGCAACTTTGTGTTTCCATGGGTTCAGGTCGCCCTGCGAAGAGACAAATGCTATCTTTGATCTTATCAGGCAAAAGGCTTGTAAACCTCCACTGTGTGCGATGGGATGCGACGTGGAGGTGTCGGTTTCCCTGATCTATTAGACAGCCATTGGAAGACCTTGTCATGACCCGAAATCAACAAAGCAGAGAGGGAGCAGGACCTGACGCCGCTCCAGGCACCTTTTCTATAAACTGTTTATGACCGAATGCAGCAGCAGTTTATGACCCCCTCCCCCTTAGAAACAGCTGCAGCCATGTAATCAGGAAATGCCCAAATAAATAAGGCGGCGTGGAGCTCCCTCCTCAGAGAGCGGTTGGGTGACGCTGTACGAAGGTGCTCTCCTCATGAGCTAAATTGAATCCTGTCTCTATTTGCTTCTTTGCTTCTTGTCTTGTCTAATAGATGTTTGAACCTGACACTAACACTTACCACGCATCAAGTATATGACTGAAAACTAGCTACCAGCTAGCATGTGTCATATGGTAGCATGTTAACACTTACAATGCATGAAGTATATGACCGAAAACTAGATAAAAGTTAGCATATGTCGTATGTTAGCATGCTAACACTTACAATGCATCAAGTATATGACCGAAAACTAGCTAAAAGTTAGCATATGTCATATGGTAGCATGCTAACACTTACAACGCATCAAGTATATGACCGAAAACTAGCTAAAAGTTAGCATATGTCTTATGTTAGCATGTTAACACTTACAATGCATCAAGTATATGACCGAAAACTAGCTAAAAGTTAGTATATGTCGCATGGTAGCATGCTAACACTTACAACGCATCAAGTATATGACCAAAAACTAGCTAAAAGCTAGCATATGTTGTATGTTAGCATGCTAACACTTACAATGCATCAAGTATATGACCGAAAACTAGCTAAAAGTTACCATATGTTATATGTTAGCATGCTAACACTTACAATGCATCAAGTATATGACCGAAAACTAGCTAAAAGTTAGTATATGTCGCATGGTAGCATGCTAACACTTACAACGCAGTATATCACTGAAAATGAGCTAACCGTTAGCATGTGTCCTATGTATGCTTGCAAAAAGATGGACTAAGAACGTTTATTAAGAACTAAGAATGTTCATTAAGGATGTCATGAAAAAAAAGATTTTCGAATGAATCGCGATTCCTTGATTTTATTCTTAATCAATTCCATTTTTCATATTGTTGATGTCGAGCAGGGGTGTCAAAGTCATTTTAAATGAAAAATCCACTCCCAAGTGGGTCGGACTGGTAAAATCACAGCACGGGAACTTCAAAATAAAGACAACTTCAGATTGTTTTCTTTGTTTAAAAATAGAACAAGCACATTCTGAAAATGTACAAATCATAATGTTGTTATTTTTTTACACTTACAGTGGGGCAAAAAAGTATTTAGTCAGCCACCGATTGTGCAAGTTCTCCCACTTAAAATGATGACAGAGGTCTGTAATTTTTATCATAGGTACACTTCAACTGTGAGAGACAGAATGTGAAAAAAAAATCCAGGAATTTACATTGTAGGAATTTTAAAGAATTTATTTGTAAATTATGGTGGAAAATACGTTTTTGGTCAATAACAAAAATTCAACTCAATACATTGTAATATAATCTTTGTTGGCAATAACAGAGGTCAAACTATTACTATAGGTCTTTAGCAAGTTTGCACACACAGTAGCTGGTATTTTGGCCCATTCCTCTATGCAGATCTTCTCAAGAGCAGTGATGTTTTGGGGCAGTCACCGAGCAACACAGACTTTCAACTCCCTCCACAGATTTTCTATGGGGTTGAGGTCTGGAGACTGGCTAGGCCACTCCAGGACTTTCAAATGCTTCTTACGGAGACATTCCTTCGTTGCCCGGGCGGTGTGTTTGGGATCATTGTCATGCTGGAAGACCCAGCCACGTTTCATCTTCAAAGCTCTCACTGATGGAAGGAGGTTTTGGCTCAAAATCTCACAATAAATGGCCCCATTCATTCTTTTCTTAACAAGGATCAATCGTCCTGTCCCCTTAGCAGAAAAACATCCCCAAAGCATGATGTTTCCACCCCCATGCTTCACAGTAGGTGTGGTGTTCTTGGGATGAAACTCAGTATTCTTCTTCCTCCAAACACGACGAGTTTAGTTTGTACCAAAAAGTTCTATTTTGGTTTCATCTGACCACATGACTTTCCCCCTATCCTCTGCTGTATCATCCATGTGATCTCTGGCAAACTTCAGACGGGCCTGGACATGCACTGGCTTAAGCAGGGGGACACGTCTGCCTCTGCAGGATTTGATTCCCTGTCGGCGTAGTGTGTTACTGACTGTAACCTTTGTTACTTTGGTCCCAGCTCTCTGCAGGTCATTCACCAGGTCCCACCGTGTGGTTCTGGGATTTTTGCTCACCGTTCTCATGATCATTTTGACCCCACTGGATGAGATCTTGCGTGGAGCCCCAGATCGAGGGAGATTATCAGTGGTCTGATAGTTGCTCCCACAGTTGATTTTTTCACACCAAGCTGCTTGCTTATTGTAGATTCACTCTTCCCAGTCTGGTGCAGGTCTACAATTCTTTTCCTGGTGTCCTTCGACAGCTCTTTGGTCTTGGCCATAGTGGAGTTTGGAGTCTGACTGTTTGAGGCTGTGGACAGGTGTCTTTTATACAGATAACGAGTTCAAACAAGTGCCATTAATACAGGTAACGAGTGGAGGACAGAAGAGCTTCTTAAAGAATAAGTTACAGGTCTGTGAGAGCCAGAGATCTTCCTTGTTTGAAGTGACCAAATACGTATTTTCCACCATAATTTACAAATACATTCTTTAAAATTCCTACAATGTGAATTCCTGGATTTTTTTTTCACATTCTGTCTCTCACAGTTGAAGTGTACCTATGATGAAAATTACAGACCTCTGTCATCATTTTAAGTGGGAGAACTTGCACAATCGGTAGCTGACTAAATACTTTTTTGCCCCACTGTACATGTTGCGATTAATAGTATTCTATCTTTATTTGTCATTTTTTTTATACTTTCAGAATAAATGTTGTGATAATGTTCATCAGTCAGTTTTCATTTTCAATCTATCAAGATACAAAAAAGTTATATAAAAATCAAATGACAGCATGTTATTTATGGAGTTTGATCATTTTCCTCGACTGGAGCTCTAACATGTGTTTTTTTTATTTATTTTTGTTTACATATTTAGCATAATGGACAAAGATCCAGCCCTTGGGACGTACGTTTGACACCCCTGGTGTAGACCATCTATATCGGGGGTCGGCAACCCGCGGCTCCAGAGCAGTTAGCGCCGCCCTAGTGGCTCTCTAGAGCTTTTGCAAAAAAGTAGGAAAAATGGAAAAAAATGAAGGAAAAAAAACATTTTTTTGTTTTAATATGGTTTCTGTAGGAGGACAATCATGACACAAACCTCCCTAATTGTTATAAAGCACACTGTTTGTCTTAAACATGCTTCACTGATTCGAGTATTTGGTGAGTGCCGTTTTGTCTTACTAATTTTTGCGGTCCTTGAATTCATCGTGGTTTGTTTACATCAGGGGTGTCCAAACTTTTTCCACTGAGGGCCGCACACTGAAAAATCAAAGCAAGCGGGCGCCATTTTCATAATTTTTATTTTAAAAACCAATACAATATATGTATAAAAAATATACATTTAGGCCTCCACTCAGTTATGATCCCGGGGACCCCAAAGGGTTTTGGTCCAAAAAAAATATTAAAAATGTGTCATTATTCCATATTATTATTTCTATTATTATTCAAGTTTTAAATATCTAGATCAACATTAGGGGAAAAAATGAAAAAAACACAAAATATGCAATATTTTCACCCAATAACTTTTTTAGGTGGAATATTTGACATTATATAATAACTGAAACCATAATTTTGGATTTTGATTCATTATTTTTTTTTTTTAGCAATGACACTTAAAAACAAATCACACTAAAATAATTGGGGATCCAAAAGTGTCCTACTCATTAAAGTGTTAAAAAATAAATTATACATTTTTTTACTGTTTTCAGCACAGTAATCTTGAGATCAACTTCAGATATATCCGTCAATTTTAAGTTTTATTGTTGTTTATATTTTTTCTTTGTTTGTGTGTTTGTTTTAGGCCCTTCTTTAAAAAAAACAGTTTGGTTTTTTATATGGCAAAACACAAAATATGCAACATTTTCCCCAAAAAATATCTCAAAGTGGAATATTTAATGTGACTTAATTTAAGCCTTGAATAGGTCAATAATTCAAAATGACATCGATTTTGATTCATTATTATTTTTTAAAGAAAGAAACAGCCTGCATGGCAGCTTTGTGTTATTAAAGCATTGCAACATTTTCTAATTACATTTCACCTGTTTGTGCTTTTATACAACTTTTTATGTTTTTTATCTTTTCAATTGTATTTTTAAAATGTGCCATGGGGCAGTTAAAGAATGACCTGCGGGCCCCAAATGGCCCCCGGGCCGCACTTTGCACACCCCTAATTTACATGTACAACTTTCTCCGACTTTCTAGGACGTGTTTTATGCCACTTCTTGTTCCGTCTCATTTTGTCCACCAAACTTTTAACGTTGTGCATGAATGCACAAAGGTAAGTTTTGTTGATGTTATTGACTTGTGTGGAGTGCTAATCAGACATATTTGGTCTCTGCATGACTTCAAACTAATCAATGCTAACATGCTATTTAGGCTAGCTATATGTACATATTGCATCATTATGCCTCATTTGTAGCTATATTTGAGCTCATTTAGTTTCCTTTAAGTCCTCTTAATTCAATTTTTATCTCATGACACATTATCTGTATATAATATGGCTTTTAAGTTTGTTTTGCCGCTCCAGACAGATTCGTTATTGTATTTTTGGTCCAATATGGCTCTTTCAACATTTTGGGTTGCCGACCCCTGATCTATATCTTCTCTAAATTTACTTTACAACTTATCTTGCCTTATTTGTATTTATTAAATGTTTGGCAATAATTTTATTTAAAAAAAATAATTTTATTTCGAGTAATACAGAAATGCTTTGTATTAATTTTATGGATAAATACTCGTAGAACTGGCAAATTATTGATTTTGAATGGAATTGTTACCCCCAGGAATGAAAAAATACTCTTTTTAAAAGATCTTGAAATGATTTTTTTATTAACTAAGTCTCCTTTTTATAGACGCTCCCTTGGTGGTGTTTGTGGATGGTACGGTCCTGGTACTCAAGGGTAGCATTTTTGGGTACTTTTGATTGTATGAATAAAAAATTATAGTTTGGATGAACCTTTAAAAATTAGCTGATTGTGCAGTTTTGTCGTCATCACATTTTGTTTTGAAATTGCAAATTTCGGACGTTAGATCGCAGCGGTGTCTATTTCTGGATTGCGCCCTAAAAAGTGTTAATAATGTAAGTCTTGTCACACGGCAGATGTTTGAGTGCATCTTGGTTGTAGGTTTCGTTGACACGCTTGGAGGCGTTGAGATCGCCATGTAAAATGGCTAATGCGGGTTAGTGGTGAAATAGCTAAATTAATGTATATTAGCATCGAGCTAACGCATTTGAGTGTTTTGGGACTTGCTGTTTAACATTGCCTGGAGTCTTTTTGGGGGGTTGAATTTGTGAATGTTGGCAGGCGGGCTAACTTAGCGCTAAAAGTGAAGTTGTCACCGGGAGACAGAGGAGGCGGCGGGAGCCTGGCCTCCGATCTAGACCATCTGTGGCCCCAGCTGGAGAGCCGGCGATGGTCTGGCACGTGTACGCCGCCATATTTACAGATCGAAACACAAATGGCGAGCGCCGGATTGTTTCACGATTCATTAGTCAGACAAGCTCGGCTCCCGCACCAGCCCAGCTGTTCCAGAGTAAACCTTTAGCACTTTAGAACCTCGGCCAATGTATCGATCTGCGGGGGCGGGGCCTGCTCGTCCAACAAGATATCATGCTACGTCTCTCAAAAGAGTCATCCAATCACATCGCACCAAATACAAAGTGTTAAAATCAAAATAAAAAACGTAAAACATCACCTTCAAACAATACAATGAATGAAAAACAAAATAACAACCTAAACGTGGCAGGTATTAATACATCAATAGATGAATTTACATTAAATATATATATATTTTTCATATATTGCCCATTTATTTATATATTTATAATTGATACATACTTTACATATTACTACTATCAAAAACATAATGTGTACAAATATTTGGTGATCATTATTTCCAAATAATACAACTAAACTCAGCATTATTTTTATTATTTTTCCAAAAAAGAAAATACATTTTGATAAAATCAACAATAATTATTAGCTATTTAAATGTATTTTATTCCAATAATAACTTTATTTTAAAAAATAAAATGTATTACATTAAGAGAATGTAAAAAGTTATTTATTTATTTGATTACATTACTATTTATTATAAATGATAAACAATACAGCCATAATATAATACAAAACCATGTGTAAAAAAAAAAAATCTAACTTAATACAACAAAACAAAACATCAAAATAATAAATGATTAACAAACTAAAAATTTACCCAAAAGTGCCAGTTATTTTGAATAGAAATATAATACATAAATAATGCTACATTAAATATTTATAATTCAATATTAACCGTTTGAATGTGGTTTTTTTTCCAAAAGAGATTGTATGTATAATTGATATATTAATACTAGCAAAAACATTATGTGTACAAATATTTGGTGATCATTATTTCGAAATAATACAACTAAATTCAGCATAATTTTTCTAAAAAATAATAAAAAAATGTATAAAATAAACAATAATTATTAGCTAAGTAAATGTGTTTTATTCACATTATAACTTTATTGTAGAGATACAATGTAGTATATTAAGGGAATGTAATCAGTAAATTATTCAGTTGATTACATTACTATTTATTATAAATGATAAACAATACAGCCATAATATAGTACAAAACTGTGTGTAAGAAAAAAAATCTATGTTAACATGACAAAACACAACATTAAAATAACAAATGATCAAAAAACAAAACAATAACCCAAAAGTGCCAGTTATTTTGAATAGAAATATGATATTTAAATAATACTGCGTTAAAAATATATAATTAAATATTAACCATTTGAATCTTTGTATGTAAAATTTATATATTACTGCTAACAAAAACATTATGTGTAAAATCAGTTTATATATATGTGTGTGTGTGTGTGTGTGTGTGTGTGTGTGTGTGTGTGTGTGTGTGTGTGTGTGTGTGTAAAATTAAGAATGAGTAATAGAAATTAATTAAAAGTAAAATGATTTTACTTTTGATGTCTATGTAAATGTGTTTTATACAATGTACTATATTAAGAAAATGTAATCAGTAAATTATTTTATTTATTTAAGATAATGTATCTATTTATTATAAAGGGTAAACAACAAATATATAATATTATAAAAAAAACTCAACTGTAAAAGAATCTAAATAAATACAATAAAAGTAACATTAAAATAATAAGTTATTAAAAAACAAAATAATAACCTATATAGATATAGTATATAGTTTACAAAAAAATAATACATATAGATTCATTAAATATGGCCCCTCTGACTGTACATGTTTTATATTTAGATTCATATTCTACTACAATCATGCTAAAAAAAATGTGGTGTACAAATATTTGGTGAACATTGTTTCAGAACAACTGAAAAGTGAAGAAGCCAAGATAAAAAAGTATATTTAGCATTATTTTCATACCCAATTGTACAATTAAATATGAATAATAGAAATTAAGCAAAATAAAAAATTATGATTAAATATGTCAATTTCAATGAGTTCATTTATGATCAAATCAAAAGAATGTTATTCATGGAATGTCCTCAGTAAATTACAAATTCTAATTGTAAACAAATCAGTGGTGAAATGAAATCTGTCCTATTTGAGAATAACTTATGGCGTCCACCTTATGGCGTCCCTCCAGCCAAGACAAGAAGAAGCCGAGCGTCCAGCAGGTCAAGTTAGCGTATTGATTTCACATTACACGCCGCCAATAACTCTCTTGTGCGCCTCGCCGCCGCTATTGGCGTTGTGCCACTGACCCAACGCCACCATTGATCCGCAGGCGTTGTGTCAATGTGCGGGCCAGGAATTAGCCTCGTTAAGAGCCGCGGTGGGCGGGGTCAGCGAGGGTGGGTTTGACTGCTCATTGCAGGCGGGGTGGGCCTTGTCCCCCGGGAGCCGTGAGACGTGTAAAACTCCTCAGGCTGCAGCGCACGTATGCTAGGTGCAGTTTAGCGCGCCTCGCAACTACCTGATTTAATTAACAGCATATTAGCTAATTAGCACCTTGATTAACGCTCTATTAATTCTCGGCAGAGCCAATTGAATCTGCGGCACATTAAAACGGCTAACGGCTAATTAGCGGCCCGGGGGCGCCGTGCGAGTGGAAGCCATTTATGAAGAACCAAAAAGGCTAATATTTATTTACTGGTTAGCATAGCGCACATTGTGAGCTTAATGATGCTAACTAGCATCCCGCAACAACTAGCTTGCTGGTAAAAAAAATGCTACTAATAACGTAGCGACATTATTTAATGTTTTGTTATAAGTGAAGGGAGCAGCTCTCATAAAAATGTAAAAAAAATATATATATCTCTATATATATGTATGTGTGGATATATATATATGTATATATATGTTTATATGCCTGTTTATATATATATGTATGTTTATATGTTTATATATATGTTTATATTCCTGAGGTGGCGATTTTCCAGGGTGTACACCGCCTTCCGCCCACTTGTAGCTGATATAGGCACCAGCGACCCCAAAAGGAATAAGCGGTAGAAATTGGATGGATGGATGGATATGTTTATATGTGTGTATATGTGTATGTTTGCATATATATATATATATATATATATATATATATATATATATATATATATATATATATATATATATATATATATATATATATATATATATATCAATCAATGTTTACTTATATAGCCCTAAATCACTAGTGTCTCAAAGGGCTGCACAAACCACCACGACATCCTCGGTAGGCCCACATAAGGGCAAGGAAAACTCACACCCAGTGGGACATCGGTGACAATAATGATCCAGTGGGACGTCGGTGACAATAATGATTATGAGAACCTTAGAGAGGAGGAAAGCAATGGATGTCGAGCGGGTCTAACATGATACTGTGAAAGTTCAATCCACAATGGATCCAACACAGTCGCGAGAGTCCAGTCCAAAGCGGGTCCAACTCAGCAGCGAGAGTCCCGTTCACAGCGGAGCCAGCAGGAAACCATCCCAAGCGGAGGCGGATCAGCAGCGCAGAGATGTCGAGGCGGATCAGCAGCGCAGAGATGTCCCCAGCCGATACACAGGCAAGCAGTATATGGCCACCGGATCGGACCGGACCCCCTCCACAGGGGAGAGTGGGACATAGAAGAAAAAGAAAAGAAACAGCAGATCAACTGGTCTAAAAAGGGAGTCTATTTAAAGGCTACAGTATACAAATGAGTTTTAAGGTGAGACTTAAATGCTTCTACTGAGGTGGCATCTCGAACTGTTACCGGGAGGGCATTCCAGAGTACTGGAGCCCGAACGGAAAACGCTCTATAGCCCGCAGACTTTTTTTGGGCTTTGGGAATCACTAACAAGCCGGAGTCCTTTGAACGCAGATTTCTTGCCGGGACATATGGTACAATACAATCGGCAAGATAGGATGGAGCTAGACCGTGTAGTATTTTATACGTAAGTAGTAAAACCTTAAAGTCACATCTTAAGTGCACAGGAAGCCAGTGCAGGTGAGCCAGTACAGGCGTAATGTGATCAAACTTTCTTGTTCTTGTCAAAAGTCTAGCAGCCGCATTTTGTACCAACTGTAATCTTTTAATGCTAGACATGGGGAGACCCGAAAATAATACGTTACAGTAGTCGAGGCGAGACGTAACAAACGCATGGATAATGATCTCAGCGTCTTTAGTGGACAGAATGGAGCGAATTTTAGCGATATTACGGAGATGAAAGAAGGCCGTTTTAGTAACGCTTTTAATGTGTGCCTCAAAGGAGAGAGTTGGGTCGAAGATAATACCCAGATTCTTTACCGTGTCGCCTTGTTTAATTGTTTGGTTGTCAAATGTTAGAGTTGTATTATTAAATAGAGTTCAGTGTCTAGCAGGACCGATAATCAGCATTTCCGTTTTTTTGGCGTTGAGTTGCAAAAAGTTAGCGGACATCCATTGTTTAATTTCATTAAGACACGCCTCCAGCTGACTACAATCCGGCGTGTTGGTCAGCTTTAGGGGCATGTAGAGTTGGGTGTCATCAGCATAACAGTGAAAGCTAACACCGTATTTGCGTATGATGTCACCTAGCGGCAGCATGTAGATGCTGAAGAGTGCAGGGCCAAGGACCGAACCCTGGGGAACTCCACACGTTACCTTAACGTAGTCCGAGGTCACATTGTTATGGGAGACACACTGCATCCTATCAGTAAGATAAGAGTTAAACCAAGACAGGGCTAAGTCTGACATACCAATTCGTGTTTTGATACGTTCTAATAAAATATTATGATCGACGGTATCGAAAGCAGCGCTAAGATCGAGGAGCAGCAACATAGATGACGCATCAGAATCCATCGTTAGCAATAGATCATTAGTCATTTTTGCGAGGGCTGTCTCCGTGGAGTGATTTGCCCTGAAACCGGATTGAAAGGTTTCACATAGATTGTTAGACGCTAAGTGTTCATTTAACTGCTCCGCAACAATTTTTTCGAGGATTTTTGAAATAAGGGGAAGGTGAGACACCGGTCGGTAGTTTACCATGAGGTCAGGATCGAGGTTAGGTCTTTTAAGAAGAGGATGAATAACCGCTTTTTTGAATGCTAGGGGAACAGTGCCCGAGGAAAGTGATAAGTTTATAATATTTAGCACTGATGGACCTAATAATACAAAGAGCTCCTTGATCAGTTTCCCAGGAAGAGGGTCAAGTAAACATGTTGTTTGTTTTATTCCATTTACACGTTGTAACAATTCCTCTAATGTTATTTCCTCAAAACGAGAGAAACTATTTTGGAGGGCAGTATCCGCCGTATATACAATCGTGTCAGTGTTAATAGAACCCCGTTGTAGCTGGGACGCATTGTCTTTAATCTCCTTTCTAATGACTTCAATTTTCTTACTAAAGAATTGCATAAAGTCATCAGCTGAGTGGGTGGAGCTACTGGAAGGAGTCCCTTGTTGGGTTAGCGATGCTACCGTACTAAACAAAAATTTAGGATCGTTTTTATTGCGGTGGATGAGATTTGAGTAATAATTAGCTTTAGCTAAGGTAAGCATGCGTTTATAAGTTATTAAACCATCACTAAATGCTTGATGGTGCACCTCAAGTTTAGTCGTGCGCCATTTGCGTTCCAGCTTTCTGCATAATAATTTCTGAGCTCTAGTTTCTTCTGTAAACCACGGGGTGCGCTTTTTTGGAGCCTTTTTTAACTTTAGCGGTGCTATGTTATCAATGGTTTCGCGCAGGGCGTCGTTAAAGTTGTTAGTGAGGTTATCAATAGAGCCCACATACTTTGGGAATGGTGCCATTACCGAGGGCAGTAGGTCAGCAAGAGCTGTCGTTGTGGCCGTATTAATGTTGCGGCTGCTATAGCAGTTATTATTATTATTAGTTTGACGAACATGCGTCTGAACCTCGAATTTTATAAGGTAATGATCGGACAATACTTTAGTATACGGGAGTATCGTAACTTTGGAAGCGGTGATACCCCTGACAAGCACTAGGTCTATCGTATTACCGTTGCGATGCGTGGGTTCATTTATTATTTGTGTGAGACCACAGCTATCAATTATAGTCTGGAGCGCTACGCACGGTGGGTCCGATGGGGTATTCATATGGATATTAAAGTCCCCCATTATGATTATATTATCGGCGTGTGTCACTAGATCAGCAACGAACTCTGAGAATTCATTGATAAAGTCCGAACAGGGCCCTGGGGGGCGGTAGATAACAGCCAGGTGTAGAGGCAGCGGTGTGACAGACCTCATAGTAAGCACCTCAAACGATTTATATTTATTATTTATGTTAGGACTAAGGTTAAAGTTTTCGTTGTATATTAGTGCGACCCCCCCACCCCTTTTAAGCGGACGGGCAATATGCGCATGTGTAAAGTTAGGAGGACATGCCTCATTTAGCGCAAAAAAGTCGTTTGGTTTAAGCCAGGTTTCACTGAGACCGATGACGTTAAGATTGTTGTCTCTGATGATATCATTAACTAACAACGTTTTAGGAGACAATGATCTTATGTTTAAAAAACCTATATTATAGGTAGTGGGCTGTTTTAAGGAATTTTTGATCAAATTATCCGTAGTAGCAATATTAATAATGTTGTGTTTATTATGCCCAGTGCATTCAGTATAATTACGACCATATCTAGGAATTGATACGACGGGAATGTTCCGATTGTTTGATTGTTGCTTTGATAAACTGCACGCATCATGGTTAGCCTCCTCAGTAACGGGGATTTTCCGATTGTTTGTTTGTTGCTTTGATAAACTGCACGCATCATAGTTAGCCACCTCAGTAAAACACATGTCCAACTCTGAAACACTCAAAGCAGAAAAAACTTGTTCTAATTTAACTGACTCCTTACCCAGACCAGTAGTCTTGCATCCCTTATTTAAATCCGTCTTCATGGTGGAGGGAAGTGGTGTTCTGTGGGGATTAGCCTTCTGCTTTGTTTTTAGCCCCGCTCGACATCCGCGTTTCCGATCACACCGCTGGCGTCTGCTCCGTAGACGGCCCCCGCTGCTACTAGACTCCCCTGCTTCACAGGCCGCTGGATGTAGCCGCCGATGTATTCCCATGCTAGTTAGCATGTTTAGCACGCCCGCGTCTATCAGTCCAAAACGGCCCGATGTGTCCATATCCAGAAGTGTCTGGCGGTCGTACGTGATCACGGAGTGACCACGATGCGAGCCAGCCATGAAGTCTGCAGAACTGTCCGGCATTTCCGCCAAATGTTCCATCTTTAGCAAGAGCACCGCAGTGTCGCAGCCCGTCCGGGCGCCGCCATCTTGCAAAAAAAAAAATATATATATATATATATATATATACACACATATATGTATATATATATATATATATATATATATATATATATATATACACACATATATGTATATATATATATATATATATATATATATATATATACATACACATACAGTATATTACCAAAAGTATTTGACCACCTGCCTTGACTCATACAAACTTGAAGTGCCATCCAATTCCTAACCCATAGGGTTCAATATGACCTTTTGCAGCTATTACAGCTTCAACTCTTCTGGGAAGGCTGTCCACAAGGTTGCAGAGTGTGTTTATAGGAATTTTCCACCATTCTTCCAAAAAGCGCATTGGTGAGGCCACACACTGATGTTGGTGGAGAAGGCCTGGCTCTCTGTCTCCGTTCTAATTCCTTCCAAAGGCGTTCTATGGGGTTCAGGTCAAGACTCTGTGCAGGTCAGTCAAGTTCATCCAGACCAGACTGTTGTCATCCATGTCTTTATGGACCTTGCTTTGTGCACTGGTGCACAGTCATGTTGGAAGAGGAAGGGGCCCGCTCCAAACTGTTCCCACAAGGTTGGGAGCATGGAATTGTCCAACATGTTTTGGTATCCTGGATCATTCAAAGTTCCTTTCACTGGAACTAAGGGGCCAAGCCCAACTCCTGAAAAACAACACCACACCATAATTCCTCCTCCACCAAATGTCACACTCTGCACAATGCAGTCCAAAATGTAACGTTCTCCTGGCATCCTTAAAAGCCAGACTGGTCCATCAGATTGCCAGTTGGAAAAGTGTGATTCATCAGTCCAGAGAAAGCGTCTTCACTGCTCTAGAGTCCAGTGGATATGTCCTTTACACCACTGCATCCCACGCTTTGCATTGGACTTGCTGATGTATGACTTAGATGCAGCTGGTCGGCCATGGAAACCCATTCCATGAAGCACTCTGCGTACTGTACGTGGGCTAATTGGAAGGTGACATGAAGTTTGGAGCTCTGTAGCAAGTGACTGTGCAGAGAGTCTTTGCACTATGCTGACCTCTCTGTCAGTTTACCTGACCTACCACTTGGTGGCTGAGTTGCTGGTGTTCCCAAACTCTTCACTTTTCTTAGAATAAAGTTGATTTTGGAATATTTAGGAGCGAGGACATGTTGTACAGGTGGCATCCTATGACAGTTCCACGCTGGAAATCACTGAGAGCGGCCCATTCTTTCATAAATGTTCGTAGAAACAGTCTCCATGCCCTAAGTGCTGGATTTGATACACCTGTGATTAGTGATTAGGACACCTGGTTCTCATCATTTATTCATCCATCCCTCCTTTTTCAACCGCTTGTCCCTTTTTTTGGGGTTGCTCGGCGTGCTGGAGCCTATCTCAGCTGCATTCGAGCGGAAGGTGGGGTACACTCTGGACAAGTCGCTATCTCATCGCTGGACCAACATGTATATATATATATATATATATATATATATATATATATATATATATATATATATATATATATATATATATATATATATATATTGGTGATGGTGTCCCTAATGAAGTGTCTATAAAGGTGTCCATAACGAAAATAAAAATAAAATACTATGAAAAAGAAAAACTTGAAAAAAATAAACCAACTGCTACACACTCACAATAAATATATATTAATAATAATAATAAACGTAATCCTACATCATCTCTCTGAAGCTGGCATCCCTAATGAAGTGTCCATGCAGGTGTCCGTAACGCGGAACATCTGGCCGGCGCCGCCACCTCATCCATCATGTGCGTGACAGCGCCACCCGCTGTTCAGAGTGAGATCTTCAGTATGGCTGCCTGGCCAACAATTGATGAGGCCATGTTTTGGCGCTCGCGCGGCACCGACCGTTTCCTTCTTTTTTTTTCTTTTTTTTTTTAGTGAGGCTGCTTGGCTCCTCCTCTCGTGCGGCGTGGAATCACTCGGGTGACAAGGCCGCTTCAAAGGCTAAACCACCCTCTTGCAACATACATTTATTTATTTTTTACGCTTAACAAAGCTCCCCCCAATTCACTATTTATTCTTCTTGCTTTGTTGACTTCATTTCAGAATCAGAATCAGACATACTTTATTAATCCCAGAGGGGAAATTAAAATTTTCAGCACAATCCCATTCACGATCTGACAAACATTACAGGGAGACAGAACAGGATCACTGACGGGTCTGCCAACATCCGGCCCCCTTACAAAAAAGATGAGTCTTTTTTCACACTGCTCCCTCCTGCTGCGTCCTCTTATGCTCTGGCAGACCAGATGAGTACCATAGTAAAGTAATGCGGTCCTAATACGTTTAAGAAGGTACTATAACCCCTTAAAAAAATACAGGTACTTTTTTTCTTCTACAGACTTGGTGGCGACATCGCCGGAGGTATGAACCGGGGAGCATGTGAGTCAACACACACAGACCACTGACCAGCAGAAACAGTGTGGAGGCAGAAGAGGGAGAATGGACATGTGTCTTCTCTTCAAAACTCACAATAAAAGTGAACAAATATAAACAAAACATGGCTAGCTGGCGGCTAACGTCCCTCCGCAGTGTTGTAGCAACAAATGAAGTAGGTTTCTTAAAAGTACCATATCACTGGAGGATACAATAGCTCACCGCTAACAGCGAAGTAGCGCTCCTGAATGTAAACAAATTTGTGCAAAAGCTACAGTGTTCTGACTGTTTATGAACTCATAGGAGAACTTGAACTACAAGCAGAGATAAGATAAGACTGTCTGTCAAAACGAAGCCATTAAAGACATTTTTAGTGCTCGCCTTCATTTTGAAAAATATCAATACTGGTGTTGCACCAATATTTTGGTACTGGGACAACACAAGCATGTCACCGTAGCAACAAACTGCTCGGAGAAGATGCTAAACAGTGAGAGCCAAGTTAACTTTCAGTTTCGACACTTACACGAAGTTGACTTTCAGTTTCAACACTTACACCAACTTTACTTTCAGTTTCAACACTTATGCCAAGTTAACTTTCAGTTTCAACACTTATGCCAAGTTAAATTTCAGTTTCAACACTTACAGCAAGTTAACTTTCATTTTCAACACTTATGCCAAGTTAACTTTCAGTTTCAACACTTTTGCCAAGTCAATTTTCAGTTTCAACACTTACAGCCAGTTAATCTTCAGTTTCAACACTTTTGGCCAAGTTAACTTTCATTTTCAACAATTACAACAAGTTAACTTTCAGTTCCAACACTTTGGCCAAGTTAACTTTCAGTTTCAACACTAATGCCAAGTTAACTTTCAGTTTCAACACATACAGCAAGTTAACTTTCAGTTTCAACACTTATGCCAAGTTAACTTTCAGTTTCAACACTTACGCCAAGTTAACTTTCAGTTTCAACACTTACAGCAAGTTAATCTTAAATTTCAACACTTATGCCAAGTTAACTATCAGTGTCAACACTTTGGCCAAGTTAACTTTCAGTTTCAACACTTACAGCAAGTTAATCTTCAGTTTCAACACTTTTGGCCAAGTTAACTTTCATTTTCAACAATTACACCAAGTTAACTTTCAGTTCCAACACTTTGGCCAAGTTAACTTTCAGTTTCAACACTGATGCCAAGTTAACTTTCAGTTTCAACACTTACAGCAAGTTAACTTTCAGTTTCAACACTTACGCCAAGTTAACTTTCAGTTTCAACACTTACAGCAAGTTAATCTTAAGTTTCAACACTTATGCCAAGTTAACTTTCAGTTTCAACACTTACACCAAGTTAATCTTCAGTTTCAACACTTTGGCCAAGTTAACTTTCAGTTCCAACATTTTGGTCAAGCTAACTTTCAGTTTCAACACTTACGCCAAGTTAACTTTCAGTTTCAACACTTACAGCAAGTTAACTTTCAGTTTCAACACGTATGCCAAGTTAACTTTCAGTTCCAACACTTTGGCCAAGTTAACTTTCAGTTTCAACACTTATTCCAAGTTAACTTTCAGTTTCAACACTTACACCAAGTTAACCTTCAGTTTCAACACTTTGGCCAAGTTAACTTTCAGTTTCGATCTCCTGGAAGGCTGGAAAAGGCTGACTGGTCCATTCATGGGGTTGGCGAGGCAGGAAGTGAGCATGAACATCTGTATTGACAGCAGCTAGCGCGTGGCTAACATCTGTCGCCCCACTTCCTGTTTCTGCCGAGCGCCCTCCCAGCAGATGGAGGGCAAATATGGCCGCTCCATTCTCTGGCCGGTGCTTCGGCAGCGAGGAAAAAAGCAACACTCCTGTAATGTGTGCGTGTGCGGTGGGCGGCGGCTAATATATTCATGAAAATGTATTCGTTAGGGGGAGAGGAAAAAAAAGGAAGATAATTGTGATGAGAGCCCTTTGGCGGCGGCGAGGCTGAGTCAATAAAAGGGAAATTGACAGGCGGCTGTTATGAGGACAGCAGTGACAGACGGGGGGAGGGGAAGGATCACGCCAACATGGCGGCGAGTCAAAATGTTACGCAACAATCCACGTCGCTGAATGCATTCAGTTTGTCGCTCGCATGCTAGCTACATGCTAATGAGTCGCGGGATGAGTGCGCGATTTGGACGCCACTCAGACTGAGATGAATGTCAGCCATTATGGCGGGCGGCGGCCATTTGTGCTGCTGTTTGACTCACTAATGCTCGCCTTCCAACTTCCAACAGCTGACAAACACACACACACACACATACACACAAACACGGGCACACACACACACGGGCACACGCACACACACACGCGCACAAACTTGCGGCTAATGTGTTCCCTGTAGTTTGTTATGTCACGTTAGCATCTCTGCTAGCGCGTTGTGCGTTGTTGAAGCTAATAGCTAGCATGCTAGTGATAGTGTTCATAGTTTCTAATGCTGGGTGGGAGTGTCAAAATAAATTGATTTTCCAAATAATCAATTTCTAATTGGTTCAACCCCCCTCCCCCCAAATGTTCTTTGTTTTTTTTGTTTTTTTGTCCAGCCAGGAAAAAATTATTGTAGTTGTACATTTCCATATTGACTTTGGAAAAGAGGATTGTGGGATTCTTTTTTGTTTGTTCGTTTTTTTTTTTATCTATGTTTGAAAATTGTAGATTGATATTTAATTGGGATGAAAAATAGTTGTTATTCGGATGTAAATTAATTTTTTTGTGCACCCCTAGTGGTTATTAATATCTACACCACTCATCATTGGGGGGCGAGAGGGTTTGAATGAATCTCCATTCCTACACTATATTGCCAAAAGTATTTGGCCACAAACTCCCCCCAAAACCCCAGACCATAATTCCTCCTCCATCAAATTTCACACAATGCAGTCTGAAATGTAGCGTTGCCCTGGCAACCTCCAAACCCTGACTGGTCCATCAGATTGCCAGATGGAAAAGCATGATTGATCAGTCCAGAGAAGGCGTCTCCACTGCTCTAGAGTCCAGTGGTGATGTCCTTTACACCACTGTAGCCCACCCTTTGCATTGGACTTGCTGATGTATGGCTTAGATTGAGCTGCTCGGCCATGGAAACCCATTCCATGAAGCTCTCTGCGTACTGTACGTGGGCTAATTGAAATATGGCTCGTGTGATGCAGTCGTTAGACTGGCTTACCAACGCCACAATGGGAAATTCAAAGGAATTCAGCACACATCTGAAGAAAGGAATCATTGACTTGAACAAGTCAGGAAAGTCACTTGGAGCCATTTCAAAGCAGCTTAAGGTCCCAAGAGCAACTGTGCAGACAATTGTTCCTAAGTATAAAGTGCATGGCACAGTTTTGTCACTGCCACCATCAGGAAGAAAACACAAGCTATCACCTGCTGCTGGGGGGAAATGCTCAGGATGATCAAGAGTCAAGCGAGAAGCAGCAGAAAGCAGGTCTGCAATGAATTGGAAGTTGCTGGAACCCAGGTGTCAGTGTCCACAGTCAAGCGTGTTTTATAAGCCCTTGTTCCAGAAGCCACACCTTAAGGCTTCTCTAAAGTTTGCTGCTGATTACATGGACAAACATAAGACCTTCTGGAGGAAAGTTCTGTGGTCAGATGAAACAAAAATGGAGCTGTTTGGCCACAATACCCAGCAATATGTTTGGTGAGGACTTTAATTCCAGGAACACCAGGCCTGCCGCCAAGCATGGTGGTAGTAGTATTATGCTCTGGGCCTGTTTTTCCGCCAATGGAACTGCTGCTTTAAATGAGACAATGAAAAAGGAGGATTAGCTCCAAATTGTTCAGGACAAGCTAAAATCTTCAGCCCTGAGGTTGGGTCTTGGGTGCAGTTGGGTGTTCCAACAGGACCATGACCCCAAACACCTCAAAAGTGGTAAAGGAATGGCTAAATCAGGCTAGAATGAAGGTTTTAAAATGGCCTTCCCAAAGTCCTGACTTAAAGGCCTACTGAAATGAGATTTTCTTATTTAAACGGGGATAGCAGGTCCATTCTATGTGTCATACTTGATCATTTCGCGATATTGCCATATTTTTGCTGAAAGGATTTAGTAGAGAACATCCACGATAAAGTTTGTAACTTTTGGTCGCTAATAAAAAAGCCCTGCCTGTACCGGAAGTAGCAGAAGATGACGTCACAAGGGTGAGGGCTCCTCACATATTCACATTGTTTTTAATGTGAGCCTCCAGCAGCAAGAGCTATTCGGACCGAGAAAATGACAATTTCCCCATTTATTTGAACGAGGATGAAAGATTTGCGGCTGAGGATATTAATAGCGAAGGACTTAAAAAAAAATAAAAAATAAAGTTGAAAAAAAAAAAGGCGATTGCATTGGGAGCGATTCAGGTGTTTTAGACACATTTACTAAGATAATTCTGGGAAATCCCTTATCTTTCTATTGTGTTGCTAGTGTTTTAGTGAGTTAAATAGTACCTGATAGTTAGAGGGGTGTGTTGACGCCAGGGTCTGAGGGAAATCACGGCAGATGCATGGACGGCGCAAGATCTGCTGATCTCCGGTAAGAGGTGACTTTTTACCACAATTTTCTCACCGAAACCTGCCGGTTGACAAGTGGTCGGGAACCATGTTCGCTTGAGCGCTCTGATCCATAGTAAAGCTTCACCTCCGGGAATTTTAAACAAGGAAACATTGTGTGTTTGTGTGGCTAAAGGCTAAAGCTTCCCAACTCCATCTTTCTACTTTGACTTCTCCATTATTAATTGAACAAATTGCAAAAGATTCAGCAACACAGATGTCCAGAATACTGTGTAATTGCGCGATGAAAAGAGTAGACTTTTAGCCGCAAGTGGTGCTGCGCTAATATGTCCCCTGCAATCCGAGACGTCACGCGCACGCGTCATCATTCCGCGACGTTTTCAACAAGAGACTCCGCTGGAGATTTAAAATTGAAATTTAGTAAACTAAAAAGGCCGTATTGGCATGTGATGCAATGTTAATATTTCATCATTGATATATAAACTATCAGACTGTGTGATTGGTAGTAGTGGGTTTCAGTTGGCCATTAAAGGTGCGGACAATGCTGAAGAAACAAGTCCATTTTAGAAAAGCAACACATTTAGCTGAAGTGCAGCAATTTAGTGGTAAAAAATGTAAGCAGAAGCTTGTGGATGGCTACCAAAAGCGCCTTATTGCAGTGAAACTTGCCGAGGGACATGTAAGCAAATATTAACATTGCTGTATGTATACTTTTGAGCCTCACATTTTCAGTAGAGCCATAATAAATTCATAAAAGAAGCAAACTTTATGAATGTTTATTTGTGAGCAACAAGTATGTGCTCCAATCACTACATCACAAACAAATAAGAGTTGTAGAAATGATTGGAAACTCAAGACATCCATGACATCATGTTCTTTACAAGTGTATCTACACTTTTGACCACCACTGTATATGCATATGAATATGTATATGTATATATATATGTCTCCTCTCTGAGCTGCAACCTTATCGTGGTAGAGGAGTTTGCGTGTCCCAATGATCCTAGGAGCTATGGTGTCCGGGGGCATAAAGCCCCCTGGTAGGGTCTCCCAAGGCAAACAGGTTCTAGGTGAGGGATCAGACAAAGAGCAGCTCGAAGACCTTTATGAAGAAGAAACATCCTGGACCCAGATTTCCCTCGCCCGGACGCGGGTCACCGGGGCCCCCCCCCTCTGGAGCCAGGCCCGGAGGTGGGGCACGATGGCGAGCGCCTGGTGGCCGGGCCTGTTCCCATGGGGCCCGGCCGGGCACAGCCCGAAGACGCAACGTGGGTCACCCCTCCAATGGGCTCACCACCCATAGCAGGGGCCATAGAGGTCGGGTGCATTGTGAGCTGGGCGACAGCCGAAGGCAGGGCACTTGGCGGTCCGATCCTCGGCTACAGAAGCTAGCTCTTGGGACGTGGAACGTCACGTCACTGGGGGGGAAAGAGCCTGAGCTAGTGCGCGAAGTCGAGAAATTCCGGCTGAATATAGTCGGACTCACTTCGATGCACAGCAAGGGCTCTGGAACCACTTCTCTCGAGAGGGATTGGACCCTCTTCCATTCTGGCGTTGCCGGCAGTGAGAGGCGACGGGCTGGGGTGGCAATTCTTGTTGCCCCCCGGCTCAAAGCCTGTACGTTGGAGTTCAACCCGGTGGACGAAAGGGGTAGCCTCCCTCCGCCTTCGGGTGGGGGGACGGGTCCTGACTGTTGTTTGTGCTTATGCACCAAACAGCAGTTCAGAGTACCCACCCTTTTTGGGAACGCTCGAGGGAGTACTGGAAAGTGCTCCCCCGGGTGATTCCCTTGTCCTACTGGGAGACTTCAACGCTCACGTTGGCAACGACAGTGAAACCTGGAGAGGCGTGATTGGGAAGAATGGCCGCCCGGATCTGAACCGGAGTGGTGTTTTGTTATTGGACTTTTGTGCTCGTCACAGTTTGTCCATAACAAACACCATGTTCAAACATAAGGGTGTCCATATGTGCACTTGGCACCAGGACACCCTAGGCCGCAGTTCCATGATCGACTTTGTAGTTGTGTCATCGGATTTGCGGCCTCATGTTATGGACACTCGGGTGAAGAGAGGGGCGGAGCTTTCTACCGATCACCACCTGGTGGTGAGTTGGCTGCGATGGTGGGGGAGGATGCCGGACAGACCTGGGAGGCCCAAACTTATTGTGAGGGTCTGCTGGGAACGTCTGGCAGAGTCTCCTGTCAGACAAAGTTTCAATTCCCACCTCCGGAAGAACTTTGAACATGTCACGAGGGAGGTGCTGGACATTGAGTCCGAGTGGACCATGTTCCGCACCTCTATTGTCGAGGCGGCAGATCGGAGCTGTGGCCGCAAGGTAGTTGGTGCCTATCGGAGCGGCAATCCTAAAACCCCTTGGTGGACACCAGCGGTGAGGGATGCCGTCAAGCTGAAGAAGGAGTCCTATCGGGTCCTTTTGGCTCATAGGACTCCGGAGGCAGTGGACAGGTAGCAACAGGCCAAGCGGTGTGCAGCTTCAGCGGTCGCGGAGGCAAAAACTCGGACATGGGAAGAGTTCGGGGAAGCCATGGAAAACGACTTCCGGACGGCTTCGAAGCGATTCTGGGCCACCGTCCGCCGCCTCAGGAAGGGGAAGCAGTGCACTATCGACACCGTGTATGGTGCGGATGGTGTTCTGCTGACCTCGACTGCGGATGTTGTGGATAGGTGGAAGGAATACTTCGAAGACCTCCTCAATCCCACCAACACGTCTTCCTATGAGGAAGCAGTGCCTGGGGAATCTGTGGTGGACTCTCCTATTTCTGGGGCTGAGGTCGCTGAGGTAGTTAAAAAGCTCCTCGGTGGCAAGGCCCCAGGGGTGGACGAGATCCGCCCGGAGTTCCTTAAGGCTCTGGATGCTGTGGGGCTGTCTTGGTTGACAAGACTTTGCAGCATCGCGTGGACATCGGGGGCGGTACCTCTGGATTGGCAGACCGGGGTGGTGGTTCCTCTCTTTAAGAAGGGGTACCGGAGGGTGTGTTCCAACTATCGTGGGATCACACTCCTCAGCCTTCCCGGTAAGGTTTATTCAGGTGTACTGGAGAGGAGGCTACGTCGGATAGTCGAACCTCGGATTCAGGAGGAACAGTGTGGTTTTCGTCCTGGTCGTGGAACTGTGGACCAGCTCTATACTCTAGGCAGGGTTCTTGAGGGTGCATGGGAGTTTGCCCAACCAGTCTACATGTGCTTTGTGGACTTGGAAAAGGCATTTGACCGTGTCCCTCGGGAAGTCCTGTGGGGAGTGCTCAGAGAGTATGGGGTATCGGACTGTCTTATTTTGGCGGTCCGTTCCCTGTACGATCAGTGCCAGAGCTTGGTCCGCATTGCCGGCAATAAGTCGAACACATTTCCAGTGAGGGTTGGACTCCGCCAAGGCTGTCCTTTGTCACCGATTCTGTTCATAACTTTTATGGACAGAATTTCTAGGCGCAGTCAAGGCGTTGAGGGGTTCCGGTTTGGTAACCGCAGGATTAGGTCTCTGCTTTTTGCAGATTATGTAGTCCTGATGGCTTCATCTGACCGGGATCTTCAGCTCTCGCTGGATCGGTTCGTAGCCGAGTGTGAAGCGACCGGAATGAGAATCAGCACCTCCAAGTCCGAGTCCATGGTTCTCGCCCGGAAAAGGGTGGAGTGCCATCTCCGGGTTGGGGAGGAGACCCTGCCCCAAGTGGAGGAGTTCAAGTACCTAGGAGTCTTGTTCACGAGTGAGGGAAGAGTGGATCGTGAGATCGACAGGCGGATCGGTGCGGCGTCTTCAGTAATGCGGACGTTGTACCGGTCCGTTGTGGTGAAGAAGGAGCTGAGCCGGAAGGCAAAGCTCTCAATTTACCGGTCGATCTACGTTCCCATCCTCACCTATGGTCATGAGCTTTGGGTCATGACCGAAAGGATAAGATCACGGGTACAAGCGGCCGAAATGAGTTTCCTCCGCCGTGTGGCGAGGCTCTCCCTTAGAGATAGGGTGAGAAGCTCTGCCATCCGGGACGAACTCAAAGTAAAGCCGCTGCTCCTTCACATCGAGAGGAGCCAGATGAGGTGGTTCGGGCATCTGGTCAGGATGCCACCCGAACGCCTCCCTAGGGAGGTGTTTAGGGCACGTCCAACCGGTAGGAGGCCACGGGGAAGACCCAGGACACGTTGGGAAGACTATGTCTCCCGGGTGGCCTGGGAACGCCTCGGGATCCCCCGGGAAGAGCTAGACGAAGTGGCTGGGGAGAGGGAAGTCTGGGTTTCCCTGCTTAGTCTGTTGCCCCCGCGACCCGACCTCGGATAAGCGGAAGATGATGGATGGATGGATGGATATATATATGTATATGTATATGCATAAAGTAATGTCCAGAGAAAGCTGATGCCTTGCAAGTGTTTATTTGAGATCACAAACAACATCAGTTTACGCTGCTAAGAGTAAAAAGGAGGACAGGAAGAAGAGAGACAAAGAACACTTTCAGATCCTTACATTGCTTTTGGGACATAGAGAATGGGTTGAGGTTATTATCGAAATCAGGAATGTCTTGATTCAGCATGGACAAGGCAGTAAAGTAACCCATTTAAAGAGTAACCCGAGACCAAAAGTCAAACATCAACTAGTGATCTTCCAACATCACAATAGCCTTGGTCTGGGTCTCCAACAAGGTGATGGGCTGACAAACATCTCCAGTTGGCTCCAGAAATGTATCAGGGCCATAAAAGTGTGTCATCTTGGACACGACCCAGGCAGGACTCAGAAACATTACACAAACACTTTCACTCAAATTGTTGGACAAGAGAGGACTCAAATGTTATTATTTTTTTACTTAAACGACTGCAAAGTCAGCAGCTTGATGTCTTCCATCTCCTTTGGATTTGGGTCAAGTGTTGGCACACGTAGCACAATGGAGCTCTATGAGGAAATATGAATATTTAATATTCAAGTGTTAATTATGCATCAAGGTTGGCGCGTTGCAGATGGACACTAATTATGTTGATAGAAGTGTTGCGGGGGTTAATAAAATGATGTTTGGGTTACTCAACTTGATTAGGAGACATTCCTTCACATGAATGATGTCATCACCAGCTGGCCTCTTGACACCTGACTCAATCTTTTGAAGTCTCCCTTCTAAAGTATCAAGTCATCTTTCAGCACGTCAAGCAAACCCCAAGTCACACCTAGGTGCAAGTCCAAAATCATTTCCCAAAGTCTCATGCAAGTACTAAATAATTTCTTAGTCTGACCTTATTCCCAACCAAGTCTCATCCAAAGTCATTTTTGGAAAATAGATTTTTGAAAATGATGAATCGATTTTGAATCGGAATGAAAAATAATCGCAATTTGTATGTAAGTAAATTATTTCTGCACCCATAGTGGTTTTTACTATCTACTTCACTAACTTTTATATACTGGTATCGTGCGTGTCATAACTGATACCATACACGTCAAATTGCTGAATATTGCATCAGCGTCGGTAATCGGTTGATCTCTATCATTAAGTGATTTCTTCCCTGGTGTTTGCATAACAATACGTTTGAATACAAATGTGTACAGGAATTGGGACTGTCAAACATTTAAAATATTAACTCGCGATTAATCCCATTGTTCATACTTCATACTCAAAATTAATCACGATTAATCGCAGATAGATATATTTATTATTAATTGAGTGTACCCGCGACGGATTTTCAAGTTCTAACACCGTGACTGGACAAATAATTTGCTTTAATTAAATGGGTTTTTTTTTAACATTACATTTTTTCTTCGCTGTAGGACCACTTGCATTCAAAGGAGAGGAGGTACACTTCCATGTTTAGACAGCAGTTTCACGCATTAATAACACCAAATGTGGATTGTTACGATGTATATGTATATGTACATGTATATGTATATGTATATATATGTATGTATATATATATATATATATATATATATATATATATATATATATATACATGTATATGTATGTACATAAAGTAATGTCCAGAGAAAGCTGAGACCTTGTAAGTGTTTATTTGAGATCACAAACGACATCAGTTTACGCGGCTAAGAGTAAAAAGGACGACAAGAAGAAGAGAGACAAAGAAAAGTTTCAGATCCTAATATTGCTTTTGAGACATAGAGAATAGGTTGGGGTTGTTTTCGAAAACAGAAATGTCTTGATTCAGCATGAACGAGGCAGTAAAGTATTTGAAGAGGAACCTTTGACCGAGGGACGAATAAAATATCAACTAGTGATCTTCCAACATCGCAACAGCTTTTTTTTGGTGCTTTAACAAGGTGTGGGGGTGACAGACATCTCTAGAAAGACAGAATTTGCATTCCCGCTGTAGGAGCAGTTGCATTCAGGGGAGAGGAGCTACACTTGCATGTTTAGACAGCAGTTTCACGCATGAATAGCACAAAATGTGGATTGTAACTGTCATGCTGTGATTGCCAAAGATGTTTGCTGTGATATTTCTACCTGAATAAATATTGTGTACATGATAAGTTATAAAAGAATTGATACAAAAAAGGATGCGGCCATGGCCATAATGAAGGTGTTAACTTTGAGCGCCCTAATGAGAACACAAGAGTGGATACAGGTGATGTCATGAGTGATGTGTTATCAACACCCGTAAAGTCTCGCCATCGGTCCCGCTTCCTCGTCTTTGACTCCTCCCCTCTGCCCCGCCTGATATTGGCTCATCGCCCCCTAATCCGGCCCCAGATCCGCCGCTAAATGACTCGCAGCCTTCAGACGAGAGAAGACATTTATTTTTCTCAGGGCTAATGACCTGTCCCTGGGCCCCGCCCACCGCCGGTTATTTACCGGCGCCCAGATGCTGGCGCTCAAAGTGAGCGGTAATGTCGCCGGGCGCCATCCTTCACAGGATCCGCCCCTGATTGAATCCGAGTGCTCCCGTTGACATTGACTCTGTGACTCTTGAGGCCGCCGCCTTTTGCCCCGCCCACCGCCGCCACCTCATCAGCATATTAGCGACCAATCAGCGACAGGACGAGGCGCGTGTACGTGCTCATGATAATGTAATAAGCGCGTGGGGGCGGGGCTCCTATGTTGACCGCCGGCAGCTGCTCCTCATTGGTGGAGAGCCATCGCACTTCCTGTCTGCTCATAAAGAGCGAGAGCGCGTGGGGGAGGGGTGAAGGTTTGCAGTCAAACTTGCTAGAAGTTCAAACGGGAGATTTATGAAGTTGCAAATCAAAGATGGCCGCCCTGTGCCGGGGTCACAATTGTTCTCCAAAGGTCAGCGAGGATATGAAACATGTCACAATCTTGACTTTTAATCAGGCGTCAGGAGATGTTTGTAATTTAAAACACTTTTATGAAGGAAAAACTGCTGTTTATTTACTTATGAACACATTATGATGGGACTGTCCAAAGCAGGGGCGTCAAACTTGTTTTTTTTTTAAGGCCGTTTGAATAATAGCGTTTAATAAAAAAAAGGAAACGTATGATAGCTTCCTTACACAATTTAAATATGCAACTGTTTTGGATTGTTACAGTTTCTGGACGATTGGTGGTGGCGGGCAGATATTTTGATTTTTGATTAAAAATAAAACATTTGGAATATCTTGTTGCATGATCAGATGATATAAAAGTGTAAAAGATATGAAATTTGTGTCAAAATTGAAAGAACAAAAAATGGTTTTAATGCCAAATGACGAGGTAGGCCACGATAAATGAAATGGCCCACCACGCAAATTGAGACATACAGTAAATTATGTGGAGGGCCATTTTAAAATGATGTGGCTTTCCACATGAAATAAAGTAGCAGACAACATCAAATGAAATGGCAGGCCACATAAATAATGTGGAAGTCCAATTTAAAATGACAAGGTAAGCCACATAAATAATGTGGAAGGCAACTTTAAAATGATGTGGCGGGCCACTTAAATCATGTGGGAGGCCAATATAAAAGGATGTGGTGGAACCACATAAAATTATGTGGAAGGCCACTTTATTTAAGTGGCCTGCCACATTATTTTAATGTGGAAGTACACTCTAAAATGGCGTGGCGGAAACACATAAAATTATGTGGAAGGCCACCCTAAAATGATGTGGCGGGCCACGTAAAATTGTGTAAGGCCATGTTTAAAATGATGTGGCAGAACCACATAAAATGATGTGGAAGGCCACAATAAATTAAATGGCTTTCCACATGAAATAAAGCAGTGGACAACATTAAATGATGTTGGGAGATTTAAATGATGTGGTGGGCCACTAAAAAAAAAAGTGGCAGGGCTCATGAAACGATGTGGAAGGTCACTTTAAAATGATGTGGCGGAGAAAATTCATGTTGTGGCAGACCACATAAAATGATGTGGAAGGCCAGTTTAAAAGGATGTGGCGCAACCACTTGAAATAAAACAGCAGACAACATAAAATGATGTGGCAGGGCACATTAAGTGACGATGTGGAAGGCCACTTTAAATTGATGTGGCATAACCACATAAAATGATGTGGCAGACCACGTAAAATTATGTGGGAGATCACTTTAAAATGATATGGCGCTGGCACATAAAATGATGTGGCAGGGCACATAAAAGGACGTGGTGGAGCATGTAAAATGATGTGAAAGGTAACTCTAAAATCATGTGATGATGTGGCGGGCCACCCAACAAAATGTAGCGACTACATAAATTAATATGACGGCGCACATGAAAGGAGCGGGTGGACCACTAAGTCCAATAAGTAGCAGGCCAACCAACATAATGTTGCAACCTGCATAAAATGAGGTGGCAGGCCATTAAATTCATGTGGCGGGCCAAATTAAATTATGTGGGGCCACCTTCAATTATATGGCGGGAAAATATAAATAATGTGGGGGTGGGGCGGCATTTTAAATAACATGGCGGGCCAGTGTAAATAATGTGGGTGCCATTTAAAATTATATAGCAGGAAAATTTAAATAATTTGAGGGTTGGGGGGGTTTTAAATAGTATGGCAGGGCACTTTAAATAATGTCGGGCCCACTTTAAATTAAACACGGGCCAGGGCAAATGTAAACATTGGGGGTGGGGGGGGGAAATTAAATAACATGGTTGGCCAATGTAAATACCGTGGGGGTCAGTTTGGCTACGTGAAATGATTGTGGGGTGGGGGCTACTTGAAATAATGTGTGCCATGAGTTGAGGAGCTGTGGTGGATGTAAGTAACATAATCATGTTGGTGGATGTAAGTAACATAATCATGTGGGTGGATGTAAGTAACACAATCATGTTGGTGGATGTAACATAATCATGTTGGTGGATGTAAGTAACATAATCATGTGGGTGGATGTAAGTAACACAATCATGTTGGTGGATGTAACATAATCATGTTGGTGGATGTAACATAATTATGTTGGTGGATGTAAGTAACATAATCATGTTGGTGGATGTAACATAATCATGCTGGTGGATGTAAGTAACATAATCATGTTGGTGGATGTAAGTAACATAATCATGTGGGTGGATGTAACATAATCATGTTGGTGGATGTAAGTAACACAATCATGTTGGTGGATGTAAGTAACATAATCATGTTGGTGGATGTAACATAAACATGCTGGTGGATGTAAGTAACATAATCATGTGGGTGGATGTAACATAATCATGTTGGTGGATGTAAGTAACACAATCATGTTGGTGGATGTAAGTAACATAATCATGTTGGTGGATGTAACATAAACATGCTGGTGGATGTAAGTAACATAATCATGTGTGTGGATGTAACATAATCATGTTGGTGGATGTAAGTAACATGATCGTGTTGGTGGATGTAACATAATCATGCTGGTGGATGTAAGTAACATAATCATGTTGGTGGATGTAAGTAACATAATCATGTGGGTGGATGTAACATAATCATGTTGGTGGATGTAAGTAACACAATCATGTTGGTGGATGTAACATAATCATGTTGGTGGATGTAACATAATTATGTTGGTGGATGTAAGTCACATAATCATGTGTGTGGATGTAACATAATCATGTTGGTGGATGTAAGTAACATAATCATGTTGGTGGATGTAACATAATCATGTTGGTGGATGTAAGTAACATAATCATGTGGGTTGATGTAAGTAACACAATCATGTTGGTGGATGTAACATAATCATGTTGGTGGATGTAACATAATTATGTTGGTGGATGTAAGTAACATAATCATGTGTGTGGATGTAACATAATCATGTTGGTGGATGTAAGTAACATGATCATGTTGGTGGATGTAACATAATCATGCTGGTGGATGTAAGTAACATAATCATGTTGGTGGATGTAAGTAACATAATCATGTTGGTGGATGTAAGTAACATAATCATGTGGGTGGATGTAACATAATCATGTTGGTGGATGTAAGTAACACAATCATGTTGGTGGATGTAAGTAACATAATCATGTTGGTGGATGTAACATAAACATGCTGGTGGATGTAAGTAACATAATCATGTGTGTGGATGTAACATAATCATGTTGGTGGATGTAAGTAACATGATCGTGTTGGTGGATGTAACATAATCATGCTGGTGGATGTAAGTAACATAATCATGTTGGTGGATGTAAGTAACATAATCATGTGGGTGGATGTAACATAATCATGTTGGTGGATGTAAGTAACACAATCATGTTGGTGGATGTAACATAATCATGTTGGTGGATGTAACATAATTATGTTGGTGGATGTAAGTCACATAATCATGTGTGTGGATGTAACATAATCATGTTGGTGGATGTAAGTAACATAATCATGTTGGTGGATGTAACATAATCATGTTGGTGGATGTAAGTAACATAATCATGTGGGTTGATGTAAGTAACACAATCATGTTGGTGGATGTAACATAATCATGTTGGTGGATGTAACATAATTATGTTGGTGGATGTAAGTAACATAATCATGTGTGTGGATGTAACATAATCATGTTGGTGGATGTAAGTAACATAATCATGTTGGTGGATGTAACATAATCATGCTGGTGGATGTAAGTAACATAATCATGTTGGTGGATGTAAGTAACATAATCATGTGGGTGGATGTAACATAATCATGTTGGTGGATGTAAGTAACACAATCATGTTGGTGGATGTAACATAATCATGTTGGTGGATGTAAGTAACATAATCATGTGGGTGGATGTAAGTAACACAATCATGTTGGTGGATGTAACATAATCATGTTGGTGGATGTAACATAATTATGTTGGTGGATGTAAGTAACATAATCATGTGTGTGGATGTAACATAATCATGTTGGTGGATGTAAGTAACATAATCATGTTGGTGGATGTAACATAGTCATGCTGGTGGATGTAAGTAACATAATCATGTTGGTGGATGTAAGTAACATAATCATGTGGGTGGATGTAACATAATCATGTTGGTGGATGTAAGTAACACAATCATGTTGGTGGATGTAACATAATCATGTTGGTGGATGTAACATAATTATGTTGGTGGATGTAAGTCACATAATCATGTGTGTGGATGTAACATAATCATGTTGGTGGATGTAAGTAACATAATCATGTTGGTGGATGTAACATAATCATGTTGGTGGATGTAAGTAACATAATCATGTGGGTTGATGTAAGTAACACAATCATGTTGGTGGATGTAACATAATCATGTTGGTGGATGTAACATAATTATGTTGGTGGATGTAAGTAACATAATCATGTGTGTGGATGTAACATAATCATGTTGGTGGATGTAAGTAACATAATCATGTTGGTGGATGTAACATAATCATGCTGGTGGATGTAAGTAACATAATCATGTTGGTGGATGTAAGTAACATAATCATGTGGGTGGATGTAACATAATCATGTTGGTGGATGTAAGTAACATAATCATGTGGGTGGATGTAAGTAACACAATCATGTTGGTGGATGTAACATAATCATGTTGGTGGATGTAACATAATTATGTTGGTGGATGTAAGTAACATAATCATGTGTGTGGATGTAACATAATCATGTTGGTGGATGTAAGTAACATAATCATGTTGGTGGATGTAACATAATCATGCTGGTGGATGTAAGTAACATAATCATGTTGGTGGATGTAAGTAACATAATCATGTGGGTGGATGTAACATAATCATGTTGGTGGATGTAAGTAACACAATCATGTTGGTGGATGTAAGTAACATAATCATGTTGGTGGATGTAACATAAACATGCTGGTGGATGTAAGTAACATAATCATGTGTGTGGATGTAACATAATCATGTTGGTGGATGTAAGTAACATGATCGTGTTGGTGGATGTAACATAATCATGCTGGTGGATGTAAGTAACATAATCATGTTGGTGGATGTAAGTAACATAATCATGTGGGTGGATGTAACATAATCATGTTGGTGGATGTAAGTAACACAATCATGTTGGTGGATGTAACATAATCATGTTGGTGGATGTAACATAATTATGTTGGTGGATGTAAGTCACATAATCATGTGTGTGGATGTAACATAATCATGTTGGTGGATGTAAGTAACATAATCATGTTGGTGGATGTAACATAATCATGTTGGTGGATGTAAGTAACATAATCATGTGGGTTGATGTAAGTAACACAATCATGTTGGTGGATGTAACATAATCATGTTGGTGGATGTAACATAATTATGTTGGTGGATGTAAGTAACATAATCATGTGTGTGGATGTAACATAATCCTGTTGGTGGATGTAAGTAACATAATCATGTTGGTGGATGTAACATAATCATGCTGGTGGATGTAAGTAACATAATCATGTTGGTGGATGTAAGTAACATAATCATGTGGGTGGATGTAACATAATCATGTTGGTGGATGTAAGTAACACAATCATGTTGGTGGATGTAAGTAACATAATCATGTTGGTGGATGTAACATAAACATGCTGGTGGATGTAAGTAACATAATCATGTGTGTGGATGTAACATAATCATGTTGGTGGATGTAAGTAACATAATCGTGTTGGTGGATGTAACATAATCATGCTGGTGGATGTAAGTAACATAATCATGTTGGTGGATGTAAGTAACATAATCATGTGGGTGGATGTAACATAATCATGTTGGTGGATGTAAGTAACACAATCATGTTGGTGGATGTAACATAATCATGTTGGTGGATGTAACATAATTATGTTGGTGGATGTAAGTAACATAATCATGTGGGTTGATGTAAGTAACACAATCATGTTGGTGGATGTAACATAATCATGTTGGTGGATGTAACATAATTATGTTGGTGGATGTAAGTAACATAATCATGTGTGTGGATGTAACATAATCATGTTGGTGGATGTAAGTAACATAATCATGTTGGTGGATGTAACATAATCATGCTGGTGGATGTAAGTAACATAATCATGTTGGTGGATGTAAGTAACATAATCATGTGGGTGGATGTAACATAATCATGTTGGTGGATGTAAGTAACACAATCATGTTGGTGGATGTAACATAATCATGTTGGTGGATGTAAGTAACATAATCATGTGGGTGGATGTAAGTAACACAATCATGTTGGTGGATGTAACATAATCATGTTGGTGGATGTAACATAATTATGTTGGTGGATGTAAGTAACATAATCATGTGTGTGGATGTAACATAATCATGTTGGTGGATGTAAGTAACATAATCATGTTGGTGGATGTAACATAGTCATGCTGGTGGATGTAAGTAACATAATCATGTTGGTGGATGTAAGTAACATAATCATGTGGGTGGATGTAACATAATCATGTTGGTGGATGTAAGTAACACAATCATGTTGGTGGATGTAACATAATCATGTTGGTGGATGTAACATAATTATGTTGGTGGATGTAAGTCACATAATCATGTGTGTGGATGTAACATAATCATGTTGGTGGATGTAAGTAACATAATCATGTTGGTGGATGTAACATAATCATGTTGGTGGATGTAAGTAACATAATCATGTGGGTTGATGTAAGTAACACAATCATGTTGGTGGATGTAACATAATCATGTTGGTGGATGTAACATAATTATGTTGGTGGATGTAAGTAACATAATCATGTGTGTGGATGTAACATAATCATGTTGGTGGATGTAAGTAACATAATCATGTTGGTGGATGTAACATAATCATGCTGGTGGATGTAAGTAACATAATCATGTTGGTGGATGTAAGTAACATAATCATGTGGGTGGATGTAACATAATCATGTTGGTGGATGTAAGTAACATAATCATGTGGGTGGATGTAAGTAACACAATCATGTTGGTGGATGTAACATAATCATGTTGGTGGATGTAACATAATTATGTTGGTGGATGTAAGTAACATAATCATGTGTGTGGATGTAACATAATCATGTTGGTGGATGTAAGTAACATAATCATGTTGGTGGATGTAACATAATCATGCTGGTGGATGTAAGTAACATAATCATGTTGGTGGATGTAAGTAACATAATCATGTGGGTGGATGTAACATAATCATGTTGGTGGATGTAAGTAACACAATCATGTTGGTGGATGTAAGTAACATAATCATGTTGGTGGATGTAACATAAACATGCTGGTGGATGTAAGTAACATAATCATGTGTGTGGATGTAACATAATCATGTTGGTGGATGTAAGTAACATGATCGTGTTGGTGGATGTAACATAATCATGCTGGTGGATGTAAGTAACATAATCATGTTGGTGGATGTAAGTAACATAATCATGTGGGTGGATGTAACATAATCATGTTGGTGGATGTAAGTAACACAATCATGTTGGTGGATGTAACATAATCATGTTGGTGGATGTAACATAATTATGTTGGTGGATGTAAGTCACATAATCATGTGTGTGGATGTAACATAATCATGTTGGTGGATGTAAGTAACATAATCATGTTGGTGGATGTAACATAATCATGTTGGTGGATGTAAGTAACATAATCATGTGGGTTGATGTAAGTAACACAATCATGTTGGTGGATGTAACATAATCATGTTGGTGGATGTAACATAATTATGTTGGTGGATGTAAGTAACATAATCATGTGTGTGGATGTAACATAATCCTGTTGGTGGATGTAAGTAACATAATCATGTTGGTGGATGTAACATAATCATGCTGGTGGATGTAAGTAACATAATCATGTTGGTGGATGTAAGTAACATAATCATGTGGGTGGATGTAACATAATCATGTTGGTGGATGTAAGTAACACAATCATGTTGGTGGATGTAAGTAACATAATCATGTTGGTGGATGTAACATAAACATGCTGGTGGATGTAAGTAACATAATCATGTGTGTGGATGTAACATAATCATGTTGGTGGATGTAAGTAACATAATCGTGTTGGTGGATGTAACATAATCATGCTGGTGGATGTAAGTAACATAATCATGTTGGTGGATGTAAGTAACATAATCATGTGGGTGGATGTAACATAATCATGTTGGTGGATGTAAGTAACACAATCATGTTGGTGGATGTAACATAATCATGTTGGTGGATGTAACATAATTATGTTGGTGGATGTAAGTCACATAATCATGTGTGTGGATGTAACATAATCATGTTGGTGGATGTAAGTAACATAATCATGTTGGTGGATGTAACATAATCATGTTGGTGGATGTAACATAATCATGTCGGTGGATGTAAGTAACATAATCATGTTGGTGGATGTAAGTAACATAAATATGTCGGTGGATGTAAGTAACATAATCATGTTGGTGGATGTAAGTAACATAATCATGTCGGTGGATGTAAGTAACATAATCATGTTAGTGGATGTAAGTAACATAATCATGTTGGTGGTTGTAAGTAACATAATCATGTTGGTGGATGTAAGTAACATAATCATGTTGGTGGATGTACTTAACATAATCATGTGGGTGGATGTAAGTAACATAATCATGTTGGTGGATGTCAGTAACATAATCATGTTGGTGGACGTAAGTAACATAATCATGTTGGTGGATGTAACATAATCATGTTGGTGGATGTAAGTAACATAATCATGTTGGTGGATGTAACATAATCATGCTGGTGGATGTAAGTAACATAATCATGTTGGTGGATGTAAGTAACATAATCATGTGGGTGGATGTAACATAATCATGTTGGTGGATGTGAGTAACACAATCATGTTGGTGGATGTAAGTAACATAATCATGTTGGTGGATGTAACATAATCATGCTGGTGGATGTAACATAATCATGTTGGTGGATGTAAGTAACATAATCATGTTGGTGGATGTAACATAATCATGCTGGTGGATGTAAGTAACATAATCATGTTGGTGGATGTAAGTAACATAATCATTTGGGTGGATGTAACATAATCATGTTGGTGGATGTGAGTAACACAATCATGTTGGTGGATGTAAGTAACATAATCATGTTGGTGGATGTAACATAATCATGTCGGTGGATGTCAGTAACATAATCATGTCGGTGGATGTAAGTAACATAATCATTTCGATGGATGTCAGTAACATAATCATGTTGGTGGATGTCAGTAACATAATCATGTTGGTGGATGTCAGTAACCTAATCATGTTGGTGGATGTAAGTAACATAATCATGTTGGTGGATGTAACATAATCATGTTGGTGGATGTAAGTAACATAATCATGTTGGTGGATGTAACATAATCATGCTGGTGGATGTAATTAACATAATCATGTTGGTGGATGTAAGTAACATAATCATGTGGGTGGATGTAACATAATCATGTTGGTGGATGTGAGTAACACAATCATGTTGGTGGATGTAAGTAACATAATCATGTTGGTGGATGTAACATAATCATGCTGGTGGATGTAAGTAACATAATCATGTTGGTGGATGTAACATAATCATGTTGGTGGATGTAAGTAACATAATCATGTTGGTGGATGTAACATAATCCTGCTGGTGGATGTAAGTAACATAATCATGTTGGTGGATGTAAGTAACATAATCATGTGAGTGGATGTAACATAATCATGTTGGTGGATGTAACATAATTATGGTGGTGGATGTAACATAATCATGTTGGTGGATGTAACATAATTATGTTGGTGGATGTAAGTAACATAATCATGTGTGTGGATGTCACATAATCATGTTGGTGGATGTAAGTAACATAATCATGTTGGTGGATGTAACATAATCATGTTGGTGGATGTAAGTAACACAATCATGTCGGTGGATGTAAGTAACATAATCATGTTGGTGGATGTAAGTAACATAATCATGTCGGTGGATGTAAGTAACATAATCATGTCGGTGGATGTAAGTAACATAATCATGTTGGTGGATGTAAGTAACATAAAAATGTCGGTGGATGTAAGTAACATAATCATGTTGGTGGATGTAAGTAACATAATCATGTCGGTGGATGTAAGTAACATAATCATGTTGGTGGATGTAAGTAACATAATCATGTTGGTGGTTGTAAGTAACATAATCATGTTGGTGGATGTAAGTAACATAATCATGTTGGTGGATGTAACATAATTATGTTGGTGGATGTAAGTAACATAATCATGTGTGTGGATGTAACATAATCATGTTGGTGGATGTAAGTAACATAATCATGTTGGTGGATGTAACATAATCATGTTGGTGGATGTAACATAATCATGTTGGTGGATTTAAGTAACATAATCATGTTGGTGGATGTAAGTAACATAATCATGTCGGTGGATGTAAGTAACATAATCATGTTGGTGGATATAAGTAACATAATCATGTCGGTGGATGTAAATAACATAATCATGTCGGTGGATGTAAGTAACATAATCATGTTGGTGGATGTAAGTAACATAAATATGTCGGTGGATGTAACATAATCATGTTGGTGGATGTAAGTAACACAATCATGTCGGTGGATGTAAGTAACATAATCATGTTGGTGGATGTAAGTAACATAATCATGTCGGTGGATGTAAGTAACATAATCATGTGTGTGGATGTCACATAATCATGTTGGTGGATGTAAGTAACATAATCATGTTGGTGGATGTAACATAATCATGTTGGTGGATGTAAGTAACACAATCATGTCGGTGGATGTAAGTAACATAATCATGTTGGTGGATGTAAGTAACATAATCATGTCGGTGGATGTAAGTAACATAATCATGTCGGTGGATGTAAGTAACATAATCATGTTGGTGGATGTAAGTAACATAAAAATGTCGGTGGATGTAAGTAACATAATCATGTTGGTGGATGTAAGTAACATAATCATGTCGGTGGATGTAAGTAACATAATCATGTTGGTGGATGTAAGTAACATAATCATGTTGGTGGTTGTAAGTAACATAATCATGTTGGTGGATGTAAGTAACATAATCATGTTGGTGGATGTAACATAATTATGTTGGTGGATGTAAGTAACATAATCATGTGTGTGGATGTAACATAATCATGTTGGTGGATGTAAGTAACATAATCATGTTGGTGGATGTAACATAATCATGTTGGTGGATGTAACATAATCATGTTGGTGGATTTAAGTAACATAATCATGTTGGTGGATGTAAGTAACATAATCATGTCGGTGGATGTAAGTAACATAATCATGTTGGTGGATATAAGTAACATAATCATGTCGGTGGATGTAAATAACATAATCATGTCGGTGGATGTAAGTAACATAATCATGTTGGTGGATGTAAGTAACATAAATATGTCGGTGGATGTAAGTAACATAATCATGTTGGTGGACGTAAGTAACATATTCATGTCGGTGGATGTAAGTAACATAATCATGTTGGTGGATGTAAGTAACATAATCATGTTGGTGGATGTAAGTAACATAATCATGTCGGTGGATGTAAGTAACATAATAATGTTGGTGGATGTAAGTAACATAATCATGTTGGTGGATGTAAGTAACATAATCATGTCGGTGGATGTAAGTAACATAATCATGTTGGTGGATGTAAGTAACATAATCATGTTGGTGGATGTAACATAATCATGTTGGTGGATGTAAGTAACATAATCATGTTGGTGGATGTAAGTAACATAATCATGTCGGTGGATGTAAGTAACATAATCATGTTGGTGGATGTAAGTAACATAATCATGTTGGTGGATGTAAGTAACATAATTATGTCGGTGGATGTAAGTAACATAATCATGTTGGTGGATGTAAGTAACATAAATATGTCGGTGGATGTAAGTAACATAATCATGTTGGTGGATGTAAGTAACATAATCATGTCGGTGGATGTAAGTAACATAATCATGTTGGTGGATGTAAGTAACATAATCATGTTGGTGGTTGTAAGTAACATAATCATGTTGGTGGATGTAACATAATCATGTTGGTGGATGTAACATAATCATGTTGGTGGATGTAAGTAACATAATCATGTTGGTGGATGTAAGTAACATAATCATGTCGGTGGATGTAAGTAACATAATCATGTTGGTGGATGTCAGTAACATAATCATGTTGGTGGATGTAAGTAACATAATCATGTTGGTGGATGTAAGTAACATAATCATGTTGGTGGATGTAACATAATCATGTTGGTGGATGTAACATAATTATGTTGGTGGATGTAAGTAACATAATCATGTGTGTGGATGTAACATAATCATGTTGGTGGATGTAAGTAACATAATCATGTTGGTGGATGTAACATAATCATGCAGGTGGATGTAAGTAACATAATCATGTTGGTGGATGTAAGTAACATAATCATGTGGGTGGATGTAACATAATCATGTTGGTGGATGTAAGTAACACAATCATGTTGGTGGATGTAAGTAACATAATCATGTTGGTGGATGTAACATAAACATGCTGGTGGATGTAAGTAACATAATCATGTGTGTGGATGTAACATAATCATGTTGGTGGATGTAAGTAACATAATCGTGTTGGTTGATGTAACATAATCATGCTGGTGGATGTAAGTAACATAATCATGTTGGTGGATGTAAGTAACATAATCATGTGGGTGGATGTAACATAATCATGTTGGTGGATGTAAGTAACACAATCATGTTGGTGGATGTAACATAATCATGTTGGTGGATGTAACATAATTATGTTGGTGGATGTAAGTCACATAATCATGTGTGTGGATGTAACATAATCATGTTGGTGGATGTAAGTAACATAATCATGTTGGTGGATGTAACATAATCATGTTGGTGGATGTAACATAATCATGTCGGTGGATGTAAGTAACATAATCATGTTGGTGGATGTAAGTAACATAAATATGTCGGTGGATGTAAGTAACATAATCATGTTGGTGGATGTAAGTAACATAATCATGTTAGTGGATGTAAGTAACATAATCATGTTGGTGGTTGTAAGTAACACAATCATGTTGGTGGATGTAAGTAACATAATCATGTTGGTGGATGTACGTAACATAATCATGTGGGTGGATGTAAGTAACATAATCACGTTGGTGGATGTCAGCAACATAATCATGTTGGTGGACGTAAGTAACATAATCATGTTGGTGGATGTAACATAATTATGTTGGTGGATGTAAGTAACATAATCATGTTGGTGGATGTAACATAATCATGCTGGTGGATGTAAGTAACATAATCATGTTGGTGGATGTAAGTAACATAATCATGTGGGTGGATGTAACATAATCATGTTGGTGGATGTGAGTAACACAATCATGTTGGTGGATGTAAGTAACATAATCATGTTGGTGGATGTAACATAATCATGCTGGTGGATGTAACATAATCATGTTGGTGGATGTAAGTAACATAATCATGTTGGTGGATGTAACATAATCATGCTGGTGGATGTAAGTAACATAATCATGTTGGTGGATGTAAGTAACATAATCATTTGGGTGGATGTAACATAATCATGTTGGTGGATGTGAGTAACACAATCATGTTGGTGGATGTAAGTAACATAATCATGTTGGTGGATGTAACATAATCATGTCGGTGGATGTCAGTAACATAATCATGTCGGTGGATGTAAGTAACATAATCATTTCAATGGATGTCAGTAAAATAATCATGTTGGTGGATGTCAGTAACATAATCATGTTGGTGGATGTCAGTAACCTAATCATGTTGGTGGATGTAAGTAACATAATCATGTTGGTGGATGTAACATAATCATGTTGGTGGATGTAAGTAACATAATCATGTTGGTGGATGTAACATAATCATGCTGGTGGATGCAATTAACATAATCATGTTGGTGGATGTAAGTAACATAATCAATCAATCAATCAATCAATGTTTATTTATATAGCCCCAAATCACAAATGTCTCAAAGGACTGCACAAATCATTACGACTACAACATCCTCGGAAGAACCCACAAAAGGGCAAGGAAAACTCACACCCAGTGGGCAGGGAGAATTCACATTCAGTGGGACGCCAGCGACAATGCTGACTATGAGAAACCTTGGAGAGGACCTCAGATGTGGGCAACCCCCCCCCTCTAGGGGACCGAAAGCAATGGATGTCGAGCGGGTCCAACATGATACTGCGAAAGTTCAATCCACAGTGGCTCCAAGACAGCAGCGAGAGTCCCGTCCACAGGAAACCATCTCGAGCGGATCAGCAGCGTAGAGATGTCCCCAACCGATACAGGCGAGCGGTCCATCCTGGGTCCCGACGAGCGGTCCATCCTGGGTCTCGACTCTGGACAGCCAGTACTTCATCCATGGTCATCGGACCGGACCCCCTCCACAAGGGAGGGGGGGACATAGGAGAAAGAAAAGAAGCGGCAGATCAACTGGTCTAAAAAGGAGGTCTATTTAAAGGCTAGAGTATACAGATGAGTTTTAAGATGAGACTTAAATGCTTCTACTGAGGTAGCATCTCGAACTGTTACCGGGAGGGCATTCCAGAGTACTGGAGCCCGAACGGAAAACGCTCTATAGCCCGCAGACTTTTTTTGAGCTCTAGGAATCACTAATAAGCCGGAGTCTTTTGAACGCAGATTTCTTGCCGGGACATACGGTACAATACAATCGGCAAGATAGGCTGGAGCTAGACCGTGTAGTATTTTATACGTAAGTAGTAAAACCTTAAAGTCACATCTTAAGTGCACAGGAAGCCAGTGCAGGTGAGCCAGTACAGGCGTAATATGATCAAACTTTCTTGTTCTTGTCAAAAGTCTAGCAGCCGCATTTTGTACCAACTGTAATCTTTTAATGCTAGACATTGGGAGACCCGAAAATAATACGTTACAGTAATCGAGACGAGACGTAACAAACGCATGGATAATGATCTCGGCGTCTTTAGTGGACAAAATGGAGCGAATTTTAGCGATATTACGGAGATGAAAGAAGGCCGTTTTAGTAACGCTTTTAATGTGTGCCTCAAAGGAGAGAGTTGGGTCGAAGATAATACCCAGATTTTTTACAGAGTCACCTTGTTTTATTATTTGGTTGTCAAATGTTAAAGTTGTATTATTAAATAGAGGTCGGTGTCTAGCAGGACCGATAATCAGCATTTCCGTTTTTTTGGCATTAAGTTGCAAAAAGTTAGCGGACATCCATTGTTTAATTTCATTAAGACACGCTTCCAACTGACTACAGTCCGGCGTGTTGGTCAGCTTTAGGGGCATGTAAAGTTGGGTGTCATCAGCATAACAGTGAAAGCTAATACCGTATTTGCGTATGACGTCACCTAGCGGCAGCATGTAGATGCTGAAGAGTACAGGGCCAAGGACCGAACCCTGGGGAACTCCACATGTTACCTTAACATAGTCCGAGGTCACACTGTTATAGGAGACGCACTGCATCCTATCAGTAAGATAAGAGTTAAACCATGACAGGGCTGAGTCTGAAATACCAATTCGTATTTTGATACGCTCTAATAAAATATTATGATCGACGGTATCGAAAGCAGCGCTAAGATCGAGGAGCAGCAACATAGATGACGCATCAGAGTCCATCGTTAGCAATAGATCATTAGTCAGTTTTGCGAGGGCTGTCTCAGTCGAGTGATTTGCCCTGAAACCGGATTGAAAGGTTTCACATAGATTGTTAAACGCTAAGTGCTCATTTAGCTGCTCTGCAACAATTTTTTCGAGGATTTTCGAAATAAAGGGAAGGTGAGACACCGGTCGGTAGTTTACCATGAGGTCTGGATCGAGGTTAGGTCTTTTAAGGAGAGGATGAATAACCGCTTTTTTGAATGCAACGGGAACAGTGCCCGAGGAAAGTGATAAGTTTATAATATTTAGCACTGATGGACCTAATAATACAAAAAGCTCCTTGATAAGTTTCCCAGGAAGTGGGTCAAGTAAACATGTTGTTTGTTTTATTCCATTTACACGTTGTAACAATCCTTCTAATGTTATTTCATCAAAACGAGAGAAACTATTTTGGATATTTGCAGTATCCGCTGTATATACAATCGTATCTGTGTTACTATAACCCCGTTGTAGCTGGGACGCATTGTCTTTAATCTCCTTTCTAATAAGTTCAATTTTCTTATTAAAGAACTTCATAAAGTCATCTGCCGAATGGGTGGAGCTACTGGAAGGAGTCCCTTGTTGGGTTAGCGATGCTACTGTACTAAACAAAAATTTTGGATCGTTTTTATTAATGCGGATGAGATTTGAGTAATAATTAGTTTTAGCTAAGGTAAGCATGCGTTTATAAGTTATTAAACTATCACTCCATGCTTGATGGTGCACCTCAAGTTTAGTCGTGCGCCATTTGCGTTCCAGCTTTCTACATAATAATTTCTGAGCTCTAGTTTCTTCAGTAAACCATGGCGTACGCCTTTTTGGAGCCTTTTTTAACTTCAGCGGTGCTATACTATCAATGGTTTCGCGCAGTGCGTTGTTAAAGTTGTTAGTGAGGTTATCAATAGACCCCACATACTTTGGGAACGGTGCCATTACCGAGGGCAGTAGGTCCGCAAGAGTCGTCGTTGTGGCAGCATTAATGTTGCGGCTGCTATAGCAGTTATTATTATTATTAGCTTGCCGAACATGAGTCTGAACTTCGAATTTTATAAGGTAATGATCGGACATTACTTTAGTATACGGGAGTATCATAACTTTGGAGACGGTGATACCTCTGACAAGCACTAGGTCTATCGTATTACCGCTGCAATGCGTCGGTTCATTTATTATTTGTGTAAGACCACAGCTATCAATTATAGTCTGGAGCGCCACGCACGGTGGGTCCAATGGGGTATTCATATGGATATTAAAGTCCCCCATTATAATTATATTATCGGCGTGCGTCACTAGATCAGCAACAAACTCTGAGAATTCATTAATAAAGTCCGAATAGGGCCCTGGGGGGCGGTAGATAACGGCCAGGCACAGAGGCAGAGGTGTGGCAGACTTCATAGAAAGCACCTCAAACGATTTATATTTATTATTTAAGTTAGGACTAAAGTTAAAGTTTTCGTTGTATATTAGTGCGACACCCCCTCCCCTTTTGAGGTGACGGGCAATATGCGCATTCGTATAGTTAGGAGGGGATGCCTCATTTATCGCAAAAAAGTCGTCTGGTTTGAGCCAGGTTTCGCTAAGACCGATGACGTTAAGGTTGTTGTCTCTAATGACCTCATTGACTAATAACGTTTTGGGAGACAAAGATCTGATGTTTAGAAAGCCCATATTATAGGTAGTGGGCTGTTTTAAGGAGTTGTTGATAAAATTATCCGTAGTAGCAATATTAATAATGTTGCGTTTATTATGCGCAGTGTACTTAAAATAATTACGACCATATCTAGGAATTGATATGACGGGAATTTTCAGATTGTCTACTTGGCGCTGCGATAAACTGAACGCATCATAATTTGCCACCTCAGTAGAACGCATGTCTAACTCTGACGAAGTCATAGATACAGTAGAAAAAACATTTTGTGAGTTGTGTATTATTCTACGAAAATTGCTATGTGTACAGGGATCATCCAGCCTGGCGCTGGCTAGTTCTAACTTAACTGACTCCATACCCAGGCTAGCAGGCTCTGTAATTGCCTGTGACCGGGCTTGCTCTAGTGCAGTTAGTCAAATGTGGCTCAATGCGAAGTCTATGTTCCGAGACAAGAGGATAGCGCCTTCCTGGTTAGGGTGAAGGCCGTCTCTCCTCAGCAAGCCAGGTTTGCCCCAGAAAGAGGGCCAATTATCAATAAACGTAAATCCCTGTTGTCTGCAGAAGCTATCCAGCCACCTGTTAAGAGAGACTAATCTGCTATATCTCTCATCATTGCCTCTCCCAGGCAGGGGGCCAGAGACAATTACTCGATGCCTGGACATCTTTCTGGCGAGATTACAAGCCCTGGCTATGTTTCTCTTTGTAATCTCTGATTGTCTCATCCTAACGTCATTGGAGCCAACGTGTATTACTATATTCGCATAACTAGTGGTGCGGTTAGCCTGCCGTACGTGTTTACTAGACCTGTTGCGAGTTAGCTCCCTAAGATTAGCTTCAATGTCAGGTGCTCTGCCCCCGGGAATACACTTAATTGTGGCTGGTTTGCTAAGCTTTATGTTTCGGGTGATGGAGTCCCCTATAACTAAAGTGTGGTGCCCGGTAGACTGGGGTGTAGGACTAGCTAAAGGGCTAAATCTATTATGCGTCTCAACCGGTACACCGTAGCTTGTAGGCCGATTAGGGCTGCTACAAGCTGGGCTAGTTAGCTCGCTACAGCTAACGCTAGCAGATGTGTCCGCAACATCTAAAGTTACGAAATTACACTGCTCTAACTGGCGGACACGGCTCTCTAGCAAAGCCAACCTATCCATGAGTAAAGTGCACGAAGCGCAGGAAGCCATACTCACAGAAACTTTCCGTCGCCGAGTGGAGTGCCAGCTGTCTTCGGGGGATGTAATGTGGGGGGATGTAAGTAACATAATCATGTGGGTAACATAATCATGTGGGTGGTTGTAAGTAACATAATCATGTTGGTGGATGTAAGTAACATGATCATGTGGGTGGATGTAAGTATCATAATCATGTCGGTGGATGTAAGTAACATAATAATGTTGGTGGATGTAAGTAACATAATCATATTGGTGGATGTAAGTAACATAATCATGTCGGTGGATGTAAGTAACATAATCATGTTGGTGGATGTAAGTAACATAATCATGTTGGTGGATGTAACATAATCATGTTGGTGGATGTAAGTAACATAATCATGTTGGTGGATGTAAGTAACATAATCATGTCGGTGGATGTAAGTAACATAATCATGTTGGTGGATGTAAGTAACATAATCATGTTGGTGGATGTAAGTAACATAATTATGTCGGTGGATGTAAGTAACATAATCATGTTGGTGGATGTAAGTAACATAAATATGTCGGTGGATGTAAGTAACATAATCATGTTGGTGGATGTAAGTAACATAATCATGTCGGTGGATGTAAGTAACATAATCATGTTGGTGGATGTAAGTAACATAATCATGTTGGTGGTTGTAAGTAACATAATCATGTTGGTGGATGTAACATAATCATGTTGGTGGATGTAACATAATCATGTTGGTGGATGTAAGTAACATAATCATGTTGGTGGATGTAAGTAACATAATCATGTCGGTGGATGTAAGTAACATAATCATGTTGGTGGATGTCAGTAACATAATCATGTTGGTGGATGTAAGTAACATAATCATGTTGGTGGATGTAAGTAACATAATCATGTTGGTGGATGTAACATAATCATGTTGGTGGATGTAACATAATCATGTTGGTGGATGTAAGTAACATATTCATGTGGGGGGATGTAAGTAACATAATCATGTGGGTGGTTGTAAGTAACATAATCATGTTGGTGGATGTAAGTAACATGATCATGTGGGTGGATGTAAGTATCATAATCATGTGGGTGGTTGTAAATAACATAATCATGTTGGTGGATGTAACATAATCATGTTGGTGGATGTAAGTAACATAATGATGTTGGGTGATGTAAGTAACATAATGATGTTGGTGGATGTCAATAACATGATCATTTTGGTGGATGTAGGTAACATAATCATGTTGGTGGATATAACATAATCATGTTGGTGGATGTAAGTAACATATTCATGTGGGTGGATGTAAGTAACATAATCATGTTGGTGGATGTAAGTAACATAATCATGTTGGTGGATGTAAGATAATCATGTTGGTGGATGTAACATAATCATGTTGGTGGATGTAAGTAACATAATCATGTTGGTGGATGTAAGTTACATAATCATGTGGGTGGATGTAAGTAACATAATCATGTTGGTGGATGTAAGTAACAGAATCATGTTGGCGGATGTAACATAATCATGTTGGTGGATGTAACATAATCATGTTGGTGGATGTAAGTAAAATAATCATGTTGGTGGTTGTACGTAACATAATCATGTTGGTGGATGTAAGTAACATAATCATGTTGGTGGATGTCAGTAACATAATCATGTTGGTGGATGTAAGTAACATAATCATGTTGGTGGATGTAACATAATCATGTTGGTGGATGTAAGTAACGTATTCATGTGGGGGGATGTAAGTAACATAATCATGTTGGTGGTTGTAAGTAACATAATCATGTTGGTGGATGTAAGTAACATAATCATGTGGGTGGATGTAAGTAACATAAGCATGTGGGTGGTTGTAAGTAACATAATCATGTTGGTGGATGTAAGTAACATAATCATGTTGGTGGATGTAAGTAACATAATCATGTTGGTGGATGTAACATAATCATGTTGGTGGATGTAAGTAACGTATTCATGTGGGGGGATGTAAGTAACATAATCATATGGGTGGTTGTAAGTATCATAATCATGTGGGTGGTTGTAAGTAACATAATCATGTTGGTGGATGTAACATAATCATGTTGGGGGATGTAAGTAATATATTCATGTGGGTGGATGTAAGTAACATAATCATGTTGGTGGATTGATTGATTGATTGATACTTTTATTAGTAGATTGCACAGTACAGTACAAATTCCGTACAATTGACCACTAAATGGTAACACCCGAATAAGTTTTTCAACTTGTTTAAGTTGGGGTCCACGTTAATCAATTCATGGTAATTCATGGATGTAAGTAACATAATCATGTTGGTGGATGTAACATAATCATGTTGGTGGATGTAACATAATCATGTTGATGGATGTAAGTAACATAATCATGTTGGTGGATGTAAGTAACATAAACATGTGGGTGGATGTAAGTAACATATTCATGTGGGTGGATGTAAGTAACATAAATATGTCGGTGGATGTAAGTAACATAATCATGTTGGTGGATGTAAGTAACATAATGATGTCGGTGGATGTAAGTAACATAATTGTTGGTGGATGTAAGTAACATAAATATGTCGGTGGATGTAAGTAACATAATCATGTTGGTGGATGTAAGTAACATAATAATGTCGGTGGATGTAAGTAACATAATCATGTTGGTGGTTGTAAGTAACATAATCATGTTGGTGGATGTAAGTAACATAATCATGTGGGTGGATGTAAGTAACATAAGCATGTGGGTGGTTGTAAGTAACATAATCATGTTGGTGGATGTAAGTAACATAATCATGTTGGTGGATGTAACATAATCATGTTGGTGGATGTAAGTAACGTATTCATGTGGGGGGATGTAAGTAACATAATCATATGGGTGGTTGTAAGTATCATAATCATGTGGGTGGTTGTAAGTAACATAATCATGTTGGTGGATGTAACATAATCATGTTGGGGGATGTAAGTAATATATTCATGTGGGTGGATGTAAGTAACATAATCATGTTGGTGGATTGATTGATTGATTGATACTTTTATTAGTAGATTGCACAGTACAGTACAAATTCCGTACAATTGACCACTAAATGGTAACACCCGAATAAGTTTTTCAACTTGTTTAAGTTGGGGTCCACGTTAATCAATTCATGGTAATTCATGGATGTAAGTAACATAATCATGTTGGTGGATGTAACATAATCATGTTGGTGGATGTAACATAATCATGTTGATGGATGTAAGTAACATAATCATGTTGGTGGATGTAAGTAACATAAACATGTGGGTGGATGTAAGTAACATATTCATGTGGGTGGATGTAAGTAACATAAATATGTCGGTGAATGTAAGTAACATAATCATGTTGGTGGATGTAAGTAACATAATGATGTCGGTGGATGTAAGTAACATAATCATGTTGGTGGATGTAAGTAACATAATCCTGTTGGTGGATGTAAGTAACATAATCATGTCGGTGGATGTAAGTAACATAATCATGTTGGTGGATGCAAGTAACATAAATATGTCGGTGGATGTAAGTAACATAATCATGTTGGTGGATGTAAGTAACATAATCATGTCGATGAATGTAAGTAACATAATCATGTTGGTGGATATAAGTAACATAATCATGTTGGTGGATGTAACATAATCATGCTGGTGGATGTAAGTAACATAATCATGTTGGTGGATGTAAGTAACATAATCATGTGGGTGGATGTAACATAATCATGTTGGTGGATGTAAGTAACACAATCATGTTGGTGGATGTAAGTAACATAATCATGTTGGTGGATGTAACATAAACATGCTGGTGGATGTAAGTAACATAATCATGTGTGTGGATGTAACATAATCATGTTGGTGGATGTAAGTAACATGATCGTGTTGGTGGATGTAACATTCATGCTGGTGGATGTAAGTAACATAATCATGTTGGTGGATGTAAGTAACATAATCATGTGGGTGGATGTAACATAATCATGTTGGTGGATGTAAGTAACACAATCATGTTGGTGGATGTAACATAATCATGTTGGTGGATGTAACATAATTATGTTGGTGGATGTAAGTCACATAATCATGTGTGTGGATGTAACATAATCATGTTGGTGGATGTAAGTAACATAATCATGTTGGTGGATGTAACATAATCATGTTGGTGGATGTAAGTAACATAATCATGTGGGTTGATGTAAGTAACACAATCATGTTGGTGGATCTAACATAATCATGTTGGTGGATGTAACATAATTATGTTGGTGGATGTAAGTAACATAATCATGTGTGTGGATGTAACATAATTATGTTGGTGGATGTAAGTAACATAATCATGTGTGTGGATGTAACATAATCATGTTGGTGGATGTAAGTAACATAATCATGTTGGTGGATGTAACATAATCATGCAGGTGGATGTAAGTAACATAATCATGTTGGTGGATGTAAGTAACATAATCATGTGGGTGGATGTAACATAATCATGTTGGTGGATGTAAGTAACACAATCATGTTGGTGGATGTAAGTAACATAATCATGTTGGTGGATGTAACATAAACATGCTGGTGGATGTAAGTAACATAATCATGTGTGTGGATGTAACATAATCATGTTGGTGGATGTAAGTAACATAATCGTGTTGGTGGATGTAACATAATCATGCTGGTGGATGTAAGTAACATAATCATGTTGGTGGATGTAAGTAACATAATCATGTGGGTGGATGTAACATAATCATGTTGGTGGATGTAAGTAACACAATCATGTTGGGGGATGTAACATAATCATGTTGGTGGACGTAACATAATTATGTTGGTGGATGTAAGTCACATAATCATGTGTGTGGATGTAACATAATCACGTTGGTGGATGTAAGTAACATAATCATGTTGGTGGATGTAACATAATCATGTTGGTGGATGTAACATAATCATGTTGGTGGATGTAACATAATCATGTCGGTGGATGTAAGTAACATAATCATGTTGGTGGATGTAAGTAACATAAATATGTCGGTGGATGTAAGTAACATAATCATGTTGGTGGATGTAAGTAACATAATCATGTCGGTGGATGTAAGTAACATAATCATGTTAGTGGATGTAAGTAACATAATCATGTTGGTGGTTGTAAGTAACATAATCATGTTGGTGGATGTAAGTAACATAATCATGTTGGTGGATGTACGTAACATAATCATGTGGGTGGATGTAAGTAACATAATCATGTTGGTGGATGTCAGTAACATAATCATGTTGGTGGACGTAAGTAACATAATCATGTTGGTGGATGTAACATAATCATGCTGGTGGATGTAAGTAACATAATCATGTTGGTGGATGTAAGTAACATAATCATGTGGGTGGATGTAACATAATCATGTTGGTGGATGTAAGTAACACAATCATGTTGGTGGATGTAACATAATCATGTTGGTGGATGTAAGTAACATAATCATGTTGGTGGATGTAACATAATCATGCTGGTGGATGTAAGTAACATAATCATGTTGGTGGATGTAAGTAACATAATCATGTGGGTGGATGTAACATAATCATGTTGGTGGATGTGAGTAACACAATCATGTTGGTGGATGTAAGTAACATAATCATGTTGGTGGATGTAACATAATCATGCTGGTGGATGTAACATAATCATGTTGGTGGATGTAAGTAACATAATCATGTTGGTGGATGTAACATAATCATGCTGGTGGATGTAAGTAACATAATCATGTTGGTGGATGTAAGTAACATAATCATTTGGGTGGATGTAACATAATCATGTTGGTGGATGTGAGTAACACAATCATGTTGGTGGATGTAAGTAACATAATCATGTTGGTGGATGTAACATAATCATGTCGGTGGATGTCAGTAACATAATCATGTCGGTGGATGTAAGTAACATAATCATTTCGATGGATGTCAGTAACATAATCATGTTGGTGGATGTCAGTAACATAATCATGTTGGTGGATGTCAGTAACCTAATCATGTTGGTGGATGTAAGTAACATAATCATGTTGGTGGATGTAACATAATCATGTTGGTGGATGTAAGTAACATAATCATGTTGGTGGATGTAACATAATCATGCTGGTGGATGTAATTAACATAATCATGTTGGTGGATGTAAGTAACATAATCATGTGGGTGGATGTAACATAATCATGTTGGTGGATGTGAGTAACACAATCATGTTGGTGGATGTAAGTAACATAATCATGTTGGTGGATGTAACATAATCATGCTGGTGGATGTAAGTAACATAATCATGTTGGTGGATGTAACATAATCATGTTGGTGGATGTAAGTAACATAATCATGTTGGTGGATGTAACATAATCCTGCTGGTGGATGTAAGTAACATAATCATGTTGGTGGATGTAAGTAACATAATCATGTGAGTGGATGTAACATAATCATGTTGGTGGATGTAACATAATTATGGTGGTGGATGTAACATAATCATGTTGGTGGATGTAACATAATTATGTTGGTGGATGTAAGTAACATAATCATGTGTGTGGATGTCACATAATCATGTTGGTGGATGTAAGTAACATAATCATGTTGGTGGATGTAACATAATCATGTTGGTGGATGTAAGTAACATAATCATGTCGGTGGATGTAAGTAACATAATCATGTTGGTGGATGTAAGTAACATAATCATGTCGGTGGATGTAAGTAACATAATCATGTCGGTGGATGTAAGTAACATAATCATGTTGGTGGATGTAAGTAACATAAAAATGTCGGTGGATGTAAGTAACATAATCATGTTGGTGGATGTAAGTAACATAATCATGTCGGTGGATGTAAGTAACATAATCATGTTGGTGGATGTAAGTAACATAATCATGTTGGTGGTTGTAAGTAACATAATCATGTTGGTGGATGTAAGTAACATAATCATGTTGGTGGATGTAACATAATTATGTTGGTGGATGTAAGTAACATAATCATGTGTGTGGATGTAGCATAATCATGTTGGTGGATGTAAGTAACATAATCATGTTGGTGGATGTAACATAATCATGTTGGTGGATGTAACATAATCATGTTGGTGGATTTAAGTAACATAATCATGTTGGTGGATGTAAGTAACATAATCATGTCGGTGGATGTAAGTAACATAATCATGTTGGTGGATATAAGTAACATAATCATGTCGGTGGATGTAAATAACATAATCATGTCGGTGGATGTAAGTAACATAATCATGTTGGTGGATGTAAGTAACATAAATATGTCGGTGGATGTAAGTAACATAATCATGTTGGTGGACGTAAGTAACATATTCATGTCGGTGGATGTAAGTAACATAATCATGTTGGTGGATGTCAGTAACATAATCATGTTGGTGGATGTAAGTAACATAATCGTGTCGGTGGATGTAAGTAACATAATAATGTTGGTGGATGTAAGTAACATAATCATCTTGGTGGATGTAAGTAACATAATCATGTCGGTGGATGTAAGTAACATAATCATGTTGGTGGATGTAAGTAACATAATCATGTTGGTGGATGTAACATAATCATGTTGGTGGATGTAAGTAACATAATCATGTTGGTGGATGTAAGTAACATAATCATGTCGGTGGATGTAAGTAACATAATCATGTTGGTGGATGTAAGTAACATAATCATGTTGGTGGATGTAAGTAACATAATTATGTCGGTGGATGTAAGTAACATAATCATGTTGGTGGATGTAAGTAACATAAATATGTCGGTGGATGTAAGTAACATAATCATGTTGGTGGATGTAAGTAACATAATCATGTCGGTGGATGTAAGTAACATAATCATGTTGGTGGATGTAAGTAACATAATCATGTTGGTGGTTGTAAGTAACATAATCATGTTGGTGGATGTAACATAATCATGTTGGTGGATGTAACATAATCATGTTGGTGGATGTAAGTAACATAATCATGTTGGTGGATGTAAGTAACATAATCATGTCGGTGGATGTAAGTAACATAATCATGTTGGTGGATGTCAGTAACATAATCATGTTGGTGGATGTAAGTAACATAATCATGTTGGTGGATGTAAGTAACATAATCATGTTGGTGGATGTAACATAATCATGTTGGTGGATGTAACATAATCATGTTGGTGGATGTAACATAATCATGTTGGTGGATGTAAGTAACATATTCATGTGGGGGGATGTAAGTAACATAATCATGTGGGTGGTTGTAAGTAACATAATCATGTTGGTGGATGTAAGTAACATGATCATGTGGGTGGATGTAAGTATCATAATCATGTGGGTGGTTGTAAATAACATAATCATGTTGGTGGATGTAACATAATCATGTTGGTGGATGTAAGTAACATAATGATGTTGGGTGATGTAAGTAACATAATGATGTTGGTGGATGTCAATAACATGATCATTTTGGTGGATGTAGGTAACATAATCATGTTGGTGGATATAACATAATCATGTTGGTGGATGTAAGTAACATATTCATGTGGGTGGATGTAAGTAACATAATCATGTTGGTGGATGTAAGTAACATAATCATGTTGGTGGATGTAAGATAATCATGTTGGTGGATGTAACATAATCATGTTGGTGGATGTAAGTAACATAATCATGTTGGTGGATGTAAGTTACATAATCATGTGGGTGGATGTAAGTAACATAATCATGTTGGTGGATGTAAGTAACAGAATCATGTTGGTGGATGTAACAGAATCATGTTGGTGGATGTAACATAATCATGTTGGTGGATGTAAGTAAAATAATCATGTTGGTGGTTGTACGTAACATAATCATGTTGGTGGATGTAAGTAACATAATCATGTTGGTGGATGTCAGTAACATAATCATGTTGGTGGATGTAAGTAACATAATCATGTTGGTGGATGTAAGTAACATAATCATGTTGGTGGATGTAACATAATCATGTTGGTGGATGTAAGTAACGTATTCATGTGGGGGGATGTAAGTAACATAATCATGTTGGTGGTTGTAAGTAACATAATCATGTTGGTGGATGTAAGTAACATAATCATGTGGGTGGATGTAAGTAACATAAGCATGTGGGTGGTTGTAAGTAACATAATCATGTTGGTGGATGTAAGTAACATAATCATGTTGGTGGATGTAAGTAACATAATCATGTTGGTGGATGTAACATAATCATGTTGGTGGATGTAAGTAACGTATTCATGTGGGGGGATGTAAGTAACATAATCATATGGGTGGTTGGTTGTAAGTATCATAATCATGTGGGTGGTTGTAAGTAACATAATCATGTTGGTGGATGTAACATAATCATGTTGGGGGATGTAAGTAATATATTCATGTGGGTGGATGTAACATAATCATGTTGGTGGATGTAAGTAACATATTCATGTGGGGGGATGTAAGTAACATAATCATGTGGGTGGTTGTAAGTAACATAATCATGTTGGTGGATGTAAGTAACATGATCATGTGGGTGGATGTAAGTATCATAATCATGTGGGTGGTTGTAAATAACATAATCATGTTGGTGGATGTAACATAATCATGTTGGTGGATGTAAGTAACATAATGATGTTGGGTGATGTAAGTAACATAATGATGTTGGTGGATGTCAATAACATGATCATTTTGGTGGATGTAGGTAACATAATCATGTTGTTGGATATAACATAATCATGTTGGTGGATGTAAGTAACATATTCATGTGGGTGGATGTAAGTAACATAATCATGTTGGTGGATGTAAGTAACATAATCATGTTGGTGGATGTAAGATAATCATGTTGGTGGATGTAACATAATCATGTTGGTGGATGTAAGTAACATAATCATGTTGGTGGATGTAAGTTACATAATCATGTGGGTGGATGTAAGTAACATAATCATGTTGGTGGATGTAAGTAACAGAATCATGTTGGTGGATGTAACATAATCATGTTGGTGGATGTAACATAATCATGTTGGTGGATGTAAGTAAAATAATCATGTTGGTGGTTGTACGTAACATAATCATGTTGGTGGATGTAAGTAACATAATCATGTTGGTGGATGTCAGTAACATAATCATGTTGGTGGATGTAAGTAACATAATCATGTTGGTGGATGTAAGTAACATAATCATGTTGGTGGATGTAACATAATCATGTTGGTGGATGTAAGTAACGTATTCATGTGGGGGGATGTAAGTAACATAATCATGTTGGTGGTTGTAAGTAACATAATCATGTTGGTGGATGTAAGTAACATAATCATGTGGGTGGATGTAAGTAACATAAGCATGTGGGTGGTTGTAAGTAACATAATCATGTTGGTGGATGTAAGTAACATAATCATGTTGGTGGATGTAAGTAACATAATCATGTTGGTGGATGTAACATAATCATGTTGGTGGATGTAAGTAACGTATTCATGTGGGGGGATGTAAGTAACATAATCATATGGGTGGTTGTAAGTATCATAATCATGTGGGTGGTTGTAAGTAACATAATCATGTTGATGGATGTAACATAATCATGTTGGGGGATGTAAGTAATATATTCATGTGGGTGGATGTAAGTAACATAATCATGTTGGTGGATTGATTGATTGATTGATACTTTTATTAGTAGATTGCACAGTACAGTACAAATTCCGTACAATTGACCACTAAATGGTAACACCCGAATAAGTTTTTCAACTTGTTTAAGTTGGGGTCCACGTTAATCAATTCATGGTAATTCATGGATGTAAGTAACATAATCATGTTGGTGGATGTAACATAATCATGTTGGTGGATGTAACATAATCATGTTGATGGATGTAAGTAACATAATCATGTTGGTGGATGTAAGTAACATAAACATGTGGGTGGATGTAAGTAACATATTCATGTGGGTGGATGTAAGTAACATAAATATGTCGGTGGATGTAAGTAACATAATCATGTTGGTGGATGTAAGTAACATAATGATGTCGGTGGATGTAAGTAACATAATCATGTTGGTGGATGTAAGTAACATAATCATGTTGGTGGATGTAAGTAACATAATCATGTCGGTGGATGTAAGTAACATAATCATGTTGGTGGATGTAAGTAACATAAATATGTCGGTGGATGTAAGTAACATAATCATGTTGGTGGATGTAAGTAACATAATCATGTCGATGAATGTAAGTAACATAATCATGTTGGTGGATATAAGTAACATAATAATGTGGGTGGATGTAACATAATTATGTTGGTGGATGTAAGTAACACAATCATGTTGGTGGATGTAACATAATTATGTTGGTGGATGTAAGTAACATAATCATGTGTGTGGATGTAACATAATCATGTTGGTGGATGTAAGTAACATAATCATGTTGGTGGATGTAACATAATCATGTTGGTGGATGTAACATAATCATGTTGGTGGATGTAAGTAACATAATCATGTTGGTGGATGTAAGTAACATAATCATGTCGGTGGATGTAAGTAACATAATCATGTTGGTGGATGTAAGTAACATAATCATGTTGGTGGATGTAAGTAACATAATCATGTCGGTGGATGTAAGTAACATAATTGTTGGTGGATGTAAGTAACATAAATATGTCGGTGGATGTAAGTAAAATAATCATGTTGGTGGATGTAAGTAACATAATAATGTCGGTGGATGTAAGTAACATAATCATGTTTGTGGATGTAAGTAACATAATCATGTTGGTGGATGTAAGTAACATATTCATGTGGGGGGATGTAAGTAACATAATCACTTGGGTGGTTGTAAGTAACATAATCATGTTGGTGGATGTAAGTAACATAATCATGTGGGTGGATGTAAGTATCATAATCATGTGGGTGGTTGTAAGTAACATAATCATGTTGGTGGATGTAACATAATCATGTTGGTGGATGTAAGTAACAGAATCATGTTGGGGGATGTAAGTAACATAATGATGTTGGTGGATGTCAGTAACATGATCATGTTGGTGGATGTAGGTAACATAATCATGTTGGTGGATATAACATAATCATGTTGGTGGATGTAAGTAACATATTCATGTGGGTGGATGTAAGTAACATAATCATGTTGGTGGATATAACATAATCATGTTGGTGGATGTAAGTAACATATTCATGTGGGTGGATGTAAGTAACATAATCATGTTGGTGGATGTAAGTAACATAATCATGTTGGTGGATGTAACATAACCATGTTGGTGGATGTAACATAATCATGTTGGTGGATGTAAGTAACATAATCATGTTGGTCGATGTAAGTGACATAATCATGTGGGTGGACGTAAGTAACATAATCATGTTGGTGGATGTAAGTAACATAATCATGTTGGTGGATGTAACATAATCACGTTGGTGGATGTAACATAATCATGTTGGTGGATGTAAGTAACATAATCATGTTGGTGGATGTAAGTAACATAATCATGTTGGGGGTTGTACGTAACATAATCATGTTGGTGGATGTAAGTAACATAATCATGTTGGTGGATGTCAGTAACATAATCATGTTGGTGGATGTAAGTAACATAATCATGTTGGTGGATGTAAGTAACATAATCATGTTGGTGGATGTAACATAATCATGTTGGTGGATGTAACATAATCATGTTGGTGGATGTAAGTAACGTATTCATGTGGGGGGATGTAAGTAACATAATCATATGGGTGGTTGTAAGTATCATAATCATGTGGGTGGTTGTAAGTAACATAATCATGTTGGTGGATGTAACATAATCATGTTGGAGGATGTAAGTAACATATTCATGTGGGTGGATGTAAGTAACATAATCATGTTGGTGGATTGATTGATTGATTGATACTTTTATTAGTAGATTGCACAGTACAGTACAAATTCCGTACGATTGACCACTAAATGGTAACACCCGAATAAGTTTTTCAACTTGTTTAAGTTGGGGTCCACGTTAATCAATTCATGGTAATTCATGGATGTAAGTAACATAATCATGTTGGTGGATGTAACATAATCATGTTGGTGGATGTAACATAATCATGTTGATGGATGTAAGTAACATAATCATGTTGGTGGATGTAAGTAACATAAACATGTGGGTGGATGTAAGTAACATAATCATGTGGGTGGATGTAAGTAACATAAATATGTCGGTGGATGTAAGTAACATAATCATGTTGGTGGATGTAAGTAACATAATCATGTCGGTGGATGTAAGTAACATAATCATGTTGGTGGATGTAAGTAACATAATCATGTTGGTGGATGTAAGTAACATAATCATGTCGGTGGATGTAAGTAACATAATCATGTTGGTGGATGTAAGTAACATAAATATGTCGGTGGATGTAAGTAACATAATCATGTTGGTGGATGTAAGTAACATAATCATGTCGATGAATGTAAGTAACATAATAATGTTGGTGGATATAAGTAACATAATCATGTGGGTGGATGTAACATAATCATGTTGGTGGATGTAAGTAACACAATCATGTTGGTGGATGTAACATAATCATGTTGGTGGATGTAACATAATTATGTTGGTGGATGTAAGTAACATAATCATGTGTGTGGATGTAACATAATCATGTTGGTGGATATAAGTAACATAATCATGTTGGTGGATGTAACATAATCATGTTGGTGGATGTAACATAATCATGTTGGTGGATGTAACATTATCATGTTGGTGGATGTAAGTAACATAATCATGTTGGTGGATGTAAGTAACATAATCATGTCGGTGGATGTAAGTAACATAATCATGTTGGTGGATGTAAGTAACATAATCATGTTGGTGGATGTAAGTAACATAATCATGTCGGTGGATGTAAGTAACATAATTGTTGGTGGATGTAAGTAACATAAATATGTCGGTGGATGTAAGTAACATAATCATGTTGGTGGATGTAAGTAACATAATAATGTCGGTGGATGTAAGTAACATAATCATGTTTGTGGATGTAAGTAACATAATCATGTTGGTGGTTGTAAGTAACATAATCATGTTGGTGGATGTAAGTAACATAATCATGTTGGTGGATGTACGTAACATAATCATGTTGGTGGATGTAAGTAACATAATCATGTCGGTGGATGTCAATAACATAATCATGTTGGTGGATGTCAGCAACATAATCATGTTGGTGGATGTAAGTAACATAATCATGTTGGTGGATGTAAGTAACATATTCATGTGGGGGGATGTAAGTAACATAATCACTTGGGTGGTTGTAAGTAACATAATCATGTTGGTGGATGTAAGTAACATAATCATGTGGGTGGATGTAAGTATCATAATCATGTGGGTGGTTGTAAGTAACATAATCATGTTGGTGGATGTAACATAATCATGTTGGTGGATGTAAGTAACAGAATCATGTTGGGGGATGTAAGTAACATAATGATGTTGGTGGATGTCAGTAACATGATCATGTTGGTGGATGTAGGTAACATAATCATGTTGGTGGATATAACATAATCATGTTGGTGGATGTAAGTAACATATTCATGTGGGTGGATGTAAGTAACATAATCATGTTGGTGGATATAACATAATCATGTTGGTCGATGTAAGTAACATATTCATGTGGGTGGATGTAAGTAACATAATCATGTTGGTGGATGTAAGTAACATAATCATGTTGGTGGATGTAACATAATCATGTTGGTGGATGTAAGTGACATAATCATGTTGGTTGATGTAAGTAACATAATCATGTGGGTGGATGTAAGTAACATAATATTGTTGGTGGATGTAAGTAACATAATCATGTTGGTGGATGTAACATAATCACGGTGGTGGATGTAACATAATCATGTTGGTGGATGTAAGTAACATAATCATGTTGGTGGATGTAAGTAACATAATCATGTCGGTGGATGTAAGTAACATAATCATGTTGGTGGATGTAAGTAACATAATCATGTTGGTGGATGTCAGTAACATAATCATGTTGGTGGATGTAAGTAACATAATCATGTTGGTGGTTGTAAGTAACATAATCATGTTGGTGGATGTACGTAACATAATCATGTCGGTGGATGTCAATAACATAATCATGTTGGTGGATGTCAACAACATAATCATGTTGGTGGATGTAAGTAACATAATCATGTTGGTGGATGTAAGTAACATATTCATGTGGGGGGATGTAAGTAACATAATCACTTGGGTGGTTGTAAGTAACATAATCATGTTGGTGGATGTAAGTAACATAATCATGTGGGTGGATGTAAGTATCATAATCATGTGGGTGGTTGTAAGTAACATAATCATGTTGGTGGATGTAACATAATCATGTTGGTGGATGTAAGTAACAGAATCATGTTGGGGGATGTAAGTAACATAATGATGTTGGTGGATGTCAGTAACATGATCATGTTGGTGGATGTAGGTAACATAATCATGTTGGTGGATATAACATAATCATGTTGGTGGATGTAAGTAACATATTCATGTGGGTGGATGTAAGTAACATAATCATGTTGGTGGATATAACATAATCATGTTGGTGGATGTAAGTAACATATTCATGTGGGTGGATGTAAGTAACATAATCATGTTGGTGGATGTAAGTAACATAATCATTTTGGTGGATGTAACATAACCATGTTGGTGGATGTAACATAATCATGTTGGTGGATGTAAGTAACATAATCATGTTGGTTGATGTAAGTAACATAATCATGTGGGTGGATGTAAGTAACATAATCACGTTGGTGGATGTAAGTAACATAATCATGTTGGTGGATGTAACATAATCACGTTGGTGGATGTAACATAATCATGTTGGTGGATGTAAGTAACATAATCATGTTGGTGGATGTAAGTAACATAATCATGTTGGGGGTTGTACGTAACATAATCATGTTGGTGGATGTAAGTAACATAATCATGTTGGTGGATGTCAGTAACATAATGATGTTGGTGGATGTAAGTAACATAATCATGTTGGTGGATGTAAGTAACATAATCATGTTGGTGGATGTAACATAATCATGTTGGTGGATGTAACATAATAGTGTTGGTGGATGTAAGTAACGTATTCATGTGGGGGGATGTAAGTAACATAATCATATGGGTGGTTGTAAGTATCATAATCATGTGGGTGGTTGTAAGTAACATAATCATGTTGGTGGATGTAACATAATCATGTTGGGGGATGTAAGTAACATATTCATGTGGGTGGATGTAAGTAACATAATCATGTTGGTGGATTGATTGATTGATTGATACTTTTATTAGTAGATTGCACAGTACAGTACAAATTCCGTACAATTGACCACTAAATGGTAACACCCGAATAAGTTTTTCAACTTGTTTAAGTTGGGGTCCACGTTAATCAATTCATGGTAATTCATGGATGTAACATAATCATGTTGGTGGATGTAACATAATCATGTTGGTGGATGTAACATAATCATGTTGATGGATGTAAGTAACATAATCATGTTGGTGGATGTAAGTAACATAATCATGTGGGTGGATGTAAGTAACATATTCATGTGGGTGGATGTAAGTAACATAAATATGTCGGTGGATGTAAGTAACATAATCATGTTGGTGGATGTAAGTAACATAATCATGTCGGTGGATGTAGGTAACATAATCATGTTGGTGGATGTAAGTAACATAATCATGTTGGTGGATGTAAGTAACATAATCATGTCGGTGGATGTAAGTAACATAATCATGTTGGTGGATGTAAGTAACATAAATATGTCGGTGGATGTAAGTAACATAATAATGTTGGTGGATATAAGTTACATAATCATGTGGGTGGATGTAACATAATCATGTTGGTGGATGTAAGTAACACAATCATGTTGGTGGATGTAAGTAACATAATCATGTTGGTGGATGTACGTAACATAATCATGTGGGTGGATGTAATAAACATAATCATGTCGGTGGATGTCAGTAACATAATCATGTTGGTGGATGTAAGTAACATAATCATGTTAGTGGATGTAACATAATCATGTTGGTGGATGTAACATAATCATGTTGGTGGATGTAACATAATCATGTTGGTGGATGTAAGTAACATAATCATGTTGGTGGTTGTAAGTAACATAATCATGTCGGTGGATGTAAGTAACATAATCATGTTGGTGGATGTAAGTAACATAATCATGTTTTTGGATGTAAGTAACATAATCATGTCGGTGGATGTAAGTAACATAATTGTTGGTGGATGTAAGTAACATAAATATGTCGGTGGATGTAAGTAACATAATCATGTTGGTGGATGTAAGTAACATAATAATGTCGGTGGATGTAAGTAACATAATCATGTTTGTGGATGTAAGTAACATAATCATGTTGGTGGTTGTAAGTAACATAATCATGTTGGTGGATGTAAGTAACATAATCATGTTGGTGGATGTACGTAACATAATCATGTGGGTGGATGTAATAAACATAATCATGTCGGTGGATGTCAGTAACATAATCATGTTGGTGGATGTAAGTAACATAATCATGTCGGTGGATGTCAATAACATAATCATGTTGGTGGATACCAGCAATATAATCATGTTGGTGGATGTAAGTAACATAATCATGTTGGTGGATGTAAGTAACATATTCATGTGGGGGGATGTAAGTAACATAATCACTTGGGTGGTTGTAAGTAACATAATCATGTTGGTGGATGTAAGTAACATAATCATGTGGGTGGATGTAAGTATCATAATCATGTGGGTGGTTGTAAGTAACATAATCATGTTGGTGGATGTAACATAATCATGTTGGCGGATGTAAGTAACAGAATCATGTTGGGGGATGTAAGTAACATAATGATGTTGGTGGATGTCAGTAACATGATCATGTTGGTGGATGTAGGTAACATAATCATGTTGGTGGATATAACATAATCATGTTGGTGGATGTAAGTAACATATTCATGTTGGTGGATGTAAGTAACATAATCATGTTGGTGGATATAACATAATCATGTTGGTGGATGTAAGTAACATATTCATGTGGGTGGATGTAAGTAACATAATCATGTTGGTGGATGTAAGTAACATAATCATGTTGGTGGATGTAACATAATCATGTTGGTGGATGTAAGTAACATAATCATGTTGGTTGATGTAAGTAACATAATCATTTCGGTGGATGTAAGTAACATAATCATGTTGGTGGATGTAAGTAACATAATCATGTTGGTGGATGTAACATAATCACGGTGGTGGATGTAACATAATCATGTTGGTGGATGTAAGTAACATAATCATGTTGGTGGATGTAAGTAACATAATCATGTCGGTGGATGTAAGTAACATAATCATGTTGGTGGATGTCAGTAACATAATCATGTTGGTGGATGTAAGTAACATAATCATGTTGGTGGATGTCAGTAACATAATCATGTTGGTGGATGTAAGTAACATAATCATGTTAGTGGATGTAAGTAAGATAATCATGTTGGTGGATGTAACATAATCATGTTGGTGGATGTAACATAATCATGTTGGTGGATGTAAGTAACATAATCATGTTGGTTGATGTAAGTAACATAATCATGTGGGGGGATGTAAGTGACATAATCATGTTGGTGGTTGTAAGTAACATAATCATGTTGGTGGATGTAAGTAACATAATTGTGTGGGTGGATGTAAGTAACATAAGCATGTGGGTGGTTGTAAGTAACATAATCATGTTGGTGGATGTAAGTAACATAATCATGTTGGTGGATGTAAGTAACATAATCATGTTGGTGGATGTAAGTAACATAATCATGTTGGTGGATGTAAGTAACATAATCATGTTGGTGGATGTAAGTAACGTATTCATGTGGGGGGATGTAAGTAACATAATCATATGGGTGGTTGTAAGTAACATAATCATGTTGGTGGATGTAAGTAACATAATCATGTGGGTGGATGTAAGTAACATAAGCATGTGAGTGGTTGTAAGTAACATAATCATGTTGGTGGATGTAAGTAACATAATCATGTTGGTGGATGTAAGTAACATAATCATGTTGGTGGATGTAACCTAATCATGCTGGTGGATGTAAGTAACATAATCATGTTGGTGGATGTAACATAATCATGTTGTTGGATGTAAGTAACATAATCATGTTGGTGGATGTAACATAATCCTGCTGGTGGATGTAAGTAACATAATCATGTTGGTGGATGTAAGTAACATAATTATGTGAGTGGATGTAACATAATCATGTTGGTGGATGTAACATAATTATGTTGGTGGATGTGACATAATCATGTTGGTGGACGTAACATAATTATGTTGGTGGATGTAAGTAACATAATCATGTGTGTGGATGTCACATAATCATGTTGGTGGATGTAAGTAACATAATCATGTTGGTGGATGTAAGTGACATAATCATGTTGGTTGATGTAAGTAACATAATCATGTGGGTGGATGTAAGTAACATAATATTGTTGGTGGATGTAAGTAACATATTCATGTGGGGGGATGTAAGTAACATAATCACTTGGGTGGTTGTAAGTAACATAATCATGTTGGTGGATGTAAGTAACATAATCATGTGGGTGGATGTAAGTATCATAATCATGTGGGTGGTTGTAAGTAACATAATCATGTTGGTGGATGTAACATAATCATGTTGGTGGATGTAAGTAACAGAATCATGTTGGGGGATGTAAGTAACATAATGATGTTGGTGGATGTCAGTAACATGATCATGTTGGTGGATGTAGGTAACATAATCATGTTGGTGGATATAACATAATCATGTTGGTGGATGTAAGTAACATATTCATGTGGGTGGATGTAAGTAACATAATCATGTTGGTGGATATAACATAATCATGTTGGTCGATGTAAGTAACATATTCATGTGGGTGGATGTAAGTAACATAATCATGTTGGTGGATGTAAGTAACATAATCATGTTGGTGGATGTAACATAATCATGTTGGTGGATGTAAGTGACATAATCATGTTGGTTGATGTAAGTAACATAATCATGTGGGTGGATGTAAGTAACATAATATTGTTGGTGGATGTAAGTAACATAATCATGTTGGTGGATGTAACATAATCACGGTGGTGGATGTAACATAATCATGTTGGTGGATGTAAGTAACATAATCATGTTGGTGGATGTAAGTAACATAATCATGTCGGTGGATGTAAGTAACATAATCATGTTGGTGGATGTAAGTAACATAATCATGTTGGTGGATGTCAGTAACATAATCATGTTGGTGGATGTAAGTAACATAATCATGTTGGTGGTTGTAAGTAACATAATCATGTTGGTGGATGTACGTAACATAATCATGTCGGTGGATGTCAATAACATAATCATGTTGGTGGATGTCAACAACATAATCATGTTGGTGGATGTAAGTAACATAATCATGTTGGTGGATGTAAGTAACATATTCATGTGGGGGGATGTAAGTAACATAATCACTTGGGTGGTTGTAAGTAACATAATCATGTTGGTGGATGTAAGTAACATAATCATGTGGGTGGATGTAAGTATCATAATCATGTGGGTGGTTGTAAGTAACATAATCATGTTGGTGGATGTAACATAATCATGTTGGTGGATGTAAGTAACAGAATCATGTTGGGGGATGTAAGTAACATAATGATGTTGGTGGATGTCAGTAACATGATCATGTTGGTGGATGTAGGTAACATAATCATGTTGGTGGATATAACATAATCATGTTGGTGGATGTAAGTAACATATTCATGTGGGTGGATGTAAGTAACATAATCATGTTGGTGGATATAACATAATCATGTTGGTGGATGTAAGTAACATATTCATGTGGGTGGATGTAAGTAACATAATCATGTTGGTGGATGTAAGTAACATAATCATTTTGGTGGATGTAACATAACCATGTTGGTGGATGTAACATAATCATGTTGGTGGATGTAAGTAACATAATCATGTTGGTTGATGTAAGTAACATAATCATGTGGGTGGATGTAAGTAACATAATCACGTTGGTGGATGTAAGTAACATAATCATGTTGGTGGATGTAACATAATCACGTTGGTGGATGTAACATAATCATGTTGGTGGATGTAAGTAACATAATCATGTTGGTGGATGTAAGTAACATAATCATGTTGGGGGTTGTACGTAACATAATCATGTTGGTGGATGTAAGTAACATAATCATGTTGGTGGATGTCAGTAACATAATGATGTTGGTGGATGTAAGTAACATAATCATGTTGGTGGATGTAAGTAACATAATCATGTTGGTGGATGTAACATAATCATGTTGGTGGATGTAACATAATAGTGTTGGTGGATGTAAGTAACGTATTCATGTGGGGGGATGTAAGTAACATAATCATATGGGTGGTTGTAAGTATCATAATCATGTGGGTGGTTGTAAGTAACATAATCATGTTGGTGGATGTAACATAATCATGTTGGGGGATGTAAGTAACATATTCATGTGGGTGGATGTAAGTAACATAATCATGTTGGTGGATTGATTGATTGATTGATACTTTTATTAGTAGATTGCACAGTACAGTACAAATTCCGTACAATTGACCACTAAATGGTAACACCTGAATAAGTTTTTCAACTTGTTTAAGTTGGGGTCCACGTTAATCAATTCATGGTAATTCATGGATGTAACATAATCATGTTGGTGGATGTAACATAATCATGTTGGTGGATGTAACATAATCATGTTGATGGATGTAAGTAACATAATCATGTTGGTGGATGTAAGTAACATAATCATGTGGGTGGATGTAAGTAACATATTCATGTGGGTGGATGTAAGTAACATAAATATGTCGGTGGATGTAAGTAACATAATCATGTTGGTGGATGTAAGTAACATAATCATGTCGGTGGATGTAGGTAACATAATCATGTTGGTGGATGTAAGTAACATAATCATGTTGGTGGATGTAAGTAACATAATCATGTCGGTGGATGTAAGTAACATAATCATGTTGGTGGATGTAAGTAACATAAATATGTCGGTGGATGTAAGTAACATAATAATGTTGGTGGATATAAGTTACATAATCATGTGGGTGGATGTAACATAATCATGTTGGTGGATGTAAGTAACACAATCATGTTGGTGGATGTAAGTAACATAATCATGTTGGTGGATGTACGTAACATAATCATGTGGGTGGATGTAATAAACATAATCATGTCGGTGGATGTCAGTAACATAATCATGTTGGTGGATGTAAGTAACATAATCATGTTAGTGGATGTAACATAATCATGTTGGTGGATGTAACATAATCATGTTGGTGGATGTAACATAATCATGTTGGTGGATGTAAGTAACATAATCATGTTGGTGGTTGTAAGTAACATAATCATGTCGGTGGATGTAAGTAACATAATCATGTTGGTGGATGTAAGTAACATAATCATGTTTTTGGATGTAAGTAACATAATCATGTCGGTGGATGTAAGTAACATAATTGTTGGTGGATGTAAGTAACATAAATATGTCGGTGGATGTAAGTAACATAATCATGTTGGTGGATGTAAGTAACATAATAATGTCGGTGGATGTAAGTAACATAATCATGTTTGTGGATGTAAGTAACATAATCATGTTGGTGGTTGTAAGTAACATAATCATGTTGGTGGATGTAAGTAACATAATCATGTTGGTGGATGTACGTAACATAATCATGTGGGTGGATGTAATAAACATAATCATGTCGGTGGATGTCAGTAACATAATCATGTTGGTGGATGTAAGTAACATAATCATGTCGGTGGATGTCAATAACATAATCATGTTGGTGGATACCAGCAATATAATCATGTTGGTGGATGTAAGTAACATAATCATGTTGGTGGATGTAAGTAACATATTCATGTGGGGGGATGTAAGTAACATAATCACTTGGGTGGTTGTAAGTAACATAATCATGTTGGTGGATGTAAGTAACATAATCATGTGGGTGGATGTAAGTATCATAATCATGTGGGTGGTTGTAAGTAACATAATCATGTTGGTGGATGTAACATAATCATGTTGGCGGATGTAAGTAACAGAATCATGTTGGGGGATGTAAGTAACATAATGATGTTGGTGGATGTCAGTAACATGATCATGTTGGTGGATGTAGGTAACATAATCATGTTGGTGGATATAACATAATCATGTTGGTGGATGTAAGTAACATATTCATGTTGGTGGATGTAAGTAACATAATCATGTTGGTGGATATAACATAATCATGTTGGTGGATGTAAGTAACATATTCATGTGGGTGGATGTAAGTAACATAATCATGTTGGTGGATGTAAGTAACATAATCATGTTGGTGGATGTAACATAATCATGTTGGTGGATGTAAGTAACATAATCATGTTGGTTGATGTAAGTAACATAATCATTTCGGTGGATGTAAGTAACATAATCATGTTGGTGGATGTAAGTAACATAATCATGTTGGTGGATGTAACATAATCACGGTGGTGGATGTAACATAATCATGTTGGTGGATGTAAGTAACATAATCATGTTGGTGGATGTAAGTAACATAATCATGTGGGTGGATGTAAGTAACATAATCATGTTGGTGGATGTAAGTAACATAATCATGTTGGTGGATGTCAGTAACATAATCATGTTGGTGGATGTAAGTAACATAATCATGTTGGTGGATGTCAGTAACATAATCATGTTGGTGGATGTAAGTAACATAATCATGTTAGTGGATGTAAGTAAGATAATCATGTTGGTGGATGTAACATAATCATGTTGGTGGATGTAACATAATCATGTTGGTGGATGTAAGTAACATAATCATGTTGGTTGATGTAAGTAACATAATCATGTGGGGGGATGTAAGTGACATAATCATGTTGGTGGTTGTAAGTAACATAATCATGTTGGTGGATGTAAGTAACATAATTGTGTGGGTGGATGTAAGTAACATAAGCATGTGGGTGGTTGTAAGTAACATAATCATGTTGGTGGATGTAAGTAACATAATCATGTTGGTGGATGTAAGTAACATAATCATGTTGGTGGATGTAAGTAACATAATCATGTTGGTGGATGTAAGTAACATAATCATGTTGGTGGATGTAAGTAACGTATTCATGTGGGGGGATGTAAGTAACATAATCATATGGGTGGTTGTAAGTAACATAATCATGTTGGTGGATGTAAGTAACATAATCATGTGGGTGGATGTAAGTAACATAAGCATGTGAGTGGTTGTAAGTAACATAATCATGTTGGTGGATGTAAGTAACATAATCATGTTGGTGGATGTAAGTAACATAATCATGTTGGTGGATGTAACCTAATCATGCTGGTGGATGTAAGTAACATAATCATGTTGGTGGATGTAACATAATCATGTTGTTGGATGGAAGTAACATAATCATGTTGGTGGATGTAACATAATCCTGCTGGTGGATGTAAGTAACATAATCATGTTGGTGGATGTAAGTAACATAATTATGTGAGTGGATGTAACATAATCATGTTGGTGGATGTAACATAATTATGTTGGTGGATGTAACATAATCATGTTGGTGGACGTAACATAATTATGTTGGTGGATGTAAGTAACATAATCATGTGTGTGGATGTCACATAATCATGTTGGTGGATGTAAGTAGCATAATCATGTTGGTGGATGTAAGTAGCATAATCATGTTGGTGGATGTAACATAATTATGTTGGTGGATGTAAGTAACATAATCATGTGTGTGGATGTCACATAATCATGTTGGTGGATGTAAGTAGCATAATCATGTTGGTGGATGTAACATAATCATGTTGGTGGATGTAACATAATCATGTTGGTGGATGTAAGTAACATAATCATGTTGGTGGATGTAAGTAACATAATCATGTTGGTGGATGTAACATAATCATGTTGGTGGATATAAGTAACATAATCATGTTGGTTGATGTAAGTAACATAATCATGTGGGTGGATGTAAGTAACATAATCATGTTGGTGGATGTAAGTAACATAATCATGTTGGTGGATGTAACATAATCACGGTGGTGGATGTAACATAATCATGTTGGTGGATGTAAGTAACATAATCATGTTGGTGGATGTAAGTAACATAATCATGTCGGTGGATGTAAGTAACATAATCATGTTGGTGGATGTAAGTAACATAATCATGTTGGTGGATGTCAGTAACATAATCATGTTGGTGGATGTAAGTAACATAATCATGTTGGTGGTTGTAAGTAACATAATCATGTTGGTGGATGTACGTAACATAATCATGTGGGTGGATGTAATAAACATAATCATGTCGGTGGATGTCAGTAACATAATCATGTTGGTGGATGTAAGTAACATAATCATGTTGGTGGATGTACGTAACATAATCATGTGGGTGGATGTAATAAACATAATCATGTCGGTGGATGTCAGTAACATAATCATGTTGGTGGATGTAAGTAACATAATCATGTCGGTGGATGTCAATAACATAATCATGTTGGTGGATGTCAGCAACATAATCATGTTGGTGGATGTAAGTAACATAATCATGTTGGTGGATGTAAGTAACATATTCATGTGGGGGGATGTAAGTAACATAATCACTTGGGTGGTTGTAAGTAACATAATCATGTTGGTGGATGTAAGTAACATAATCATGTGGGTGGATGTAAGTATCATAATCATGTGGGTGGTTGTAAGTAACATAATCATGTTGGTGGATGTAACATAATCATGTTGGTGGATGTAAGTAACAGAATCATGTTGGGGGATGTAAGTAACATAATGATGTTGGTGGATGTCAGTAACATGATCATGTTGGTGGATGTAGGTAACATAATCATGTTGGTGGATATAACATAATCATGTTGGTGGATGTAAGTAACATATTCATGTGGGTGGATGTAAGTAACATAATCATGTTGGTGGATATAACATAATCATGTTGGTGGATGTAAGTAACATATTCATGTGGGTGGATGTAAGTAACATAATCATGTTGGTGGATGTAAGTAACATAATCATGTTGGTGGATGTAACATAACCATGTTGGTGGATGTAACATAATCATGTTGGTGGATGTAAGTAACATAATCATGTTGGTTGATGTAAGTAACATAATCATGTGGGTGGATGTAAGTAACATAATCATGTTGGTGGATGTAAGTAACATAATCATGTTGGTGGATGTAACATAATCATGTTGGTGGATGTAAGTAACATAATCATGTTGGTTGATGTAAGTAACATAATCATGTGGGTGGATGTAAGTAACATAATCATGTTGGTGGATGTAAGTAACATAATCATGTTGATGGATGTAAGTAACATAATCATGTTGGTGGATGTAAGTAACATAATCATGTTGGTTGATGTAAGTAACATAATCATGTGGGTGGATGTAAGTAACATAATCATGTTTGTGGATGTAAGTAACATAATCATGTTGGTGGATGTAAGTAACATAATCATGTCGGTGGATGTAAGTAACATAATCATGTTGGTGGATGTAAGTAACATAATCATGTTGGTGGATGTCAGTAACATAATCATGTTGGTGGATGTAAGTAACATAATCATGTTGGTGGATGTCAGTAACATAATCATGTTGGTGGATGTAAGTAACATAATCATGTTGGTGGATGTAAGTAAGATAATCATGTTGGTGGATGTAAGTAACATAATCATGTCGGTGGATGTAAGTAACATAATTGTTGGTGGATGTAAGTAACATAAATATGTCGGTGGATGTAAGTAACATAATCATGTTGGTGGATGTAAGTAACATAATAATGTCGGTGGATGTAAGTAACATAATCATGTTTGTGGATGTAAGTAACATAATCATGTTGGTGGTTGTAAGTAACATAATCATGTTGGTGGATGTAAGTAACATAATCATGTTGGTGGATGTACGTAACATAATCATGTGGGTGGATGTAATAAACATAATCATGTCGGTGGATGTCAGTAACATAATCATGTTGGTGGATGTAAGTAACATAATCATGTCGGTGGATGTCAATAACATAATCATGTTGGTGGATGTCAGCAATATAATCATGTTGGTGGATGTAAGTAACATAATCATGTTGGTGGATGTAAGTAACATATTCATGTGGGGGGATGTAAGTAACATAATCACTTGGGTGGTTGTAAGTAACATAATCATGTTGGTGGATGTAAGTAACATAATCATGTGGGTGGATGTAAGTATCATAATCATGTGGGTGGTTGTAAGTAACATAATCATGTTGGTGGATGTAACATAATCATGTTGGCGGATGTAAGTAACAGAATCATGTTGGGGGATGTAAGTAACATAATGATGTTGGTGGATGTCAGTAACATGATCATGTTGGTGGATGTAGGTAACATAATCATGTTGGTGGATATAACATAATCATGTTGGTGGATGTAAGTAACATATTCATGTTGGTGGATGTAAGTAACATAATCATGTTGGTGGATATAACATAATCATGTTGGTGGATGTAAGTAACATATTCATGTGGGTGGATGTAAGTAACATAATCATGTTGGTGGATGTAAGTAACATAATCATGTTGGTGGATGTAACATAATCATGTTGGTGGATGTAAGTAACATAATCATGTTGGTTGATGTAAGTAACATAATCATTTCGGTGGATGTAAGTAACATAATCATGTTGGTGGATGTAAGTAACATAATCATGTTGGTGGATGTAACATAATCACGGTGGTGGATGTAACATAATCATGTTGGTGGATGTAAGTAACATAATCATGTTGGTGGATGTAAGTAACATAATCATGTCGGTGGATGTAAGTAACATAATCATGTTGGTGGATGTAAGTAACATAATCATGTTGGTGGATGTCAGTAACATAATCATGTTGGTGGATGTAAGTAACATAATCATGTTGGTGGATGTCAGTAACATAATCATGTTGGTGGATGTAAGTAACATAATCATGTTAGTGGATGTAAGTAAGATAATCATGTTGGTGGATGTAACATAATCATGTTGGTGGATGTAACATAATCATGTTGGTGGATGTAAGTAACATAATCATGTTGGTTGATGTAAGTAACATAATCATGTGGGGGGATGTAAGTGACATAATCATGTTGGTGGTTGTAAGTAACATAATCATGTTGGTGGATGTAAGTAACATAATTGTGTGGGTGGATGTAAGTAACATAAGCATGTGGGTGGTTGTAAGTAACATAATCATGTTGGTGGATGTAAGTAACATAATCATGTTGGTGGATGTAAGTAACATAATCATGTTGGTGGATGTAAGTAACATAATCATGTTGGTGGATGTAAGTAACATAATCATGTTGGTGGATGTAAGTAACGTATTCATGTGGGGGGATGTAAGTAACATAATCATATGGGTGGTTGTAAGTAACATAATCATGTTGGTGGATGTAAGTAACATAATCATGTGGGTGGATGTAAGTAACATAAGCATGTGAGTGGTTGTAAGTAACATAATCATGTTGGTGGATGTAAGTAACATAATCATGTTGGTGGATGTAAGTAACATAATCATGTTGGTGGATGTAACCTAATCATGCTGGTGGATGTAAGTAACATAATTATGTTGGTGGATGTAACATAATCATGTTGTTGGATGTAAGTAACATAATCATGTTGGTGGATGTAACATAATCCTGCTGGTGGATGTAAGTAACATAATCATGTTGGTGGATGTAAGTAACATAATTATGTGAGTGGATGTAACATAATCATGTTGGTGGATGTAACATAATTATGTTGGTGGATGTAACATAATCATGTTGGTGGACGTAACATAATTATGTTGGTGGATGTAAGTAACATAATCATGTGTGTGGATGTCACATAATCATGTTGGTGGATGTAAGTAGCATAATCATGTTGGTGGATGTAAGTAGCATAATCATGTTGGTGGACGTAACATAATTATGTTGGTGGATGTAAGTAACATAATCATGTGTGTGGATGTCACATAATCATGTTGGTGGATGTAAGTAGCATAATCATGTTGGTGGATGTAACATAATCATGTTGGTGGATGTAACATAATCATGTTGGTGGATGTAAGTAACATAATCATGTTGGTGGATGTAAGTAACATAATCATGTTGGTGGATGTAACATAATCATGTTGGTGGATATAAGTAACATAATCATGTTGGTTGATGTAAGTAACATAATCATGTGGGTGGATGTAAGTAACATAATCATGTTGGTGGATGTAAGTAACATAATCATGTTGGTGGATGTAACATAATCACGGTGGTGGATGTAACATAATCATGTTGGTGGATGTAAGTAACATAATCATGTTGGTGGATGTAAGTAACATAATCATGTCGGTGGATGTAAGTAACATAATCATGTTGGTGGATGTAAGTAACATAATCATGTTGGTGGATGTCAGTAACATAATCATGTTGGTGGATGTAAGTAACATAATCATGTTGGTGGTTGTAAGTAACATAATCATGTTGGTGGATGTACGTAACATAATCATGTGGGTGGATGTAATAAACATAATCATGTCGGTGGATGTCAGTAACATAATCATGTTGGTGGATGTAAGTAACATAATCATGTTGGTGGATGTACGTAACATAATCATGTGGGTGGATGTAATAAACATAATCATGTCGGTGGATGTCAGTAACATAATCATGTTGGTGGATGTAAGTAACATAATCATGTCGGTGGATGTCAATAACATAATCATGTTGGTGGATGTCAGCAACATAATCATGTTGGTGGATGTAAGTAACATAATCATGTTGGTGGATGTAAGTAACATATTCATGTGGGGGGATGTAAGTAACATAATCACTTGGGTGGTTGTAAGTAACATAATCATGTTGGTGGATGTAAGTAACATAATCATGTGGGTGGATGTAAGTATCATAATCATGTGGGTGGTTGTAAGTAACATAATCATGTTGGTGGATGTAACATAATCATGTTGGTGGATGTAAGTAACAGAATCATGTTGGGGGATGTAAGTAACATAATGATGTTGGTGGATGTCAGTAACATGATCATGTTGGTGGATATAGGTAACATAATCATGTTGGTGGATATAACATAATCATGTTGGTGGATGTAAGTAACATATTCATGTGGGTGGATGTAAGTAACATAATCATGTTGGTGGATATAACATAATCATGTTGGTGGATGTAAGTAACATATTCATGTGGGTGGATGTAAGTAACATAATCATGTTGGTGGATGTAAGTAACATAATCATGTTGGTGGATGTAACATAACCATGTTGGTGGATGTAACATAATCATGTTGGTGGATGTAAGTAACATAATCATGTTGGTTGATGTAAGTAACATAATCATGTGGGTGGATGTAAGTAACATAATCATGTTGGTGGATGTAAGTAACATAATCATGTTGGTGGATGTAACATAATCATGTTGGTGGATGTAAGTAACATAATCATGTTGGTTGATGTAAGTAACATAATCATGTGGGTGGATGTAAGTAACATAATCATGTTGGTGGATGTAAGTAACATAATCATGTTGATGGATGTAAGTAACATAATCATGTTGGTGGATGTAAGTAACATAATCATGTTGGTTGATGTAAGTAACATAATCATGTGGGTGGATGTAAGTAACATAATCATGTTTGTGGATGTAAGTAACATAATCATGTTGGTGGATGTAAGTAACATAATCATGTCGGTGGATGTAAGTAACATAATCATGTTGGTGGATGTAAGTAACATAATCATGTTGGTGGATGTCAGTAACATAATCATGTTGGTGGATGTAAGTAACATAATCATGTTGGTGGATGTCAGTAACATAATCATGTTGGTGGATGTAAGTAACATAATCATGTTGGTGGATGTAAGTAAGATAATCATGTTGGTGGATGTAACATAATCATGTTGGTGGATGTAACATAATCATGTTGGTGGATGTAAGTAACATAATCATGTTGGTTGATGTAAGTAACATAATCATGTTGGGGGATGTAAGTAACATAATCATGTTGGTGGTTGTAAGTAACATAATCATGTTGGTGGATGTAAGTAACATAATCATGTGGGTGGATGTAAGTAACATAAGCATGTGGGTGGTTGTAAGTAACATAATCGTGTTGGTGGATGTAAGTAACATAATCATGTTGGTGGATGTAAGTAACATAATCATATGGGTGGTTGTAAGTAACATAATCATGTTGGTGGATGTAAGTAACATAATCATGTGGGTGGATGTAAGTAACATAAGCATGTGAGTGGTTGTAAGTAACATAATCATGTTGGTGGATGTAAGTAACATAATCATGTTGGTGGATGTAAGTAACATAATCATGTTGGTGGATGTAACCTAATCATGCTGGTGGATGTAAGTAACATAATCATGTTGGTGGATGTAACATAATCATGTTGTTGGATGTAAGTAACATAATCATGTTGGTGGATGTAACATAATCCTGCTGGTGGATGTAAGTAACATAATCATGTTGGTGGATGTAAGTAACATAATTATGTGAGTGGATGTAACATAATCATGTTGGTGGATGTAACATAATTATGTTGGTGGATGTAACATAATCATGTTGGTGGACGTAACATAATTATGTTGGTGGATGTAAGTAACATAATCATGTGTGTGGATGTCACATAATCATGTTGGTGGATGTAAGTAACATAATCATGTTGGTGGATGTAAGTGACATAATCATGTTGGTTGATGTAAGTAACATAATCATGTGGGTGGATGTAAGTAACATAATATTGTTGGTGGATGTAAGTAACATATTCATGTGGGGGGATGTAAGTAACATAATCACTTGGGTGGTTGTAAGTAACATAATCATGTTGGTGGATGTAAGTAACATAATCATGTGGGTGGATGTAAGTATCATAATCATGTGGGTGGTTGTAAGTAACATAATCATGTTGGTGGATGTAACATAATCATGTTGGTGGATGTAAGTAACAGAATCATGTTGGGGGATGTAAGTAACATAATGATGTTGGTGGATGTCAGTAACATGATCATGTTGGTGGATGTAGGTAACATAATCATGTTGGTGGATATAACATAATCATGTTGGTGGATGTAAGTAACATATTCATGTGGGTGGATGTAAGTAACATAATCATGTTGGTGGATATAACATAATCATGTTGGTCGATGTAAGTAACATATTCATGTGGGTGGATGTAAGTAACATAATCATGTTGGTGGATGTAAGTAACATAATCATGTTGGTGGATGTAACATAATCATGTTGGTGGATGTAAGTGACATAATCATGTTGGTTGATGTAAGTAACATAATCATGTGGGTGGATGTAAGTAACATAATATTGTTGGTGGATGTAAGTAACATAATCATGTTGGTGGATGTAACATAATCACGGTGGTGGATGTAACATAATCATGTTGGTGGATGTAAGTAACATAATCATGTTGGTGGATGTAAGTAACATAATCATGTCGGTGGATGTAAGTAACATAATCATGTTGGTGGATGTAAGTAACATAATCATGTTGGTGGATGTCAGTAACATAATCATGTTGGTGGATGTAAGTAACATAATCATGTTGGTGGTTGTAAGTAACATAATCATGTTGGTGGATGTACGTAACATAATCATGTCGGTGGATGTCAATAACATAATCATGTTGGTGGATGTCAACAACATAATCATGTTGGTGGATGTAAGTAACATAATCATGTTGGTGGATGTAAGTAACATATTCATGTGGGGGGATGTAAGTAACATAATCACTTGGGTGGTTGTAAGTAACATAATCATGTTGGTGGATGTAAGTAACATAATCATGTGGGTGGATGTAAGTATCATAATCATGTGGGTGGTTGTAAGTAACATAATCATGTTGGTGGATGTAACATAATCATGTTGGTGGATGTAAGTAACAGAATCATGTTGGGGGATGTAAGTAACATAATGATGTTGGTGGATGTCAGTAACATGATCATGTTGGTGGATGTAGGTAACATAATCATGTTGGTGGATATAACATAATCATGTTGGTGGATGTAAGTAACATATTCATGTGGGTGGATGTAAGTAACATAATCATGTTGGTGGATATAACATAATCATGTTGGTGGATGTAAGTAACATATTCATGTGGGTGGATGTAAGTAACATAATCATGTTGGTGGATGTAAGTAACATAATCATTTTGGTGGATGTAACATAACCATGTTGGTGGATGTAACATAATCATGTTGGTGGATGTAAGTAACATAATCATGTTGGTTGATGTAAGTAACATAATCATGTGGGTGGATGTAAGTAACATAATCACGTTGGTGGATGTAAGTAACATAATCATGTTGGTGGATGTAACATAATCACGTTGGTGGATGTAACATAATCATGTTGGTGGATGTAAGTAACATAATCATGTTGGTGGATGTAAGTAACATAATCATGTTGGGGGTTGTACGTAACATAATCATGTTGGTGGATGTAAGTAACATAATCATGTTGGTGGATGTCAGTAACATAATGATGTTGGTGGATGTAAGTAACATAATCATGTTGGTGGATGTAAGTAACATAATCATGTTGGTGGATGTAACATAATCATGTTGGTGGATGTAACATAATAGTGTTGGTGGATGTAAGTAACGTATTCATGTGGGGGGATGTAAGTAACATAATCATATGGGTGGTTGTAAGTATCATAATCATGTGGGTGGTTGTAAGTAACATAATCATGTTGGTGGATGTAACATAATCATGTTGGGGGATGTAAGTAACATATTCATGTGGGTGGATGTAAGTAACATAATCATGTTGGTGGATTGATTGATTGATTGATACTTTTATTAGTAGATTGCACAGTACAGTACAAATTCCGTACAATTGACCACTAAATGGTAACACCTGAATAAGTTTTTCAACTTGTTTAAGTTGGGGTCCACGTTAATCAATTCATGGTAATTCATGGATGTAACATAATCATGTTGGTGGATGTAACATAATCATGTTGGTGGATGTAACATAATCATGTTGATGGATGTAAGTAACATAATCATGTTGGTGGATGTAAGTAACATAATCATGTGGGTGGATGTAAGTAACATATTCATGTGGGTGGATGTAAGTAACATAAATATGTCGGTGGATGTAAGTAACATAATCATGTTGGTGGATGTAAGTAACATAATCATGTCGGTGGATGTAGGTAACATAATCATGTTGGTGGATGTAAGTAACATAATCATGTTGGTGGATGTAAGTAACATAATCATGTCGGTGGATGTAAGTAACATAATCATGTTGGTGGATGTAAGTAACATAAATATGTCGGTGGATGTAAGTAACATAATAATGTTGGTGGATATAAGTTACATAATCATGTGGGTGGATGTAACATAATCATGTTGGTGGATGTAAGTAACACAATCATGTTGGTGGATGTAAGTAACATAATCATGTTGGTGGATGTACGTAACATAATCATGTGGGTGGATGTAATAAACATAATCATGTCGGTGGATGTCAGTAACATAATCATGTTGGTGGATGTAAGTAACATAATCATGTTAGTGGATGTAACATAATCATGTTGGTGGATGTAACATAATCATGTTGGTGGATGTAACATAATCATGTTGGTGGATGTAAGTAACATAATCATGTTGGTGGTTGTAAGTAACATAATCATGTCGGTGGATGTAAGTAACATAATCATGTTGGTGGATGTAAGTAACATAATCATGTTTTTGGATGTAAGTAACATAATCATGTCGGTGGATGTAAGTAACATAATTGTTGGTGGATGTAAGTAACATAAATATGTCGGTGGATGTAAGTAACATAATCATGTTGGTGGATGTAAGTAACATAATAATGTCGGTGGATGTAAGTAACATAATCATGTTTGTGGATGTAAGTAACATAATCATGTTGGTGGTTGTAAGTAACATAATCATGTTGGTGGATGTAAGTAACATAATCATGTTGGTGGATGTACGTAACATAATCATGTGGGTGGATGTAATAAACATAATCATGTCGGTGGATGTCAGTAACATAATCATGTTGGTGGATGTAAGTAACATAATCATGTCGGTGGATGTCAATAACATAATCATGTTGGTGGATACCAGCAATATAATCATGTTGGTGGATGTAAGTAACATAATCATGTTGGTGGATGTAAGTAACATATTCATGTGGGGGGATGTAAGTAACATAATCACTTGGGTGGTTGTAAGTAACATAATCATGTTGGTGGATGTAAGTAACATAATCATGTGGGTGGATGTAAGTATCATAATCATGTGGGTGGTTGTAAGTAACATAATCATGTTGGTGGATGTAACATAATCATGTTGGCGGATGTAAGTAACAGAATCATGTTGGGGGATGTAAGTAACATAATGATGTTGGTGGATGTCAGTAACATGATCATGTTGGTGGATGTAGGTAACATAATCATGTTGGTGGATATAACATAATCATGTTGGTGGATGTAAGTAACATATTCATGTTGGTGGATGTAAGTAACATAATCATGTTGGTGGATATAACATAATCATGTTGGTGGATGTAAGTAACATATTCATGTGGGTGGATGTAAGTAACATAATCATGTTGGTGGATGTAAGTAACATAATCATGTTGGTGGATGTAACATAATCATGTTGGTGGATGTAAGTAACATAATCATGTTGGTTGATGTAAGTAACATAATCATTTCGGTGGATGTAAGTAACATAATCATGTTGGTGGATGTAAGTAACATAATCATGTTGGTGGATGTAACATAATCACGGTGGTGGATGTAACATAATCATGTTGGTGGATGTAAGTAACATAATCATGTTGGTGGATGTAAGTAACATAATCATGTCGGTGGATGTAAGTAACATAATCATGTTGGTGGATGTAAGTAACATAATCATGTTGGTGGATGTCAGTAACATAATCATGTTGGTGGATGTAAGTAACATAATCATGTTGGTGGATGTCAGTAACATAATCATGTTGGTGGATGTAAGTAACATAATCATGTTAGTGGATGTAAGTAAGATAATCATGTTGGTGGATGTAACATAATCATGTTGGTGGATGTAACATAATCATGTTGGTGGATGTAAGTAACATAATCATGTTGGTTGATGTAAGTAACATAATCATGTGGGGGGATGTAAGTGACATAATCATGTTGGTGGTTGTAAGTAACATAATCATGTTGGTGGATGTAAGTAACATAATTGTGTGGGTGGATGTAAGTAACATAAGCATGTGGGTGGTTGTAAGTAACATAATCATGTTGGTGGATGTAAGTAACATAATCATGTTGGTGGATGTAAGTAACATAATCATGTTGGTGGATGTAAGTAACATAATCATGTTGGTGGATGTAAGTAACATAATCATGTTGGTGGATGTAAGTAACGTATTCATGTGGGGGGATGTAAGTAACATAATCATATGGGTGGTTGTAAGTAACATAATCATGTTGGTGGATGTAAGTAACATAATCATGTGGGTGGATGTAAGTAACATAAGCATGTGAGTGGTTGTAAGTAACATAATCATGTTGGTGGATGTAAGTAACATAATCATGTTGGTGGATGTAAGTAACATAATCATGTTGGTGGATGTAACCTAATCATGCTGGTGGATGTAAGTAACATAATCATGTTGGTGGATGTAACATAATCATGTTGTTGGATGGAAGTAACATAATCATGTTGGTGGATGTAACATAATCCTGCTGGTGGATGTAAGTAACATAATCATGTTGGTGGATGTAAGTAACATAATTATGTGAGTGGATGTAACATAATCATGTTGGTGGATGTAACATAATTATGTTGGTGGATGTAACATAATCATGTTGGTGGACGTAACATAATTATGTTGGTGGATGTAAGTAACATAATCATGTGTGTGGATGTCACATAATCATGTTGGTGGATGTAAGTAGCATAATCATGTTGGTGGATGTAAGTAGCATAATCATGTTGGTGGATGTAACATAATTATGTTGGTGGATGTAAGTAACATAATCATGTGTGTGGATGTCACATAATCATGTTGGTGGATGTAAGTAGCATAATCATGTTGGTGGATGTAACATAATCATGTTGGTGGATGTAACATAATCATGTTGGTGGATGTAAGTAACATAATCATGTTGGTGGATGTAAGTAACATAATCATGTTGGTGGATGTAACATAATCATGTTGGTGGATATAAGTAACATAATCATGTTGGTTGATGTAAGTAACATAATCATGTGGGTGGATGTAAGTAACATAATCATGTTGGTGGATGTAAGTAACATAATCATGTTGGTGGATGTAACATAATCACGGTGGTGGATGTAACATAATCATGTTGGTGGATGTAAGTAACATAATCATGTTGGTGGATGTAAGTAACATAATCATGTCGGTGGATGTAAGTAACATAATCATGTTGGTGGATGTAAGTAACATAATCATGTTGGTGGATGTCAGTAACATAATCATGTTGGTGGATGTAAGTAACATAATCATGTTGGTGGTTGTAAGTAACATAATCATGTTGGTGGATGTACGTAACATAATCATGTGGGTGGATGTAATAAACATAATCATGTCGGTGGATGTCAGTAACATAATCATGTTGGTGGATGTAAGTAACATAATCATGTTGGTGGATGTACGTAACATAATCATGTGGGTGGATGTAATAAACATAATCATGTCGGTGGATGTCAGTAACATAATCATGTTGGTGGATGTAAGTAACATAATCATGTCGGTGGATGTCAATAACATAATCATGTTGGTGGATGTCAGCAACATAATCATGTTGGTGGATGTAAGTAACATAATCATGTTGGTGGATGTAAGTAACATATTCATGTGGGGGGATGTAAGTAACATAATCACTTGGGTGGTTGTAAGTAACATAATCATGTTGGTGGATGTAAGTAACATAATCATGTGGGTGGATGTAAGTATCATAATCATGTGGGTGGTTGTAAGTAACATAATCATGTTGGTGGATGTAACATAATCATGTTGGTGGATGTAAGTAACAGAATCATGTTGGGGGATGTAAGTAACATAATGATGTTGGTGGATGTCAGTAACATGATCATGTTGGTGGATGTAGGTAACATAATCATGTTGGTGGATATAACATAATCATGTTGGTGGATGTAAGTAACATATTCATGTGGGTGGATGTAAGTAACATAATCATGTTGGTGGATATAACATAATCATGTTGGTGGATGTAAGTAACATATTCATGTGGGTGGATGTAAGTAACATAATCATGTTGGTGGATGTAAGTAACATAATCATGTTGGTGGATGTAACATAACCATGTTGGTGGATGTAACATAATCATGTTGGTGGATGTAAGTAACATAATCATGTTGGTTGATGTAAGTAACATAATCATGTGGGTGGATGTAAGTAACATAATCATGTTGGTGGATGTAAGTAACATAATCATGTTGGTGGATGTAACATAATCATGTTGGTGGATGTAAGTAACATAATCATGTTGGTTGATGTAAGTAACATAATCATGTGGGTGGATGTAAGTAACATAATCATGTTGGTGGATGTAAGTAACATAATCATGTTGATGGATGTAAGTAACATAATCATGTTGGTGGATGTAAGTAACATAATCATGTTGGTTGATGTAAGTAACATAATCATGTGGGTGGATGTAAGTAACATAATCATGTTTGTGGATGTAAGTAACATAATCATGTTGGTGGATGTAAGTAACATAATCATGTCGGTGGATGTAAGTAACATAATCATGTTGGTGGATGTAAGTAACATAATCATGTTGGTGGATGTCAGTAACATAATCATGTTGGTGGATGTAAGTAACATAATCATGTTGGTGGATGTCAGTAACATAATCATGTTGGTGGATGTAAGTAACATAATCATGTTGGTGGATGTAAGTAAGATAATCATGTTGGTGGATGTAAGTAACATAATCATGTCGGTGGATGTAAGTAACATAATTGTTGGTGGATGTAAGTAACATAAATATGTCGGTGGATGTAAGTAACATAATCATGTTGGTGGATGTAAGTAACATAATAATGTCGGTGGATGTAAGTAACATAATCATGTTTGTGGATGTAAGTAACATAATCATGTTGGTGGTTGTAAGTAACATAATCATGTTGGTGGATGTAAGTAACATAATCATGTTGGTGGATGTACGTAACATAATCATGTGGGTGGATGTAATAAACATAATCATGTCGGTGGATGTCAGTAACATAATCATGTTGGTGGATGTAAGTAACATAATCATGTCGGTGGATGTCAATAACATAATCATGTTGGTGGATGTCAGCAATATAATCATGTTGGTGGATGTAAGTAACATAATCATGTTGGTGGATGTAAGTAACATATTCATGTGGGGGGATGTAAGTAACATAATCACTTGGGTGGTTGTAAGTAACATAATCATGTTGGTGGATGTAAGTAACATAATCATGTGGGTGGATGTAAGTATCATAATCATGTGGGTGGTTGTAAGTAACATAATCATGTTGGTGGATGTAACATAATCATGTTGGCGGATGTAAGTAACAGAATCATGTTGGGGGATGTAAGTAACATAATGATGTTGGTGGATGTCAGTAACATGATCATGTTGGTGGATGTAGGTAACATAATCATGTTGGTGGATATAACATAATCATGTTGGTGGATGTAAGTAACATATTCATGTTGGTGGATGTAAGTAACATAATCATGTTGGTGGATATAACATAATCATGTTGGTGGATGTAAGTAACATATTCATGTGGGTGGATGTAAGTAACATAATCATGTTGGTGGATGTAAGTAACATAATCATGTTGGTGGATGTAACATAATCATGTTGGTGGATGTAAGTAACATAATCATGTTGGTTGATGTAAGTAACATAATCATTTCGGTGGATGTAAGTAACATAATCATGTTGGTGGATGTAAGTAACATAATCATGTTGGTGGATGTAACATAATCACGGTGGTGGATGTAACATAATCATGTTGGTGGATGTAAGTAACATAATCATGTTGGTGGATGTAAGTAACATAATCATGTCGGTGGATGTAAGTAACATAATCATGTTGGTGGATGTAAGTAACATAATCATGTTGGTGGATGTCAGTAACATAATCATGTTGGTGGATGTAAGTAACATAATCATGTTGGTGGATGTCAGTAACATAATCATGTTGGTGGATGTAAGTAACATAATCATGTTAGTGGATGTAAGTAAGATAATCATGTTGGTGGATGTAACATAATCATGTTGGTGGATGTAACATAATCATGTTGGTGGATGTAAGTAACATAATCATGTTGGTTGATGTAAGTAACATAATCATGTGGGGGGATGTAAGTGACATAATCATGTTGGTGGTTGTAAGTAACATAATCATGTTGGTGGATGTAAGTAACATAATTGTGTGGGTGGATGTAAGTAACATAAGCATGTGGGTGGTTGTAAGTAACATAATCATGTTGGTGGATGTAAGTAACATAATCATGTTGGTGGATGTAAGTAACATAATCATGTTGGTGGATGTAAGTAACATAATCATGTTGGTGGATGTAAGTAACATAATCATGTTGGTGGATGTAAGTAACGTATTCATGTGGGGGGATGTAAGTAACATAATCATATGGGTGGTTGTAAGTAACATAATCATGTTGGTGGATGTAAGTAACATAATCATGTGGGTGGATGTAAGTAACATAAGCATGTGAGTGGTTGTAAGTAACATAATCATGTTGGTGGATGTAAGTAACATAATCATGTTGGTGGATGTAAGTAACATAATCATGTTGGTGGATGTAACCTAATCATGCTGGTGGATGTAAGTAACATAATTATGTTGGTGGATGTAACATAATCATGTTGTTGGATGTAAGTAACATAATCATGTTGGTGGATGTAACATAATCCTGCTGGTGGATGTAAGTAACATAATCATGTTGGTGGATGTAAGTAACATAATTATGTGAGTGGATGTAACATAATCATGTTGGTGGATGTAACATAATTATGTTGGTGGATGTAACATAATCATGTTGGTGGACGTAACATAATTATGTTGGTGGATGTAAGTAACATAATCATGTGTGTGGATGTCACATAATCATGTTGGTGGATGTAAGTAGCATAATCATGTTGGTGGATGTAAGTAGCATAATCATGTTGGTGGACGTAACATAATTATGTTGGTGGATGTAAGTAACATAATCATGTGTGTGGATGTCACATAATCATGTTGGTGGATGTAAGTAGCATAATCATGTTGGTGGATGTAACATAATCATGTTGGTGGATGTAACATAATCATGTTGGTGGATGTAAGTAACATAATCATGTTGGTGGATGTAAGTAACATAATCATGTTGGTGGATGTAACATAATCATGTTGGTGGATATAAGTAACATAATCATGTTGGTTGATGTAAGTAACATAATCATGTGGGTGGATGTAAGTAACATAATCATGTTGGTGGATGTAAGTAACATAATCATGTTGGTGGATGTAACATAATCACGGTGGTGGATGTAACATAATCATGTTGGTGGATGTAAGTAACATAATCATGTTGGTGGATGTAAGTAACATAATCATGTCGGTGGATGTAAGTAACATAATCATGTTGGTGGATGTAAGTAACATAATCATGTTGGTGGATGTCAGTAACATAATCATGTTGGTGGATGTAAGTAACATAATCATGTTGGTGGTTGTAAGTAACATAATCATGTTGGTGGATGTACGTAACATAATCATGTGGGTGGATGTAATAAACATAATCATGTCGGTGGATGTCAGTAACATAATCATGTTGGTGGATGTAAGTAACATAATCATGTTGGTGGATGTACGTAACATAATCATGTGGGTGGATGTAATAAACATAATCATGTCGGTGGATGTCAGTAACATAATCATGTTGGTGGATGTAAGTAACATAATCATGTCGGTGGATGTCAATAACATAATCATGTTGGTGGATGTCAGCAACATAATCATGTTGGTGGATGTAAGTAACATAATCATGTTGGTGGATGTAAGTAACATATTCATGTGGGGGGATGTAAGTAACATAATCACTTGGGTGGTTGTAAGTAACATAATCATGTTGGTGGATGTAAGTAACATAATCATGTGGGTGGATGTAAGTATCATAATCATGTGGGTGGTTGTAAGTAACATAATCATGTTGGTGGATGTAACATAATCATGTTGGTGGATGTAAGTAACAGAATCATGTTGGGGGATGTAAGTAACATAATGATGTTGGTGGATGTCAGTAACATGATCATGTTGGTGGATATAGGTAACATAATCATGTTGGTGGATATAACATAATCATGTTGGTGGATGTAAGTAACATATTCATGTGGGTGGATGTAAGTAACATAATCATGTTGGTGGATATAACATAATCATGTTGGTGGATGTAAGTAACATATTCATGTGGGTGGATGTAAGTAACATAATCATGTTGGTGGATGTAAGTAACATAATCATGTTGGTGGATGTAACATAACCATGTTGGTGGATGTAACATAATCATGTTGGTGGATGTAAGTAACATAATCATGTTGGTTGATGTAAGTAACATAATCATGTGGGTGGATGTAAGTAACATAATCATGTTGGTGGATGTAAGTAACATAATCATGTTGGTGGATGTAACATAATCATGTTGGTGGATGTAAGTAACATAATCATGTTGGTTGATGTAAGTAACATAATCATGTGGGTGGATGTAAGTAACATAATCATGTTGGTGGATGTAAGTAACATAATCATGTTGATGGATGTAAGTAACATAATCATGTTGGTGGATGTAAGTAACATAATCATGTTGGTTGATGTAAGTAACATAATCATGTGGGTGGATGTAAGTAACATAATCATGTTTGTGGATGTAAGTAACATAATCATGTTGGTGGATGTAAGTAACATAATCATGTCGGTGGATGTAAGTAACATAATCATGTTGGTGGATGTAAGTAACATAATCATGTTGGTGGATGTCAGTAACATAATCATGTTGGTGGATGTAAGTAACATAATCATGTTGGTGGATGTCAGTAACATAATCATGTTGGTGGATGTAAGTAACATAATCATGTTGGTGGATGTAAGTAAGATAATCATGTTGGTGGATGTAACATAATCATGTTGGTGGATGTAACATAATCATGTTGGTGGATGTAAGTAACATAATCATGTTGGTTGATGTAAGTAACATAATCATGTTGGGGGATGTAAGTAACATAATCATGTTGGTGGTTGTAAGTAACATAATCATGTTGGTGGATGTAAGTAACATAATCATGTGGGTGGATGTAAGTAACATAAGCATGTGGGTGGTTGTAAGTAACATAATCGTGTTGGTGGATGTAAGTAACATAATCATGTTGGTGGATGTAAGTAACATAATCATGTTGGTGGATGTAAGTAACATAATCATGTTGGTGGATGTAAGTAACATAATCATGTTGGTGGATGTAAGTAACATAATCATGTTGGTGGATGTAAGTAACATAATCATGTTGGTGGATGTATTTACGTATTCATGTGGGGGGATGTAAGTAACATAATCATATGGGTGGTTGTAAGTAACATAATCATGTGGGTGGATGTAAGTAACATAAGCATGTGAGTGGTTGTAAGTAACATAATCATGTTGGTGGATGTAAGTAACATAATCATGTTGGTGGATGTAAGTAACATAATCATGTTGGTGGATGTAACATAATCATGCTGGTGGATGTAAGTAACATAATCATGTTGGTGGATGTAACATAATCATGTTGGTGGATGTAAGTAACATAATCATGTTGGTGGATGTAACATAATCCTGCTGGTGGATGTAAGTAACATAATCATGTTGGTGGATGTAAGTAACATAATCATGTGAGTGGATGTAACATAATCATGTTGGTGGATGTAACATAATTATGTTGGTGGATGTAACATAATCATGTTGGTGGATGTAACATAATTATGTTGGTGGATGTAAGTAACCTAATCATGTGTGTGGATGTCACATAATCATGTTGGTGGATGTAAGTAGCATAATCATGTTGGTGGATGTAACATAATCATGTTGGTGGATGTAACATAATCATGTTGGTGGATGTAAGTAACATAATCATGTTGGTTGATGTAAGTAACATAATCATGTGGTTGGATGTAAGTAACAAAATCATGTTGGTGGATGTAAGTAACATAATCATGTTGGTGGATGTAACATAATCACGGTGGTGGATGTAACATAATCATGTTGGTGGATGTAAGTAACATAATCATGTTGGTGGATGTAAGTAACATAATCATGTCGGTGGATGTAAGTAACATATTCATGTTGGTGGATGTAAGTAACATAATCATGTTGGTGGATGTCAGTAACATAATCATGTTGGTGGATGTAAGTAACATAATCATGTTGGTGGTTGTAAGTAACATAATCATGTTGGTGGATGTACGTAACATAATCATGTGGGTGGATGTAATAAACATAATCATGTCGGTGGATGTCAGTAACATAATCATGTTGGTGGATGTAAGTAACATAATCATGTTGGTGGATGTACGTAACATAATCTTGTGGGTGGATGTAATAAACATAATCATGTCGGTGGATGTCAGTAACATAATCATGTTGGTGGATGTAAGTAACATAATCATGTCGGTGGATGTCGATAACATAATCATGTTGGTGGATGTCAGCAACATAATCATGTTGGTGGATGTAAGTAACATAATCATGTTGGTGGATGTAAGTAACATATTCATGTGGGGGGATGTAAGTAACATAATCACTTGGGTGGTTGTAAGTAACATAATCATGTTGGTGGATGTAAGTAACATAATCATGTGGGTGGATGTAAGTATCATAATCATGTGGGTGGTTGTAAGTAACATAATCATGTTGGTGGATGTAACATAATCATGTTGGTGGATGTAAGTAACAGAATCATGTTGGGGGATGTAAGTAACATAATGATGTTGGTGGATGTCAGTAACATGATCATGTTGGTGGATGTAGGTAACATAATCATGTTGGTGGATATAACATAATCATGTTGGTGGATGTAAGTAACATATTCATGTGGGTGGATGTAAGTAACATAATCATGTTGGTGGATATAACATAATCATGTTGGTGGATGTAAGTAACATATTCATGTGGGTGGATGTAAGTAACATAATCATGTTGGTGGATGTAAGTAACATAATCATGTTGGTGGATGTAACATAACCATGTTGGTGGATGTAACATAATCATGTTGGTGGATGTAAGTAACATAATCATGTTGGTTGATGTAAGTAACATAATCATGTGGGTGGATGTAAGTAACATAATCATGTTGGTGGATGTAGGTAACATAATCATGTTGGTGGATATAACATAATCATGTTGGTGGATGTAAGTAACATATTCATGTGGGTGGATGTAAGTAACATAATCATGTTGGTGGATGTAACATAATCATGTTGGTGGATGTAAGTAACATATTCATGTGGGTGGATGTAAGTAACATAATCATGTTGGTGGATGTAAGTAACATAATCATGTTGGTGGATGTAACATAACCATGTTGGTGGATGTAACATAATCATGTTGGCGGATGTAAGTAACATAATCATGTTGGTTGATGTAAGTAACATAATCATGTGGGTGGATGTAAGTAACATAATCATGTTGGTGGATGTAAGTAACATAATCATGTTGGTGGATGTAACATAATCAAGTTGGTGGATGTAACATAATCATGTTGGTGGATGTAAGTAACATAATCATGTTGGTGGATGTAAGTAACATAATCATGTTGGGGGTTGTACGTAACATAATCATGTTGGTGGATGTAAGTAACATAATCATGTTGGTGGATGTCAGTAACATAATCATGTTGGTGGATGTAAGTAACATAATCATGTTGGTGGATGTAAGTAACATAATCATGTTGGTGGATGTAACATAATCATGTTGGTGGATGTAACATAATCATGTTGGTGGATGTAAGTAACGTATTCATGTGGGGGGATGTAAGTAACATAATCATATGGGTGGTTGTAAGTATCATAATCATGTGGGTGGTTGTAAGTAACATAATCATGTTGGTGGATGTAACATAATCATGTTGGGGGATGTAAGTAACATATTCATGTGGGTGGATGTAAGTAACATAATCATGTTGGTGGATTGATTGATTGATTGATACTTTTATTAGTAGATTGCACAGTACAGTACAAATTCCGTACAATTGACCACTAAATGGTAACACCCGAATAAGTTTTTCAACTTGTTTAAGTTGGGGTCCACGGTAATCAATTCATGGTAATTCATGGATGTAAGTAACATAATCATGTTGGTGGATGTAACATAATCATGTTGGTGGATGTAACATAATCATGTTGGTGGATGTAAGTAACATAATCATGTTGGTGGATGTAACATAATCATGTTGGTGGATGTAACATAATCATGTTGGTGGATTTAAGTAACATAATCATGTTGGTGGATGTAAGAAACATAATCATGTCGGTGGATGTAAGTAACATAATCATGTTGGTGGATATAAGTAACATAATCATGTCGGTGGATGTAAGTAACATAATCATGTTGGTGGATGTAAGTAACATAATCATGTCGGTGGATGTAAGTAACATAATCATGTCGGTGGATGTAAGTAACATAAATATGTCGGTGGATGTAAGTAACATAATCATGTTAGTGGATGTAAGTAACATAATCATGTCGATGAATGTAAGTAACATAATAAAGTTGGTGGATATAAGTAACATAATCATGTGGGTGGATGTAACATAATCATGTTGGTGGATGTAAGTAACACAATCATGTTGGTGGATGTAACATAATCATGTTGGTGGATGTAACATAATTATGTTGGTGGATGTAAGTAACATAATCATGTGTGTGGATGTAACATAATCATGTTGGTGGATGTAAGTAACATAATCATGTTGGTGGATGTAACATAATCATGTTGGTGGATGTAAGTAACATAATCATGTTGGTGGTTATAAGTAACATAATCATGTCGGTGGATGTAAATAACATAATCATGTTGGTGGATGTAAGTAACATAATCATGTTGGTGGATGTAAATAACATAATCATGTCGGTGGATGTAAGTAACATAATTGTTGGTGGATGTAAGTAACATAAATATGTCGGTGGATGTAAGTAACATAATCATGTTGGTGGATGTAAGTAACATAATAATGTCGGTGGATGTAAGTAACATAATCATGTTTGTGGATGTAAGTAACATAATCATGTTGGTGGTTGTAAGTAACATAATCATGTTGGTGGATGTAAGTAACATAATCATGTTGGTGGATGTACGTAACATAATCATGTGGGTGGATGTAATAAACATAATCATGTCGGTGGATGTCAGTAACATAATCATGTTGGTGGATGTAAGTAACATAATCATGTCGGTGGATGTCAATAACATAATCATGTTGGTGGATGTCAGCAACATAATCATGTTGGTGGATGTAAGTAACATAATCATGTTGGTGGATGTAAGTAACATATTCATGTGGGGGGATGTAAGTAACATAATCACTTGGGTGGTTGTAAGTAACATAATCATGTTGGTGGATGTAAGTAACATAATCATGTGGGTGGATGTAAGTATCATAATCATGTGGGTGGTTGTAAGTAACATAATCATGTTGGTGGATGTAACATAATCATGTTGGTGGATGTAAGTAACAGAATCATGTTGGGGGATGTAAGTAACATAATGATGTTGGTGGATGTCAGTAACATGATCATGTTGGTGGATGTAGGTAACATAATCATGATGGTGGATATAACATAATCATGTTGGTGGATGTAAGTAACATATTCATGTGGGTGGATGTAAGTAACATAATCATGTTGGTGGATATAACATAATCATGTTGGTGGATGTAAGTAACATATTCATGTGGGTGGATGTAAGTAACATAATCATGTTGGTGGATGTAAGTAACATAATCATGTTGGTGGATGTAACATAATCATGTTGGTGGATGTAAGTAACATAATCATGTTGGTTGATGTAAGTAACATGATCATGTGGGTGGATGTAAGTAACATAATCATGTTGCTGGATGTAAGTAACATAATCATGTTGGTGGATGTAACATAATCACGGTGGTGGATGTAACATAATCATGTTGGTGGATGTAAGTAACATAATCATGTTGGTGGATGTAAGTAACATAATCATGTCGGTGGATGTAAGTAACATAATCATGTTGGTGGATGTAAGTAACATAATCATGTTGGTGGATGTCAGTAACATAATCATGTTGGTGGATGTAAGTAACATAATCATGTTGGTGGATGTCAGTAACATAATCATGTTGGTGGATGTAAGTAACATAATCATGTTGGTGGATGTAAGTAAGATAATCATGTTGGTGGATGTAACATAATCATGTTGGTGGATGTAACATAATCATGTTGGTGGATGTAAGTAACATAATCATGTTGGTTGATGTAAGTAACATAATCATGTGGGGGGATGTAAGTAACATAATCATGTTGGTGGTTGTAAGTAACATAATCATGTTGGTGGATGTAAGTAACATAATCATGTGGGTGGATGTAAGTAACATAAGCATGTTGGTGGATGTAAGTAACATAATCATGTTGGTGGATGTAAGTAACATAATCATGTTGGTTGATGTAAGTAACATAATCATGTGGGGGGATGTAAGTAACATAATCATGTTGGTGGATGTAAGTAACATAATCATGTTGGTGGATGTAAGTAACATAATCATGTTGGTGGATGTAAGTAACATAATCATGTTGGTGGATGTAAGTAACATAATCATGTTGGTGGATGTAAGTAACATAATCATGTTGGTGGATGTATTTACGTATTCATGTGGGGGGATGTAAGTAACATAATCATATGGGTGGTTGTAAGTAACATAATCATGTGGGTGGATGTAAGTAACATAAGCATGTGAGTGGTTGTAAGTAACATAATCATGTTGGTGGATGTAAGTAACATAATCATGTTGGTGGATGTAAGTAACATAATCATTTTGGTGGATGTAACATAATCATGCTGGTGGATGTAAGTAACATAATCATGTTGGTGGATGTAGCATAATCATGTTGGTGGATGTAAGTAACATAATCATGTTGGTGGATGTAACATAATCCTGCTGGTGGATGTAAGTAACATAATCATGTTGGTGGATGTAAGTAACATAATCATGTGAGTGGATGGAACATAATCATGTTGGTGGATGTAACATAATTATGTTGGTGGATGTAACATAATCATGTTGGTGGATGTAACATAATTATGTTGGTGGATGTAAGTAACATAATCATGTGTGTGGATGTCACATAATCATGTTGGTGGATGTAAGTAGCATAATCATGTTGGTGGATGTAACATAATCATGTTGGTGGATGTAACATAATCATGTTGGTGGATGTAAGTAACATAATCATGTCGGTGGATGTAAGTAACATAATCATGTTGGTGGATGTAAGTAACATAATCATGTTGGTGGATGTAAGTAACATAATCATGTTGGTGGATGTAAGTAACATAAAAATGTCGGTGGATGTAAGTAACATAATCATGTTGGTGGATGTAAGTAACATAATCATGTCGGTGGATGTAAGTAACATAATCATGTTGGTGGATGTAAGTAACATAATCATGTTGGTGGTTGTAAGTAATATAATCATGTTGGTGGATGTAAGTAACATAATCATGTTGGTGGATGTACGAAACATAATCATGTTGGTGGATGTAACATAATTATGTTGGTGGATGTAAGTAACATAATCATGTGTGTGGATGTAACATAATCATGTTGGTGGATGTAAGTAACATAATCATGTTGGTGGATGTAACATAATCATGTTGGTGGATGTAACATAATCATGTTGGTGGATTTAAGTAACATAATCATGTTGGTGGATGTAAGTAACATAATCATGTCGGTGGATGTAAGTAACATAATCATGTTGGTGGATATAAGTAACATAATCATGTCGGTGGATATAAGTAACATAATCATGTCGGTGGATGTAAGTAACATAATCATGTTGGTGGATGTAAGTAACATAAATATGTCGGTGGATGTAAGTAACATAATCATGTTGGTGGATGTAAGTAACATAATCATGTCGGTGGATGTAAGTAACATAATCATGTTGGTGGATGTAAGTAACATAATCATGTTGGTGGATGTAAGTAACATAATCATGTCGGTGGATGTAAGTAACATAATCATGTTGGTGGATGTAAGTAACATAATCATGTTGGTGGATGTATTTACGTATTCATGTGGGGGGATGTAAGTAACATAATCATATGGGTGGTTGTAAGTAACATAATCATGTGGGTGGATGTAAGTAACATAAGCATGTGAGTGGTTGTAAGTAACATAATCATGTTGGTGGATGTAAGTAACATAATCATGTTGGTGGATGTAAGTAACATAATCATTTTGGTGGATGTAACATAATCATGCTGGTGGATGTAAGTAACATAATCATGTTGGTGGATGTAACATAATCCTGCTGGTGGATGTAAGTAACATAATCATGTTGGTGGATGTAAGTAACATAATCATGTGAGTGGATGGAACATAATCATGTTGGTGGATGTAACATAATTATGTTGGTGGATGTAACATAATCATGTTGGTGGATGTAACATAATTATGTTGGTGGATGTAAGTAACATAATCATGTGTGTGGATGTCACATAATCATGTTGGTGGATGTAAGTAGCATAATCATGTTGGTGGATGTAACATAATCATGTTGGTGGATGTAACATAATCATGTTGGTGGATGTAAGTAACATAATCATGTCGGTGGATGTAAGTAACATAATCATGTTGGTGGATGTAAGTAACATAATCATGTTGGTGGATGTAAGTAACATAATCATGTTGGTGGATGTAAGTAACATAAAAATGTCGGTGGATGTAAGTAACATAATCATGTTGGTGGATGTAAGTAACATAATCATGTCGGTGGATGTAAGTAACATAATCATGTTGGTGGATGTAAGTAACATAATCATGTTGGTGGTTGTAAGTAATATAATCATGTTGGTGGATGTAAGTAACATAATCATGTTGGTGGATGTACGAAACATAATCATGTTGGTGGATGTAACATAATTAAGTTGGTGGATGTAAGTAACATAATCATGTGTGTGGATGTAACATAATCATGTTGGTGGATGTAAGTAACATAATCATGTTGGTGGATGTAACATAATCATGTTGGTGGATGTAACATAATCATGTTGGTGGATTTAAGTAACATAATCATGTTGGTGGATGTAAGTAACATAATCATGTCGGTGGATGTAAGTAACATAATCATGTTGGTGGATATAAGTAACATAATCATGTCGGTGGATATAAGTAACATAATCATGTCGGTGGATGTAAGTAACATAATCATGTTGGTGGATGTAAGTAACATAAATATGTCGGTGGATGTAAGTAACATAATCATGTTGGTGGATGTAAGTAACATAATCATGTCGGTGGATGTAAGTAACATAATCATGTTGGTGGATGTAAGTAACATAATCATGTTGGTGGATGTAAGTAACATAATCATGTCGGTGGATGTAAGTAACATAATCATGTTGGTGGATGTAAGTAACATAATCATGTTGGTGGGTGTACGTAACATAATCATGTTGGTGGATGCAACATAATTATGTTGGTGGATGTAAGTAACATAATCATGTGTGTGGATGTAACATAATCATGTTGGTGGATGTAAGTAACATAATCATGTTGGTGGATGTAACATAATCATGTTGGTGGATGTAACATAATCATGTTGGTGGATTTAAGTAACATAATCATGTTGGTGGATGTAAGTAACATAATCATGTCGGTGGATGTAAGTAACATAATCATGTTGGTGGATATAAGTAACATAATCATGTCGGTGGATGTAAGTAACATAATCATGTCGGTGGATGTAAGTAACATAATCATGTTGGTGGATGTAAGTAACATAAATATGTCGGTGGATGTAAGTAACATAATCATGTTGGTGGATGTAAGTAACATAATCATGTCGGTGGATGTAAGTAACATAATCATGTTGGTGGATGTAAGTAACATAATCATGTTGGTGGATGTAAGTAACATAATCATGTCGGTGGATGTAAGTAACATAATCATGTTGGTGGATTTAAGTAACATAATCATGTTGGTGGATGTAAGTAACATAATCATGTCGGTGGATGTAAGTAACATAATCATGTTGGTGGATGTAAGTAACATAATCATGTTGGTGGATGTAACATAATCATGTTGGTGGATGTAACATAATCATGTTGGTGGATGTAAGTAACGTATTCATGTGGGGGGATGTAAGTAACATAATCATGTTGGTGGTTGTAAGTAACATAATCATGTTGGTGGATGTAAGTAGCATAATCATGTGGGTGGATGTAAGTAACATAAGCATGTGGGTGGTTGTAAGTAACATAATCATGTTGGTGGATGTAAGTAACATAATCATGTTGGTGGATGTAAGTAACATAATCATGTTGGTGGATGTAAGTAACATAATCATGTTGGTGGATGTAAGTAACATAATCATGTTGGTGGATGTAAGTAACATAATCATGTTGGTGGATGTAAGTAACGTATTCATGTGGGGGGATGTAAGTAACATAAGCATGTGGGTGGTTGTAAGTAACATAATCATGTTGGTGGATGTAAGTAACATAATCATGTTGGGGGATGTAAGTAACATAATCATGTTGGTGGATGTAACATAATCATGCTGGTGGATGTAAGTAACATAATCATGTTGGTGGATGTAACATAATCATGTTGGTGGATGTAAGTAACATAATCATGTTGGTGGATGTAACATAATCCTGCTGGTGGATGTAAGTAACATAATCATGTTGGTGGATGTAAGTAACATAATCATGTGAGTGGATGTAACATAATCATGTTGGTGGATGTAACATAATTATGTTGGTGGGTGTAACATAATCATGTTGGTGGATGCAACATAATTATGTTGGTGGATGTAAGTAACATAATCATGTGTGTGGATGTCACATAATCATGTTGGTGGATGTAAGTAGCAAAATCATGTTGGTGGATGTAACATAATCATGTTGGTGGATGTAACATAATCATGTTGGTGGATGTAAGTAACATAATCATGTCGGTGGATGTAAGTAACAATCAAGTTGGTGGATGTAAGTAACATAATCATGTTGGTGGATGTAAGTAACATAATCATGTTGGTGGATGTAAGTAGCATAAAAATGTCGGTGGATGTAAGTAACATAATCATGTTGGTGGATGTAAGTAACATAATCATGTCGGTGGATGTAAGTAACATAATCATGTTGGTGGATATAAGTAACATAATCATGTTGGTGGTTGTAAGTAACATAATCATGTTGGTGGATGTAAGTAACATAATCATGTTGGTGGATGTACGTAACATAATCATGTTGGTGGATACAACATAATTATGTTGGTGGATGTAAGTAACATAATCATGTGTGTGGATGTAACATAATCATGTTGGTGGATGTAAGTAACATAATCATGTTGGTGGATGTAACATAATCATGTTGGTGGATGTAACATAATCATGTTGGTGGATTTAAGTAACATAATCATGTTGGTGGATGTAAGTAACATAATCATGTCGGTGGATGTAAGTAACATAATCATGTTGGTGGATATAAGTAACATAATCATGTCGGTGGATGTAAGTAACATAATCATGTCGGTGGATGTAAGTAACATAATCATGTTGGTGGATGTAAGTAACATAAATATGTCGGTGGATGTAAGTAACATAATCATGTTGGTGGATGTAAGTAACATAATCATGTCGGTGGATGTAAGTAACATAATCATGTTGGTGGATGTAAGTAACATAATCATGTTGGTGGATGTAAGTAACATAATCATGTCGGTGGATGTAAGTAACATAATCATGTTGGTGGATGTAAGTAACATAATCATGTTGGTGGATGTAAGTAACATAATCATGTCGGTGGATGTAAGTAACATAATCATGTTGGTGGATGTAAGTAACATAATCATGTTGGTGGATGTAACATAATCATGTTGGTGGATGTAACATAATCATGTTGGTGGATGTAAGTAACATAATCATGTTGGTGGATGTAAGTAACATAATCATGTCAGTGGATGTAAGTAACATAATCATGTTGGTGGATGTAAGTAACATAATTATGTCGGTGGATGTAAGTAACATAATCATGTTGGTGGATGTAAGTAACATAAATATGTCGGTGGATGTAAGTAACATAATCATGTTGGTGGATGTAAGTAACATAATCATGTCGGTGGATGTAAGTAACATAATCATGTTGGTGGATGTAAGTAACATAATCATGTTGGTGGTTGTAAGTAACATAATCATGTTGGTGGATGTAAGTAACATAATCATGTTGGTGGATGTACGTAACATAATCATGTAGGTGGATGTAATAAACATAATCATGTCGGTGGATGTCAGTAACATAATCATGTTGGTGGATGTAAGTAACATAATCATGTCGGTGGATGTCAATAACATAATCATGTTGGTGGATGTCAGCAACATAATCATGTTGGTGGATGTAAGTAACATAATCATGTTGGTGGATGTAAGTAACATAATCATGTTGGTGGATGTAACATAATCATGTTGGTGGATGTAAGTAACATATTCATGAGGGGGGATGTAAGTAACATAATCATGTGGGTGGTTGTAAGTAACATAATCATGTTGGTGGATGTAAGTAACATGATCATGTGGGTGGATGTAAGTATCATAATCATGTGGGTGGTTGTAATTAACATAATCATGTTGGTGGATGTAACATAATCATGTTGGTGGATGTAAGTAACATAATGATGTTGGGTGATGTAAGTAACATAATGATGTTGGTGGATGTCAGTAACATGATCATGTTGGTGGATGTAGGTAACATAATCATGTTGGTGGATATAACATAATCATGTTGGTGGATGTAAGTAACATATTCATGTGGGTGGATGTAAGTAACATAATCATGTTGGTGGATGTAAGTAACATAATCATGTTGGTGGATGTAAGATAATCATGTTGGTGTATGTAACATAATCATGTTGGTGGATGTAAGTAACATAATCATGTTGGTGGATGTAAGTAACATATTCATGTGGGTGGATGTAAGTAACATAATCATGTTGGTGGATGTAAGTAACATAATCATGTTGATGGATGTAAGATAATCATGTTGGTGGATGTAACATAATCATGTTGGTGGATGTAAGTAACATAATCATGTTGGTGGATGTAAGTAACATAATCATGTGGGTGGATGTAAGTAACATAATCATGTTGGTGGATGTAAGTAACAGAATCATGTTGGTGGATGTAACATAATCATGTTGGTGGATGTAACATAATCATGTTGGTGGATGTAAGTAAAATAATCATGTTGGTGGATATAACATAATCATGTTGGTGGATGTAAGTAAAATAATCATGTTGGTGGATATAACATAATCATGTTGGTGGATGTAAGTAACATTCATGTGGGTGGATGTAAGTAACATTATCATGTTGGTGGATGTAAGTAACATAATCATGTTGGTGGATGTAAGATAATCATGTTGGTGGATGTAACATAATCATGTTGGTGGATGTAAGTAACTTAATCATGTTGGTGGATGTAAGTAACATAATCATGTGGGTGGGCGTAAGTAACATAATCATGTTGGTGGATGTAAGTAACATAATCATGTGTGTGGATGTAACATAATCATGTTGGTGGATGTAAGTAACATAATCATGTTGGTGGATGTAACATAATCATGTTGGTGGATGTAAGTAACGTATTCATGTGGGGGGATGTAAGTAACATAATCATGTTGGTGGTTGTAAATAACATAATCATGTTGGTGGATGTAAGTAACATAATCATGTGGGTGGATGTAAGTAACATAAGCATGTGGGTGGTTGTAAGTAACATAATCATGTTGGTGGATGTAAGTAACATAATCATGTTGGTGGATGTAAGTAACATAATCATGTTGGTGGATGTAACATAATCATGTTGTTGGATGTAAGTAACGTATTCATGTGGGGGGATGTAAGTAACATAATCATATGGGTGGTTGTAAGTATCATAATCATGTGGGTGGTTGTAAGTAACATAATCATGTTGGTGGAATAACATAATCATGTTGGGGGATTTAAGTAACATATTCATGTGGGTGGATGCAAGTAACATAATCATGCTGGTGGATTGATTGATTTATTGATACTTTTATTAGTAGATTGCACAGTACAGTACATATTCCGTACAATTGACCACTAAATGGTAACACCATAATAAGTTTTTCAACTTGTTTAAGTCGGGGTCCACGTTAATCAATTCATGGTAATTCATGGATGTAAGTAACATAATCATGTTGGTGGATGTAACATAATCATGTTGGTGGGTGTAACATAATCATGTTGATGGATGTAAGTAACATAATCATGTTGGTGGATGTAAGTAACATAAACATGTGGGTGGATGTAAGTAACATATTCATGTGGGTGGATGTAAGTAACATAATCATGTTGGTGGATGTAACATAATCATGTTGGTGGATGTAACATAATCATGTTTGTGGATGTAAGTAACATAATCATGTTGGTGGATGTAAGTAACATAATCATGTTGGTGGATGTCAGTAACATAATCATGTTGGTGGATGTAAGTAACATAATCATGTTGGTGGATGTAAGTAACATAATCATGTTGGTGGATGTAAGTAAAATAATCATGTTGTTGGTTGTAAGTAACATAATCATGTTGGTGGATGTAAGTAACATAATCATGTTGGTGGATGTCAGTAACATAATCATGTTGGTGGATGTAAGTAACATAATCATGTTGGTGGATGTAAGTAACATAATCATGTTGGTGGTTGTAAGTAACATAATCATGTTGGTGGATAAGTAACATAATCATGTGGGTGGATGTAAGTAACATAAGCATTTGGGTGGTTGTAAGTAACATAATCATGTTGGTGGATGTAAGTAACATAATCATGTTGGTGGATGTAACATAATCATGTTGGTGGATGTAAGTAACGTATTCATGTGGGGGGATGTAAGTAACATAATCATATGGGTGGTTGTAAGTATCATAATCATGTGGGTGGTTGTAAGTAACATAATCATGTTGGTGGATGTAACATAATCATGTTGGGGGATGTAAGTAACATATTCATGTGGGTGGATGTAAGTAACTTAATCATGTTGGTGGATTGATTGATTGATTGATTGATACTTTTATTAGTAGATTGCACAGTACAGTACATATTCCGTACAATTGACCACTAAATGGTAACACCTGAATAAGTTTTTCAACTTGTTTAAGTCGGGGTCCACGTTAATCAATTCATGGTAATTCATGGATGTAAGTAACATAATCATGTTGGTGGATGTAACATAATCATGTTGGTGGATGTAACATAATCATGTTGATGGATGTAAGTAACATAATCATGTTGGTGGATGTAAGTAATATAAACATGTGGGTAGATGTAAGTAACATATTCATGTGGGTGGATGTAAGTAACATGAATATGTCGGTGGATGTAAGTAACATAATCATGTCGGTGGATGTAAGTAACATAATCATGTTGGTGGATGTAAGTAACATAATCATGTTGGTGGATGTAAGTAACATAATCATGTCGGTGGATGTAAGTAACATAATCATGTTGGTGGATGTAAGTAACATAATCATGTTGGTGGATGTAAGTAACATAATCATGTTGGTGGATGTATTTACGTATTCATGTGGGGGGATGTAAGTAACATAATCATATGGGTGGTTGTAAGTAACATAATCATGTGGGTGGATGTAAGTAACATAAGCATGTGAGTGGTTGTAAGTAACATAATCATGTTGGTGGATGTAAGTAACATAATCATGTTGGTGGATGTAAGTAACATAATCATTTTGGTGGATGTAACATAATCATGCTGGTGGATGTAAGTAACATAATCATGTTGGTGGATGTAACATAATCCTGCTGGTGGATGTAAGTAACATAATCATGTTGGTGGATGTAAGTAACATAATCATGTGAGTGGATGGAACATAATCATGTTGGTGGATGTAACATAATTATGTTGGTGGATGTAACATAATCATGTTGGTGGATGTAACATAATTATGTTGGTGGATGTAAGTAACATAATCATGTGTGTGGATGTCACATAATCATGTTGGTGGATGTAAGTAGCATAATCATGTTGGTGGATGTAACATAATCATGTTGGTGGATGTAACATAATCATGTTGGTGGATGTAAGTAACATAATCATGTCGGTGGATGTAAGTAACATAATCATGTTGGTGGATGTAAGTAACATAATCATGTTGGTGGATGTAAGTAACATAATCATGTTGGTGGATGTAAGTAACATAAAAATGTCGGTGGATGTAAGTAACATAATCATGTTGGTGGATGTAAGTAACATAATCATGTCGGTGGATGTAAGTAACATAATCATGTTGGTGGATGTAAGTAACATAATCATGTTGGTGGTTGTAAGTAATATAATCATGTTGGTGGATGTAAGTAACATAATCATGTTGGTGGATGTACGAAACATAATCATGTTGGTGGATGTAACATAATTAAGTTGGTGGATGTAAGTAACATAATCATGTGTGTGGATGTAACATAATCATGTTGGTGGATGTAAGTAACATAATCATGTTGGTGGATGTAACATAATCATGTTGGTGGATGTAACATAATCATGTTGGTGGATTTAAGTAACATAATCATGTTGGTGGATGTAAGTAACATAATCATGTCGGTGGATGTAAGTAACATAATCATGTTGGTGGATATAAGTAACATAATCATGTCGGTGGATATAAGTAACATAATCATGTCGGTGGATGTAAGTAACATAATCATGTTGGTGGATGTAAGTAACATAAATATGTCGGTGGATGTAAGTAACATAATCATGTTGGTGGATGTAAGTAACATAATCATGTCGGTGGATGTAAGTAACATAATCATGTTGGTGGATGTAAGTAACATAATCATGTTGGTGGATGTAAGTAACATAATCATGTCGGTGGATGTAAGTAACATAATCATGTTGGTGGATGTAAGTAACATAATCATGTTGGTGGGTGTACGTAACATAATCATGTTGGTGGATGCAACATAATTATGTTGGTGGATGTAAGTAACATAATCATGTGTGTGGATGTAACATAATCATGTTGGTGGATGTAAGTAACATAATCATGTTGGTGGATGTAACATAATCATGTTGGTGGATGTAACATAATCATGTTGGTGGATTTAAGTAACATAATCATGTTGGTGGATGTAAGTAACATAATCATGTCGGTGGATGTAAGTAACATAATCATGTTGGTGGATATAAGTAACATAATCATGTCGGTGGATGTAAGTAACATAATCATGTCGGTGGATGTAAGTAACATAATCATGTTGGTGGATGTAAGTAACATAAATATGTCGGTGGATGTAAGTAACATAATCATGTTGGTGGATGTAAGTAACATAATCATGTCGGTGGATGTAAGTAACATAATCATGTTGGTGGATGTAAGTAACATAATCATGTTGGTGGATGTAAGTAACATAATCATGTCGGTGGATGTAAGTAACATAATCATGTTGGTGGATTTAAGTAACATAATCATGTTGGTGGATGTAAGTAACATAATCATGTCGGTGGATGTAAGTAACATAATCATGTTGGTGGATGTAAGTAACATAATCATGTTGGTGGATGTAACATAATCATGTTGGTGGATGTAACATAATCATGTTGGTGGATGTAAGTAACGTATTCATGTGGGGGGATGTAAGTAACATAATCATGTTGGTGGTTGTAAGTAACATAATCATGTTGGTGGATGTAAGTAGCATAATCATGTGGGTGGATGTAAGTAACATAAGCATGTGGGTGGTTGTAAGTAACATAATCATGTTGGTGGATGTAAGTAACATAATCATGTTGGTGGATGTAAGTAACATAATCATGTTGGTGGATGTAAGTAACATAATCATGTTGGTGGATGTAAGTAACATAATCATGTTGGTGGATGTAAGTAACATAATCATGTTGGTGGATGTAAGTAACGTATTCATGTGGGGGGATGTAAGTAACATAAGCATGTGGGTGGTTGTAAGTAACATAATCATGTTGGTGGATGTAAGTAACATAATCATGTTGGGGGATGTAAGTAACATAATCATGTTGGTGGATGTAACATAATCATGCTGGTGGATGTAAGTAACATAATCATGTTGGTGGATGTAACATAATCATGTTGGTGGATGTAAGTAACATAATCATGTTGGTGGATGTAACATAATCCTGCTGGTGGATGTAAGTAACATAATCATGTTGGTGGATGTAAGTAACATAATCATGTGAGTGGATGTAACATAATCATGTTGGTGGATGTAACATAATTATGTTGGTGGGTGTAACATAATCATGTTGGTGGATGCAACATAATTATGTTGGTGGATGTAAGTAACATAATCATGTGTGTGGATGTCACATAATCATGTTGGTGGATGTAAGTAGCAAAATCATGTTGGTGGATGTAACATAATCATGTTGGTGGATGTAACATAATCATGTTGGTGGATGTAAGTAACATAATCATGTCGGTGGATGTAAGTAACAATCAAGTTGGTGGATGTAAGTAACATAATCATGTTGGTGGATGTAAGTAACATAATCATGTTGGTGGATGTAAGTAGCATAAAAATGTCGGTGGATGTAAGTAACATAATCATGTTGGTGGATGTAAGTAACATAATCATGTCGGTGGATGTAAGTAACATAATCATGTTGGTGGATATAAGTAACATAATCATGTTGGTGGTTGTAAGTAACATAATCATGTTGGTGGATGTAAGTAACATAATCATGTTGGTGGATGTACGTAACATAATCATGTTGGTGGATACAACATAATTATGTTGGTGGATGTAAGTAACATAATCATGTGTGTGGATGTAACATAATCATGTTGGTGGATGTAAGTAACATAATCATGTTGGTGGATGTAACATAATCATGTTGGTGGATGTAACATAATCATGTTGGTGGATTTAAGTAACATAATCATGTTGGTGGATGTAAGTAACATAATCATGTCGGTGGATGTAAGTAACATAATCATGTTGGTGGATATAAGTAACATAATCATGTCGGTGGATGTAAGTAACATAATCATGTCGGTGGATGTAAGTAACATAATCATGTTGGTGGATGTAAGTAACATAAATATGTCGGTGGATGTAAGTAACATAATCATGTTGGTGGATGTAAGTAACATAATCATGTCGGTGGATGTAAGTAACATAATCATGTTGGTGGATGTAAGTAACATAATCATGTTGGTGGATGTAAGTAACATAATCATGTCGGTGGATGTAAGTAACATAATCATGTTGGTGGATGTAAGTAACATAATCATGTTGGTGGATGTAAGTAACATAATCATGTCGGTGGATGTAAGTAACATAATCATGTTGGTGGATGTAAGTAACATAATCATGTTGGTGGATGTAACATAATCATGTTGGTGGATGTAACATAATCATGTTGGTGGATGTAAGTAACATAATCATGTTGGTGGATGTAAGTAACATAATCATGTCAGTGGATGTAAGTAACATAATCATGTTGGTGGATGTAAGTAACATAATTATGTCGGTGGATGTAAGTAACATAATCATGTTGGTGGATGTAAGTAACATAAATATGTCGGTGGATGTAAGTAACATAATCATGTTGGTGGATGTAAGTAACATAATCATGTCGGTGGATGTAAGTAACATAATCATGTTGGTGGATGTAAGTAACATAATCATGTTGGTGGTTGTAAGTAACATAATCATGTTGGTGGATGTAAGTAACATAATCATGTTGGTGGATGTACGTAACATAATCATGTAGGTGGATGTAATAAACATAATCATGTCGGTGGATGTCAGTAACATAATCATGTTGGTGGATGTAAGTAACATAATCATGTCGGTGGATGTCAATAACATAATCATGTTGGTGGATGTCAGCAACATAATCATGTTGGTGGATGTAAGTAACATAATCATGTTGGTGGATGTAAGTAACATAATCATGTTGGTGGATGTAACATAATCATGTTGGTGGATGTAAGTAACATATTCATGAGGGGGGATGTAAGTAACATAATCATGTGGGTGGTTGTAAGTAACATAATCATGTTGGTGGATGTAAGTAACATGATCATGTGGGTGGATGTAAGTATCATAATCATGTGGGTGGTTGTAATTAACATAATCATGTTGGTGGATGTAACATAATCATGTTGGTGGATGTAAGTAACATAATGATGTTGGGTGATGTAAGTAACATAATGATGTTGGTGGATGTCAGTAACATGATCATGTTGGTGGATGTAGGTAACATAATCATGTTGGTGGATATAACATAATCATGTTGGTGGATGTAAGTAACATATTCATGTGGGTGGATGTAAGTAACATAATCATGTTGGTGGATGTAAGTAACATAATCATGTTGGTGGATGTAAGATAATCATGTTGGTGTATGTAACATAATCATGTTGGTGGATGTAAGTAACATAATCATGTTGGTGGATGTAAGTAACATATTCATGTGGGTGGATGTAAGTAACATAATCATGTTGGTGGATGTAAGTAACATAATCATGTTGGTGGATGTAAGATAATCATGTTGGTGGATGTAACATAATCATGTTGGTGGATGTAAGTAACATAATCATGTTGGTGGATGTAAGTAACATAATCATGTGGGTGGATGTAAGTAACATAATCATGTTGGTGGATGTAAGTAACAGAATCATGTTGGTGGATGTAACATAATCATGTTGGTGGATGTAACATAATCATGTTGGTGGATGTAAGTAAAATAATCATGTTGGTGGATATAACATAATCATGTTGGTGGATGTAAGTAAAATAATCATGTTGGTGGATATAACATAATCATGTTGGTGGATGTAAGTAACATTCATGTGGGTGGATGTAAGTAACATTATCATGTTGGTGGATGTAAGTAACATAATCATGTTGGTGGATGTAAGATAATCATGTTGGTGGATGTAACATAATCATGTTGGTGGATGTAAGTAACTTAATCATGTTGGTGGATGTAAGTAACATAATCATGTGGGTGGGCGTAAGTAACATAATCATGTTGGTGGATGTAAGTAACATAATCATGTGTGTGGATGTAACATAATCATGTTGGTGGATGTAAGTAACATAATCATGTTGGTGGATGTAACATAATCATGTTGGTGGATGTAAGTAACGTATTCATGTGGGGGGATGTAAGTAACATAATCATGTTGGTGGTTGTAAATAACATAATCATGTTGGTGGATGTAAGTAACATAATCATGTGGGTGGATGTAAGTAACATAAGCATGTGGGTGGTTGTAAGTAACATAATCATGTTGGTGGATGTAAGTAACATAATCATGTTGGTGGATGTAAGTAACATAATCATGTTGGTGGATGTAACATAATCATGTTGTTGGATGTAAGTAACGTATTCATGTGGGGGGATGTAAGTAACATAATCATATGGGTGGTTGTAAGTATCATAATCATGTGGGTGGTTGTAAGTAACATAATCATGTTGGTGGAATAACATAATCATGTTGGGGGATTTAAGTAACATATTCATGTGGGTGGATGCAAGTAACATAATCATGCTGGTGGATTGATTGATTTATTGATACTTTTATTAGTAGATTGCACAGTACAGTACATATTCCGTACAATTGACCACTAAATGGTAACACCATAATAAGTTTTTCAACTTGTTTAAGTCGGGGTCCACGTTAATCAATTCATGGTAATTCATGGATGTAAGTAACATAATCATGTTGGTGGATGTAACATAATCATGTTGGTGGGTGTAACATAATCATGTTGATGGATGTAAGTAACATAATCATGTTGGTGGATGTAAGTAACATAAACATGTGGGTGGATGTAAGTAACATATTCATGTGGGTGGATGTAAGTAACATAATCATGTTGGTGGATGTAACATAATCATGTTGGTGGATGTAACATAATCATGTTTGTGGATGTAAGTAACATAATCATGTTGGTGGATGTAAGTAACATAATCATGTTGGTGGATGTCAGTAACATAATCATGTTGGTGGATGTAAGTAACATAATCATGTTGGTGGATGTAAGTAACATAATCATGTTGGTGGATGTAAGTAAAATAATCATGTTGTTGGTTGTAAGTAACATAATCATGTTGGTGGATGTAAGTAACATAATCATGTTGGTGGATGTCAGTAACATAATCATGTTGGTGGATGTAAGTAACATAATCATGTTGGTGGATGTAAGTAACATAATCATGTTGGTGGTTGTAAGTAACATAATCATGTTGGTGGATAAGTAACATAATCATGTGGGTGGATGTAAGTAACATAAGCATTTGGGTGGTTGTAAGTAACATAATCATGTTGGTGGATGTAAGTAACATAATCATGTTGGTGGATGTAACATAATCATGTTGGTGGATGTAAGTAACGTATTCATGTGGGGGGATGTAAGTAACATAATCATATGGGTGGTTGTAAGTATCATAATCATGTGGGTGGTTGTAAGTAACATAATCATGTTGGTGGATGTAACATAATCATGTTGGGGGATGTAAGTAACATATTCATGTGGGTGGATGTAAGTAACTTAATCATGTTGGTGGATTGATTGATTGATTGATTGATACTTTTATTAGTAGATTGCACAGTACAGTACATATTCCGTACAATTGACCACTAAATGGTAACACCTGAATAAGTTTTTCAACTTGTTTAAGTCGGGGTCCACGTTAATCAATTCATGGTAATTCATGGATGTAAGTAACATAATCATGTTGGTGGATGTAACATAATCATGTTGGTGGATGTAACATAATCATGTTGATGGATGTAAGTAACATAATCATGTTGGTGGATGTAAGTAATATAAACATGTGGGTAGATGTAAGTAACATATTCATGTGGGTGGATGTAAGTAACATGAATATGTCGGTGGATGTAAGTAACATAATCATGTCGGTGGATGTAAGTAACATAATCATGTTGGTGGATGTAAGTAACATAATCATGTTGGTGGATGTAAGTAACATAATCATGTCGGTGGATGTAAGTAACATAATCATGTTGGTGGATGTAAGTAACATAATCATGTTGGTGGATGTAAGTAACATAATCATGTCGGTGGATGTAAGTAACATAATCATGTTGGTGGATGTAAGTAACTTAAATATGTCGGTGGATGTAAGTAACATAATCATGTTGGTGGATGTAAGTAACATAATCATGTCGGTGGATGTAAGTAACATAATCATGTTGGTGGATGTAAGTAACATAAATATGTCGGTGGATGTAAGTAACATAATCATGTTGGTGGATGTAAGTAACATAATCATGTCGGTGGATGTAAGTAACTTAATCATGTTGGTGGATGTAAGTAACATAATCATGTGGGTGGATGTAACATAATCATGTTGGTGGATGTAAGTAACACAATCATGCTGGTGTATGTAACATAATCATGTTGGTGGATGTAAGTAACATAATCATGTGTGTGGATGTAACATAATCATGTTGGTGGATGTAAGTAACATAATCATGTTGGTGGATGTAACATAATCATGTTGGTGGATGTAACATAATCATGTTGGTGGAGGTAACATAATCATGTTGGTGGATTTAAGTAACGTAATCATGTTGGTGGATGTAAGTAACATAAACATGTCGGTGGATGTAAGTAACATAATCATGTTGGTGGATGTAAGTAACATAATCATGTTGGTGGATGTAAGTAACATAATCATGTTGGTGGATGTAAGTAACATAATCATGTGGGTGGATGTAACATAATCATGTTGGTGGATATAAGTAACGTATTCATGTGGGGGGATGTAAGTAACATAATCATATGGGTGGTTGTAAGTATCATTATCATGTGGGTGGTTGTAAGTAACATAATCATGTTGGTGGATGTAAGTAACATAATCATGTTTGTGGATGTAAGTAACATAATCATGTTGGTGGATGTAACATAATCATGTTGGTGGATGTAAGTAACGTATTCATGTGGGGGGATGTAAGTAACATAATCATATGGGTGGTTGTAAGTATCATAATCATGTGGGTGGTTGTAAGTAACATAATCATGTTGGTGGATGTAACATAATCATGTTGGGGGATGTAAGTAACATATTCATGTGGGTGGATGTAAGTAACTTAATCATGTTGGTGGATTGATTGATTGATTGATTGATTGATACTTTTATTAGTAGATTGCACAGTACAGTACATATTCCGTACAATTGACCACTAAATGGTAACACCCGAATAAGTTTTTCAACTAGTTTAAGTCGGGGTCCACGTTAATCAATTCATGGTAATTCATGGATGTAAGTAACATAATCATGTTGGTGGATGTAACATAATCATGTTGGTGGATGTAACATAATCATGTTGGTGGATGTAACATAATCATGTTGATGGATGTAAGTAACATAATCATGTTGGTGGATGTAAGTAACATAAACATGTGGGTGGATGTAAGTAACATATTCATGTGGGTGGATGTAAGTAACATAAATATGTCGGTGGATGTAAGTAACATAAGCATGTGAGTGGTTGTAAGTAACATAATCATGTTGGTGGATGTAAGTAACATAATCATGTTGGTGGATGTAAGTAACATAATCATGTTGGTGGATGTACCCTAATCATGCTGGTGGATGTAAGTAACATAATCATGTTGGTGGATGTAACATAATCATGTTGTTGGATGTAAGTAACATAATCATGTTGGTGGATGTAACATAATCCTGCTGGTGGATGTAAGTAACATAATCATGTTGGTGGATGTAAGTAACATAATTATGTGAGTGGATGTAACATAATCATGTTGGTGGATGTAACATAATTATGTTGGTGGATGTAACATAATCATGTTGGTGGACGTAACATAATTATGTTGGTGGATGTAAGTAACATAATCATGTGTGTGGATGTCACATAATCATGTTGGTGGATGTAAGTAGCATAATCATGTTGGTGGATGTAAGTAGCATAATCATGTTGGTGGATGTAACATAATTATGTTGGTGGATGTAAGTAACATAATCATGTGTGTGGATGTCACATAATCATGTTGGTGGATGTAAGTAGCATAATCATGTTGGTGGATGTAACATAATCATGTTGGTGGATGTAACATAATCATGTTGGTGGATGTAAGTAACATAATCATGTTGGTGGATGTAAGTAACATAATCATGTTGGTGGATGTAACATAATCATGTTGGTGGATGTAAGTAACATAATCATGTTGGTTGATGTAAGTAACATAATCATGTGGGTGGATGTAAGTAACATAATCATGTTGGTGGATGTAAGTAACATAATCATGTTGGTGGATGTAACATAATCACGGTGGTGGATGTAACATAATCATGTTGGTGGATGTAAGTAACATAATCATGTTGGTGGATGTAAGTAACATAATCATGTCGGTGGATGTAAGTAACATAATCATGTTGGTGGATATAAGTAACATAATCATTTTGGTGGATGTCAGTAACATAATCATGTTGGTGGATGTAAGTAACATAATCATGTTGGTGGTTGTAAGTAACATAATCATGTTGGTGGATGTACGTAACATAATCATGTGGGTGGATGTAATAAACATAATCATGTTGGTGGATGTCAGTAACATAATCATGTGGGTGGATGTAATAAACATAATCATGTCGGTGGATGTCAGTAACATAATCATGTTGGTGGATGTAAGTAACATAATCATGTCGGTGGATGTCAATAACATAATCATGTTGGTGGATGTCAGCAACATAATCATGTTGGTGGATGTAAGTAACATAATCATGTTGGTGGATGTAAGTAACATATTCATGTGGGGGGATGTAAGTAACATAATCACTTGGGTGGTTGTAAGTAACATAATCATGTTGGTGGATGTAAGTAACATAATCATGTGGGTGGATGTAAGTATCATAATCATGTGGGTGGTTGTAAGTAACATAATCATGTTGGTGGATGTAACATAATCATGTTGGTGGATGTAAGTAACAGAATCATGTTGGGGGATGTAAGTAACATAATGATGCTGGTGGATGTCAGTAACATGATCATGTTGGTGGATGTAGGTAACATAATCATGTTGGTGGATATAACATAATCATGTTGGTGGATGTAAGTAACATATTCATGTGGGTGGATGTAAGTAACATAATCATGTTGGTGGATATAACATAATCATGTTGGTGGATGTAAGTAACATATTCATGTGGGTGGATGTAAGTAACATAATCATGTTGGTGGATGTAAGTAACATAATCATGTTGGTGGATGTAACATAACCATGTTGGTGGATGTAACATAATCATGTTGGTGGATGTAAGTAACATAATCATGTTGGTTGATGTAAGTAACATAATCATGTGGGTGGATGTAAGTAACATAATCATGTTGGTGGATGTAAGTAACATAATCATGTTGGTGGATGTAACATAATCATGTTGGTGGATGTAAGTAACATAATCATGTTGGTTGATGTAAGTAACATAATCATGTGGGTGGATGTAAGTAACATAATCATGTTGGTGGATGTAAGTAACATAATCATGTTGATGGATGTAACATAATCATGTTGGTGGATGTAAGTAACATAATCATGTTGGTTGATGTAAGTAACATAATCATGTGGGTGGATGTAAGTAACATAATCATGTTGGTGGATGTAAGTAACATAATCATGTTGGTGGATGTAACATAATCACGGTGGTGGATGTAACATAATCATGTTGGTGGATGTAAGTAACATAATCATGTTGGTGGATGTAAGTAACATAATCATGTCGGTGGATGTAAGTAACATAATCATGTTGGTGGATGTAAGTAACATAATCATGTTGGTGGATGTCAGTAACATAATCATGTTGGTGGATGTAAGTAACATAATCATGTTGGTGGATGTCAGTAACATAATCATGTTAGTGGATGTAAGTAACATAATCATGTTGGTGGATGTAAGTAAGATAATCATGTTGGTGGATGTAACATAATCATGTTGGTGGATGTAACATAATCATGTTGGTGGATGTAAGTAACATAATCATGTTGGTTGATGTAAGTAACATAATCATGTTGGGGGATGTAAGTAACATAATCATGTTGGTGGTTGTAAGTAACATAATCATGTTGGTGGATGTAAGTAACATAATCATGTGGGTGGATGTAAGTAACATAAGCATGTGGGTGGTTGTAAGTAACATAATCGTGTTGGTGGATGTAAGTAACATAATCATGTTGGTGGATGTAAGTAACATAATCATGTTGGTGGATGTAAGTAACATAATCATGTTGGTGGATGTAAGTAACATAATCATGTTGGTGGATGTAAGTAACATAATCATGTTGGTGGATGCAAGTAACGTATTCATGTGGGGGGATGTAAGTAACATAATCATATGGGTGGTTGTAAGTAACATAATCATGTTGGTGGATGTAAGTAACATAATCATGTGGGTGGATGTAAGTAACATAAGCATGTGAGTGGTTGTAAGTAACATAATCATGTTGGTGGATGTAAGTAACATAATCATGTTGGTGGATGTAAGTAACATAATCATGTTGGTGGATGTAACATAATCATGCTGGTGGATGTAAGTAACATAATCATGTTGGTGGATGTAACATAATCATGTTGGTGGATGTAAGTAACATAATCATGTTGGTGGATGTAACATAATCCTGCTGGTGGATGTAAGTAACATAATCATGTTGGTGGATGTAAGTAACATAATCATGTGAGTGGATGTAACATAATCATGTTGGTGGATGTAACATAATTATGTTGGTGGATGTAACATAATCATGTTGGTGGATGTAACATAATTATGTTGGTGGATGTAAGTAACCTAATCATGTGTGTGGATGTCACATAATCATGTGTGTGGATGTCACATAATCATGTTGGTGGATGTAAGTAGCATAATCATGTTGGTGGATGTAACATAATCATGTTGGTGGATGTAACATAATCATGTTGGTGGATGTAAGTAACATAATCATGTTGGTGGATGTAAGTAACATAATCATGTTGGTTGATGTAAGTAACATAATCATGTGGTTGGATGTAAGTAACAAAATCATGTTGGTGGATGTAAGTAACATAATCATGTTGGTGGATGTAACATAATCACGGTGGTGGATGTAACATAATCATGTTGGTGGATGTAAGTAACATAATCATGTTGGTGGATGTAAGTAACATAATCATGTCGGTGGATGTAAGTAACATAATCATGTTGGTGGATGTAAGTAACATAATCATGTTGGTGGATGTCAGTAACATAATCATGTTGGTGGATGTAAGTAACATAATCATGTTGGTGGTTGTAAGTAACATAATCATGTTGGTGGATGTACGTAACATAATCATGTGGGTGGATGTAATAAACATAATCATGTCGGTGGATGTCAGTAACATAATCATGTTGGTGGATGTAAGTAACATAATCATGTTGGTGGATGTACGTAACATAATCATGTGGGTGGATGTAATAAACATAATCATGTCGGTGGATGTCAGTAACATAATCATGTTGGTGGATGTAAGTAACATAATCATGTTGGTGGATGTAAGTAACATAATCATGTTGGTGGATGTAAGTAACATATTCATGTGGGGGGATGTAAGTAACATAATCACTTGGGTGGTTGTAAGTAACATAATCATGTTGGTGGATGTAAGTAACATAATCATGTGGGTGGATGTAAGTATCATAATCATGTGGGTGGTTGTAAGTAACATAATCATGTTGGTGGATGTACGTAACATAATCATGTGGGTGGATGTAATAAACATAATCATGTCGGTGGATGTCAGTAACATAATCATGTTGGTGGATGTAAGTAACATAATCATGTTGGTGGATGTACGTAACATAATCATGTGGGTGGATGTAATAAACATAATCATGTCGGTGGATGTCGATAACATAATCATGTTGGTGGATGTCAGCAACATGATCATGTTGGTGGATGTAAGTAACATAATCATGTTGGTGGATGTAAGTAACATATTCATGTGGGGGGATGTAAGTAACATAATCATTTGGGTGGTTGTAAGTAACATAATCATGTTGGTGGATGTAAGTAACATAATCATGTGGGTGGATGTAAGTATCATAATCATGTGGGTGGTTGTAAGTAACATAATCATGTTGGTGGATGTAACATAATCATGTTGGTGGATGTAAGTAACAGAATCATGTTGGGGGATGTAAGTAACATAATGATGTTGGTGGATGTCAGTAACATGATCATGTTGGTGGATGTAGGTAACATAATCATGTTGGTGGATATAACATAATCATGTTGGTGGATGTAAGTAACATATTCATGTGGGTGGATGTAAGTAACATAATCATGTTGGTGGATATAACATAATCATGTTGGTGGATGTAAGTAACATATTCATGTGGGTGGATGTAAGTAACATAATCATGTTGGTGGATATAACATAATCATGTTGGTGGATGTAAGTAACATATTCATGTGGGTGGATGTAAGTAACATAATCATGTTGGTGGATGTAAGTAACATAATCATGTTGGTGGATGTAACATAACCATGTTGGTGGATGTAACATAATCATGTTGGTGGATGTAAGTAACATAATCATGTTGGTTGATGTAAGTAACATAATCATGTGGGTGGATGTAAGTAACATAATCATGTTGGTGGATGTAAGTAACATAATCATGTTGGTGGATGTAACATAATCAAGTTGGTGGATGTAACATAATCATGTTGGTGGATGTAAGTAACATAATCATGTTGGTGGATGTAAGTAACATAATCATGTTGGGGGTTGTACGTAACATAATCATGTTGGTGGATGTAAGTAACATAATCATGTTGGTGGATGTCAGTAACATAATCATGTTGGTGGATGTAAGTAACATAATCATGTTGGTGCTTGTAAGTAACATAATCATGTTGGTGGATGTAACATAATCATGTTGGTGGATGTAACATAATCATGTTGGTGGATGTAAGTAACGTATTCATGTGGGGGGATGTAAGTAACATAATCATATGGGTGGTTGTAAGTATCATAATCATGTGGGTGGTTGTAAGTAACATAATCATGTTGGTGGATGTAACATAATCATGTTGGGGGATGTAAGTAACATATTCATGTGGGTGGATGTAAGTAACATAATCATGTTGGTGGATTGATTGATTGATTGATACTTTTATTAGTAGATTGCACAGTACAGTACAAATTCCGTACAATTGACCACTAAATGGTAACACCCGAATAAGTTTTTCAACTTGTTTAATTTGGGGTCCACGGTAATCAATTCATGGTAATTCATGGATGTAAGTAACATAATCATGTTGGTGGATGTAACATAATCATGTTGGTGGATGTAACATAATCATGTTGGTGGATGTAAGTAACATAATCATGTTGGTGGATGTAACATAATCATGTTGGTGGATGTAACATAATCATGTTGGTGGATTTAAGTAACATAATCATGTTGGTGGATGTAAGAAACATAATCATGTCGGTGGATGTAAGTAACATAATCATGTTGGTGGATATAAGTAACATAATCATGTCGGTGGATGTAAGTAACATAATCATGTTGGTGGATGTAAGTAACATAATCATGTCGGTGGATGTAAGTAACATAATCATGTCGGTGGATGTAAGTAACATAAATATGTCGGTGGATGTAAGTAACATAATCATGTTAGTGGATGTAAGTAACATAATCATGTCGATGAATGTAAGTAACATAATAAAGTTGGTGGATATAAGTAACATAATCATGTGGGTGGATGTAACATAATCATGTTGGTGGATGTAAGTAACACAATCATGTTGGTGGATGTAACATAATCATGTTGGTGGATGTAACATAATTATGTTGGTGGATGTAAGTAACATAATCATGTGTGTGGATGTAACATAATCATGTTGGTGGATGTAAGTAACATAATCATGTTGGTGGATGTAACATAATCATGTTGGTGGATGTAACATAATCATGTTGGTGGATGTAACATAATCATGTTGGTGGATGTAAGTAACATAATCATGTTGGTGGTTATAAGTAACATAATCATGTCGGTGGATGTAAATAACATAATCATGTTGGTGGATGTAAGTAACATAATCATGTTGGTGGATGTAAATAACATAATCATGTCGGTGGATGTAAGTAACATAACTGTTGGTGGATGTAAGTAACATAAATATGTCGGTGGATGTAAGTAACATAATCATGTTGGTGGATGTAAGTAACATAATAATGTCGGTGGATGTAAGTAACATAATCATGTTTGTGGATGTAAGTAACATAATCATGTTGGTGGTTGTAAGTAACATAATCATGTTGGTGGATGTAAGTAACATAATCATGTTGGTGGATGTACGTAACATAATCATGTGGGTGGATGTAATAAACATAATCATGTCGGTGGATGTCAGTAACATAATCATGTTGGTGGATGTAAGTAACATAATCATGTTGGTGGATGTCAATAACATAATCATGTTGGTGGATGTCAGCAACATAATCATGTTGGTGGATGTAAGTAACATAATCATGTTGGTGGATGTAAGTAACATATTCATGTGGGGGGATGTAAGTAACATAATCACTTGGGTGGTTGTAAGTAACATAATCATGTTGGTGGATGTAAGTAACATAATCATGTGGGTGGATGTAAATATCATAATCATGTGGGTGGTTGTAAGTAACATAATCATGTTGGTGGATGTAACATAATCATGTTGGTGGATGTAAGTAACAGAATCATGTTGGGGGATGTAAGTAACATAATGATGTTGGTGGATGTCAGTAACATGATCATGTTGGTGGATGTAGGTAACATAATCATGATGGTGGATATAACATAATCATGTTGGTGGATGTAAGTAACATATTCATGTGGGTGGATGTAAGTAACATAATCATGTTGGTGGATATAACATAATCATGTTGGTGGATGTAAGTAACATATTCATGTGGGTGGATGTAAGTAACATAATCATGTTGGTGGATGTAAGTAACATAATCATGTTGGTGGATGTAACATAATCATGTTGGTGGATGTAAGTAACATAATCATGTTGGTTGATGTAAGTAACATAATCATGTGGGTGGATGTAAGTAACATAATCATGTTGGTGGATGTAAGTAACATAATCATGTTGGTGGATGTAACATAATCACGGTGGTGGATGTAACATAATCATGTTGGTGGATGTAAGTAACATAATCATGTTGGTGGATGTAAGTAACATAATCATGTCGGTGGATGTAAGTAACATAATCATGTTGGTGGATGTAAGTAACATAATCATGTTGGTGGATGTCAGTAACATAATCATGTTGGTGGATGTAAGTAACATAATCATGTTGGTGGATGTCAGTAACATAATCATGTTGGTGTATGTAAGTAACATAATCATGTTGGTGGATGTAAGTAAGATAATCATGTTGGTGGATGTAACATAATCATGTTGGTGGATGTAACATAATCATGTTGGTGGATGTAAGTAACATAATCATGTTGGTTGATGTAAGTAACATAATCATGTGGGGGGATGTAAGTAACATAATCATGTTGGTGGTTGTAAGTAACATAATCATGTTGGTGGATGTAAGTAACATAATCATGTGGGTGGATGTAAGTAACATAAGCATGTGGGTGGTTGTAAGTAACATAATCATGTTGGTGGATGTAAGTAACATAATCATGTTGGTGGATGTAAGTAACATAATCATGTTGGTGGATGTAAGTAACATAATCATGTTGGTGGATGTAAGTAACATAATCATGTTGGTGGATGTAAGTAACATAATCATGTTGGTGGATGTATTTACGTATTCATGTGGGGGGATGTAAGTAACATAATCATATGGGTGGTTGTAAGTAACATAATCATGTGGGTGGATGTAAGTAACATAAGCATGTGAGTGGTTGTAAGTAACATAATCATGTTGGTGGATGTAAGTAACATAATCATGTTGGTGGATGTAAGTAACATAATCATTTTGGTGGATGTAACATAATCATGCTGGTGGATGTAAGTAACATAATCATGTTGGTGGATGTAACATAATCATGTTGGTGGATGTAAGTAACATAATCATGTTGGTGGATGTAACATAATCCTGCTGGTGGATGTAAGTAACATAATCATGTTGGTGGATGTAAGTAACATAATCATGTGAGTGGATGGAACATAATCATGTTGGTGGATGTAACATAATTATGTTGGTGGATGTAACATAATCATGTTGGTGGATGTAACATAATTATGTTGGTGGATGTAAGTAACATAATCATGTGTGTGGATGTCACATAATCATGTTGGTGGATGTAAGTAGCATAATCATGTTGGTGGATGTAACATAATCATGTTGGTGGATGTAACATAATCATGTTGGTGGATGTAAGTAACATAATCATGTCGGTGGATGTAAGTAACATAATCATGTTGGTGGATGTAAGTAACATAATCATGTTGGTGGATGTAAGTAACATAATCATGTTGGTGGATGTAAGTAACATAAAAATGTCGGTGGATGTAAGTAACATAATCATGTTGGTGGATGTAAGTAACATAATCATGTCGGTGGATGTAAGTAACATAATCATGTTGGTGGATGTAAGTAACATAATCATGTTGGTGGTTGTAAGTAATATAATCATGTTGGTGGATGTAAGTAACATAATCATGTTGGTGGATGTACGAAACATAATCATGTTGGTGGATGTAACATAATTATGTTGGTGGATGTAAGTAACATAATCATGTGTGTGGATGTAACATAATCATGTTGGTGGATGTAAGTAACATAATCATGTTGGTGGATGTAACATAATCATGTTGGTGGATGTAACATAATCATGTTGGTGGATTTAAGTAACATAATCATGTTGGTGGATGTAAGTAACATAATCATGTCGGTGGATGTAAGTAACATAATCATGTTGGTGGATATAAGTAACATAATCATGTCGGTGGATATAAGTAACATAATCATGTCGGTGGATGTAAGTAACATAATCATGTTGGTGGATGTAAGTAACATAAATATGTCGGTGGATGTAAGTAACATAATCATGTTGGTGGATGTAAGTAACATAATCATGTCGGTGGATGTAAGTAACATAATCATGTTGGTGGATGTAAGTAACATAATCATGTCGGTGGATGTAAGTAACATAATCATGTTGGTGGATGTAAGTAACATAATCATGTTGGTGGATGTACGTAACATAATCATGTTGGTGGATGCAACATAATTATGTTGGTGGATGTAAGTAACATAATCATGTGTGTGGATGTAACATAATCATGTTGGTGGATGTAAGTAACATAATCATGTTGGTGGATGTAACATAATCATGTTGGTGGATGTAACATAATCATGTTGGTGGATTTAAGTAACATAATCATGTTGGTGGATGTAAGTAACATAATCATGTCGGTGGATGTAAGTAACATAATCATGTTGGTGGATATAAGTAACATAATCATGTCGGTGGATGTAAGTAACATAATCATGTCGGTGGATGTAAGTAACATAATCATGTTGGTGGATGTAAGTAACATAAATATGTCGGTGGATGTAAGTAACATAATCATGTTGGTGGATGTAAGTAACATAATCATGTCGGTGGATGTAAGTAACATAATCATGTTGGTGGATGTAAGTAACATAATCATGTTGGTGGATGTAAGTAACATAATCATGTCGGTGGATGTAAGTAACATAATCATGTTGGTGGATGTAAGTAACATAATCATGTTGGTGGATGTAAGTAACATAATCATGTCGGTGGATGTAAGTAACATAATCATGTTGGTGGATGTAAGTAACATAATCATGTTGGTGGATGTAACATAATCATGTTGGTGGATGTAACATAATCATGTTGGTGGATGTAAGTAACATATTCATGTGGGGGGATGTAAGTAACATAATCATGTTGGTGGTTGTAAGTAACATAGTCATGTTGGTGGATGTAAGTAGCATAATCATGTGGGTGGATGTAAGTAACATAAGCATGTGGGTGGTTGTAAGTAACATAATCATGTTGGTGGATGTAAGTAACATAATCATGTTGGTGGATGTAAGTAACATAATCATGTTGGTGGATGTAAGTAACATAATCATGTTGGTGGATGTAAGTAACATAATCATGTTGGTGGATGTAAGTAACATAATCATGTTGGTGGATGTAAGTAACGTATTCATGTGGGGGGATGTAAGTAACATAAGCATGTGGGTGGTTGTAAGTAACATAATCATGTTGGTGGATGTAAGTAACATAATCATGTTGGTGGATGTAAGTAACATAATCATGTTGGTGGATGTAACATAATCATGCTGGTGGATGTAAGTAACATAATCATGTTGGTGGATGTAACATAATCATGTTGGTGGATGTAAGTAACATAATCATGTTGGTGGATGTAACATAATCCTGCTGGTGGATGTAAGTAATATAATCATGTTGGTGGATGTAAGTAACATAATCATGTGAGTGGATGTAACATAATCATGTTGGTGGATGTAACATAATTATGTTGGTGGGTGTAACATAATCATGTTGGTGGATGTAACATAATTATGTTGGTGGATGTAAGTAACATAATCATGTGTGTGGATGTCACATAATCATGTTGGTGGATGTAAGTAGCAAAATCATGTTGGTGGATGTAACATAATCATGTTGGTGGATGTAACATAATCATGTTGGTGGATGTAAGTAACATAATCATGTCGGTGGATGTAAGTAACAATCAAGTTGGTGGATGTAAGTAACATAATCATGTTGGTGGATGTAAGTAACATAATCATGTTGGTGGATGTAAGTAGCATAAAAATGTCGGTGGATGTAAGTAACATAATCATGTTGGTGGATGTAAGTAACATAATCATGTCGGTGGATGTAAGTAACATAATCATGTTGGTGGATGTAAGTAACATAATCATGTTGGTGGTTGTAAGTAACATAATCATGTTGGTGGATGTAAGTAACATAATCATGTTGGTGGATGTACGTAACATAATCATGTTGGTGGATGCAACATAATTATGTTGGTGGATGTAAGTAACATAATCATGTGTGTGGATGTAACATAATCATGTTGGTGGATGTAAGTAACATAATCAAGTTGGTGGATGTAACATAATCATGTTGGTGGATGTAACATAATCATGTTGGTGGATTTAAGTAACATAATCATGTTGGTGGATGTAAGTAACATAATCATGTCGGTGGATGTAAGTAACATAATCATGTTGGTGGATATAAGTAACATAATCATGTCGGTGGATGTAAGTAACATAATCATGTCGGTGGATGTAAGTAACATAATCATGTTGGTGGATGTAAGTAACATAATCATGTTGGTGGATGTAAGTAACATAATCATGTCGGTGGATGTAAGTAACATAATCATGTTGGTGGATGTAAGTAACATAATCATGTTGGTGGATGTAAGTAACATAATCATGTCGGTGGATGTAAGTAACATAATCATGTTGGTGGATGTAAGTAACATAATCATGTTGGTGGATGTAAATAACATAATCATGTCGGTGGATGTAAGTAACATAATCATGTTGGTGGATGTAAGTAACATAATCATGTTGGTGGATGTAACATAATCATGTTGGTGGATGTAACATAATCATGTTGGTGGATGTAAGTAACATAATCATGTTGGTGGATGTAAGTAACATAATCATGTCGGTGGATGTAAGTAACATAATCATGTTGGTGGATGTAAGTAACATAATTATGTCGGTGGATGTAAGTAACATAATCATGTTGGTGGATGTAAGTAACATAAATATGTCGGTGGATGTAAGTAACATAATCATGTTGGTGGATGTAAGTAACATAATCATGTCGGTGGATGTAAGTAACATTATCATGTTGGTGGATGTAAGTAACATAATCATGTTGGTGGTTGTAAGTAACATAATCATGTTGGTGGATGTAAGTAACATAATCATGTTGGTGGATGTACGTAACATAATCATGTAGGTGGATGTAATAAACATAATCATGTCGGTGGATGTCAGTAACATAATCATGTTGGTGGATGTAAGTAACATAATCATGTCGGTGGATGTCAATAACATAATCATGTTGGTGGATGTCAGCAACATAATCATGTTGGTGGATGTAAGTAACATAATCATGTTGGTGGATGTAAGTAACATAATCATGTTGGTGGATGTAACATAATCATGTTGGTGGATGTAAGTAACATATTCATGAGGGGGGATGTAAGTAACATAATCATGTGGGTGGTTGTAAGTAACATAATCATGTTGGTGGATGTAAGTAACATAAATATGTCGGTGGATGTAAGTAACATAATCATGTTGGTGGATGTAAGTAACATAATCATGTCGGTGGATGTAAGTAACATAATCATGTTGGTGGATGTAAGTAACATAAATATGTCGGTGGATGTAAGTAACATAATCATGTTGGTGGATTTAAGTAACATAATCATGTCGGTGGATGTAAGTAACATAATCATGTTGGTGGATGTAAGTAACATAATCATGTGGGTGGATGTAACATAATCATGTTGGTGGATGTAAGTAACACAATCATGTTGGTGTATGTAACATAATCATGTTGGTGGATGTAAGTAACATAATCATGTGTGTGGATGTAACATAATCATGTTGGTGGATGTAAGTAACATAATCATGTTGGTGGATGTAACATAATCATGTTGGTGGATGTAACATAATCATGTTGGTGGAGGTAACATAATCATGTTGGTGGATTTAAGTAACGTAATCATGTTGGTGGATGTAAGTAACATAATCATGTCGGTGGATGTAAGTAACATAATCATGTTGGTGGATGTAAGTAACATAATAATGTTGGTGGATGTAAGTAACATAATCATGTCGGTGGATGTAAGTAACATAATCATGTTGGTGGATGTAAGTAACATAATCATGTGGGTGGATGTAACATAATCATGTTGGTGGATGTAAGTAACGTATTCATGTTGGTGGATGTAACATAATTATGTTGGTGGATGTAAGTAACATAATCATGTGTGTGGATGTAACATAATCATGTTGGTGGATGTAAGTAACATAATCATGTTGGTGGATGTAAGTAACATAATCATATTGGTGGATGTAACATAATCATGTTGGTGGATGTAAGTAACGTATTCATGTGGGGGGATGTAAGTAACATAATCATATGGGTGGTTGTAAGTATCATAATCATGTGGGTGGTTGTAAGTAACATAATCATGTTGGTGGATGTAACATAATCATGTTGGGGGATGTAAGTAACATATTCATGTGGGTGGATGTAAGTAACTTAATCATGTTGGTGGATTGATTGATTGATTGATTGATTGATACTTTTATTAGTAGATTGCACAGTACAGTACATATTCCGTACAATTGACCACTAAATGGTAACACCCGAATAAGTTTTTCAACTTGTTTAAGTCGGGGTCCACGTTAATCAATTCATGGTAATTCATGGATGTAAGTAACATAATCATGTTGGTGGATGTAACATAATCATGTTGGTGGATGTAACATAATCATGTTGGTGGATGTAACATAATCATGTTGATGGATGTAAGTAATATAATCATGTTGGTGGATGTAAGTAACATAAACATGTGGGTGGATGTAAGTAACATATTCATGTGGGTGGATGTAAGTAACATAAAAATGTCGGTGGATGTAAGTAACATAATCATGTTGGTGGATCTAAGTAACATAATCATGTCGGTGGATGTAAGTAACATAATCATGTTGGTGGATGTAAGTAACATAATCATGTTGGTGGATGTAAGTAACATAATCATGTCGGTGGATGTAAGTAACATAAATATGTCGGTGGATGTAAGTAACATAATCATGTTGGTGGATGTATGTAACATAATCATGTCGGTGGATGTAAGTAACATAATCATGTGGGTGGATGTAACATAATCATGTTGGTGGATGTAAGTAACACAATCATGTTGGTGTATGTAACATAATCATGTTGGTGGATGTAAGTAACATAATCATGTTGGTGGATGTAACATAATCATGTTGGTGGATGTAACATAATCATGTTGGTGGATGTAACATAATCATGTTGGTGGATGTAACATAATCATGTTGGTGGATTTAAGTAACGTAATCATGTTGGTGGATGTAAGTAACATAATCATGTCGGTGGATGTAAGTAACATAATCATGTTGGTGGATGTAAGTAACATAATCATGTTGGTGGATGTAAGTAACATAATCATGTCGGTGGATGTAAGTAACATAATCATGTTGGTGGATGTAAGTAACATAAATATGTCGGTGGATGTAAGTAACATAATCATGTTGGTGGATGTAAGTAACATAAATATGTCGGTGGATGTAAGTAACATAATCATGTTGGTGGATGTAAGTAACATAATCATGTTGGTGGTTGTAAGTAACATAATCATGTTGGTGGATGTAAGTAACATAATCATGTCAGTGGATGTACGTAACATAATCATGTGGGTGGATGTAATAAACATAATCATGTCGGTGGATGTCAGTAACATAATCATGTTGGTGGTTGTAAGTAACATAATCATGTCGGTGGATGTCAATAACATAATCATGTTGGTGGATGTCAGCAACATAATCATGTTGGTGGATGTAAGTAACATAATCATGTTGGTGGATGTAACATAATCATGTTAGTGGATGTAAGTAACATAATCATGTGTGTGGATGTAACATAATCATGTTGGTGGATGTAAGTAACACAATCATGTTGGTGTATGTAACATAATCATGTTGGTGGATGTAAGTAACATAATCATGTTGGTGGATGTAACATAATCATGTTGGTGGATGTAACATAAGCATGTTGGTGGATTTAAGTAACGTAATCATGTTGGTGGATGTAAGTAACATAATCATGTCGGTGGATGTAAGTAACATAATCATGTTGGTGGATGTAAGTAACATAATCATGTTGGTGGATGTAAGTAACATAATCATGTCGGTGGATGTAAGTAACATAATCATGTTGGTGGATGTAAGTAACATAAATTTGTCGGTGGATGTAAGTAACATAATCATGTTGGTGGATGTAAGTAACATAAATATGTCGGTGGATGTAAGTAACATAATCATGTTGGTGGATGTAAGTACCATAATCATGTTGGTGGTTGTAAGTAACATAATCATGTTGGTGGATGTAAGTAACATAATCATGTCAGTGGATGTACGTAACATAATCATGTGGGTGGATGTAATAAACATAATCATGTCGGTGGATGTCAGTAACATAATCATGTTGGTGGTTGTAAGTAACATAATCATGTCGGTGGTTGTCAATAACATAATCATGTTGGTGGATGTCAGCAACATAATCATGTTGGTGGATGTAAGTAACATAATCATGTTGGTGGATGTAACATAATCATGTTAGTGGATGTAAGTAACATATTCATGTGGGGGGATGTAAGTAACATAATCACTTGGGTGGTTGTAAGTAACATAATCATGTTGGTGGATGTAAGTAACATAATCATGTGGGTGGATGTAAGTATCATAATCATGTGGGTGGTTGTAAGTAACATAATCATGTTGGTGGATGTAAAATAATCATGTTGGTGGATGTAAGTAACATAATCATGTTGGGGGATGTAAGTAACATAATGATGTTGGTGGATGTCAGTAACATGATCATGTTGGTGGATGTAGGTAACATAATCATGTTGGTGGATATAACATAATCATGTTGGTGGATGTAAGTAACATAATCATGTGGGTGGATGTAAGTAACATAATCATGTTGGTGGATGTAAGTAACATAATCATGTTGGTGGATGTAACATAATCATGTTGGTGGATGTAACATAATCATGTTGGTGGATGTAAGTAACATAATCATGTTGGTTGATGTAAGTAACATAATTATGTGGGTGGATGTAAGTAACATAATCATGTTGGTGGATGTAAGTAACATAATCATGTTGGTGGATGTAACATAATCATGTTGGTGGATGTAACATAATCATGTTGGTGGATGTAAGTAACATAATCATGATGGTGGATGTAAGTAACATAATCATGTCGGTGGATGTAAGTAACATAATCATGTTGGTGGATGTAAGTAAAATAATCATGTTGGTGGTCGTACGTAAAATAATCATGTTGGTGGATGTAAGTAACATAATCTTGTTGGTGGATGTCAGTAACATAATCATGTTGGTGGATGTAAGTAACGTATTCATGTGGGGGGATGTAAGTAACATAATCATGTTGGTGGTTGTAAGTAACATAATCATGTTGGTGGATGTAAGTAACAATCATGTGGGTGGATGTAAGTAACATAAGCATGTGGGTGGTTGTAAGTAACATAATCATGTTGGTGGATGTAAGTAACATAATCATGTTGGTGGATGTAAGTAACATAATCATGTTGGTGGATGTAACATAATCATGTTGGTGGATGTAAGTAACGTATTCATGTGGGGGGATGTAAGTAACATAATCATATGGGTGGTTGTAAGTATCATAATCATGTGGGTGGTTGTAAGTAACATAATCATGTTGGTGGATGTAACATAATCATGTTGGGGGATGTAAGTAACATAATCATGTTGGTGGATGTCAGTAACATGATCATGTTGGTGGATATAGGTAACATAATCATGTTGGTGGATACAACATAATCATGTTGGTGGATGTAAGTAACATATTCATGTGGGTGGATGTAAGTAACATAATCATGTTGGTGGATTGAATGATTGATTGATACTTTTATTAGTAGATTGCACAGTACAGTACATATTCCGTACAATTGACCACTAAATGGTAACACCCGAATAAGTTTTTCAACTTCTTTAAGTCGGGGTCCACGTTAATCAATTCATGGTAATTCATGGATGTAAGTAACATAATCATGTTGGTGGATGTAACATAATCATGTTGGTGGATGTAAGTAACATAATCATGTTGGTGGATGTAAGTAACATAATCATGTTGGTGGATGTAACATAATCATGTTGGTGGATGTAAGTAACGTATTCATTTTGGGGGATGTAAGTAACATAATCATGTGGGTGGTTGTAAGAAACATAATCATGTTGGTGGATGTAAGTAACATAATCATGTGGGTGGATGTAAGTAACATAAGCATGTGGGTGGTTGTAAGTAACATAATCATGTTGTTGGATGTAAGTAACATAATCATGTTGTTGGATGTAAGTAACATAATCATGTTGGTGGATGTCAGTAACATAATCATGTTGGTGGATGTAAGTAACATAATCATGTTGGTGGATAGAACATAATCATGTTGGTGGATGTAAGTAACATATTCATGTGGGTGGATGTAAGTAACAAAATCATGTTGGTGGATGTAAGTAACATAATCATGTTGGTGGATGTAACATAATCATGTTGGTGGATGTAAGTAACATATTCATGTGGGTGGATGTAAGTGACATAGTCATGTTGGTGGATGTAACATAATCATGTTGGTGGATGTAAGTAACATATTCATGTGAGTGGATGTAAGTCACATAATCATGTTGGTTGGTATAAGTAACATAATCATGTGGGTGGATGTAACACAATCATGTTGGTGGATGTAAGTAACATAATCATGTTGGTGGATGTAACATAATCCTGTTGGTGGATGTAACATAATCATGATGGTGGATGTAAGTAACATAATCATGTTGGTGGATGTATGTAACATAATCATGTTGTTGGATGTAAGTAACATAATCATGTCGGTGGATGTAAGTAACATAATCATGTTGGTGGATGTAAGTAACATAATCAGGTTGGTGGTTGTAAGTAACATAATCATGTTGGTGGATGTAAGTAACATAATCATGTTGGTGGAAGTCAGTAACATAATCATGTTGGTGGATGTTAGTATCATAATCATGTTGGTGGATGTAAGTAACATAATCATGGTGGTGGATGTAACATAACCATGTTGGTGGATGTAAGTAACATAATCATGTTGGTGGATGTAACATAATCATGTTGATGATGTAAGTAACATAATCATGTTGTTGGATGTAAGTAACATAATCATTTTGGTTAATGTCAGTAACATGATCATGTTGGTGGATGTAGGTAACATAATCATGTTGGTGGATATAACATAATCATGTTGGTGGATGTAAGTAACATATTCTTGTGGGTGGATGTAAGTAACATAATCATGTTGTTGGAAGTAAGTAACATAATCCTGTTGGTGGATGTCAGTAACATGATCATGTTGGTGGATGTAGGTAACATAATCATTTTGGTGGATATAACATAATCATGTTGGTGGATGTAAGTAACATGATCATGTTGGTGGATGTAAGTAACATAATTATGTTGGTGGATGTAACATAATCATGTTGGTGGATGTAAGTAACATATTCATGTGGGTGGATGTAAGTAACATAATCATGTTGGTGGATGTAACATAATCTTGTTGGTGGAAGTAACATAATCATGTTGGTGGATGTAAGTAATATAATCATGTTGGTGGATGTAAGTAACATAATCATGTTGGTGGATGTAAGTAAAATAATCATGTCGGTGGATGTAAGTAACATAATCATGTTGGTGGATGTAAGTAACATAATCATGTTGGTAGAAGTAAGTAACATAATCATGTTGGTGGATGTAAGTAACATAATCGTGTTGGTGGATGTCAGTAACGTAATCATGTTGGTGGATGTAAGTAACATAATCATGTTGGTGGATGTAAGTAACATAATCATGTTGGTGGATGTAAGTAACATAATCATGTGGGTGGATGTAAGTAACATATTCATGTGGGTGGATGTAAGTAACATAATCATGTTGGTGGATGTAACATAATCATGTGGGTGGATGTAACATAATCATGTTGGTGGATGTAAGTAACATAATCATGTTGGTGGATGTAAGTAACATAATCATGTTGGTGGATGTAACATAATCATGTTGGTGGATGTAAGTAACGTATTCATGTGGGGGAATGTAAGTAACATAATCATGTGGGTGGTTGTAAGTAACATAATCATGTTGGTGGATGTAAGTAACATAATCATGTGGGTGGATGTAAGAAACATAAGCATGTGGGTGGTTGTAAGTAACATAATCATGTGGGTGGATGTAAGAAACATAAGCATGTGGGTGGTTGTAAGTAACATAATCATGTTGGTGGATGTAAGTAACATAATCATGTTGGTGGATGTAACATAATCATGTTGGTGGATGTAAGTAACATAATCATGTTGGTGGATGTAACATAATCATGTTGGTGGATGTAAGTAACGTATTCATGTGGGGGGATGTAAGTAACATTGTCATGTGGGTGGTTGTAAGTAACATAATCATGTTGGTGGATGTAAGTAACATAATCATGTGGGTGGATGTAAGTAACATAAGCATGTGGGTGGTTGTAAGTAACATAATCATGTTGTTGGATGTAAGTAACATAGTCATGTTGTTGGATGTAAGTAACATAATCATGTTGGTGGATGTCAGTAACATAATCATTTTGGTGGATGTAAGTAACATAATCATGTTGGTAGATGTAAGTAACATAATCATGTTGGTGGATGTAAGTAACATTCTCATGTTGGTGGATGTAACATAATCATGTTGGTGGATGTAAGTAACATATTCATGTGGGTGGATGTAAGTGACATAGTCATGTTGGTGGATGTAACATAATCATGTTGGTGGATGTAAGTAACATATTCATGTGAGTGGATGTAAGTCACATAATCATGTTGGCTGGTATAAGTAACATAATCATGTGGGTGGATGTAACACAATCATGTTGGTGGATGTAAGTAACATAATCATGTTGGTGGATGTAACATAATCCTGTTGGTGGATGTAACGTAATCATGATGGTGGATGTAAGTAACATAATCATGTTGGTGGATGTATGTAACATAATCATGTTGTTGGATGTAAGTAACATAATCATGTCGGTGGATGTAAGTAACATAATCATGTTGGTGGATATAAGTAACATAATCAGGTTGGTGGTTGTAAGTAACATAATCATGTTGGTGGATGTAAGTAACATAATCATGTTGGTGGATGTTAGTATCATAATCATGTTGGTGGATGTAAGTAACATAATCATGGTGGTGGATGTAACATAACCATGTTGGTGGATGTAAGTAACATAATCATGTTGGTGGATGTAAGTAACATAATCATTTTGGTGGATGTCAGTAACATGATCATGTTGGTGGATGTAGGTAACATAATCATGTTGGTGGATATAACATAATCATATTGGTGGATGTAAGTAACATAGTCTTGTGGGTGGATGTAAGTAACATAATCATGTTGTTGGAAGTAAGTAACATAATCCTGTTGGTGGATGTCAGTAACATGATCATGTTGGTGGATGTAAGTAACATAATCATTTTGGTGGATATAACATAATCATGTTGGTGGATGTAAGTAACATAATCATGGAGGTGGATGTAACATAATCATGTTGGTGGATGTAAGTAACATATTCATGTGGGTGGATGTAAGTAACATAATCATGTTGGTGGATGTAACATAATCTTGTTGGTGGAAGTAACATAATCATGTTGGTGGATGTAAGTAACATAATCATGTTGGTGGATGTAAGTAACATAATCATGTTGGTGGATGTAAGTAACATAATCATGTCGGTGGATGTAAGTAACATAATCATGTTGGTGGATGTAAGTAACATAATCATGTTAGTAGAAGTAAGTAACAATCATGTTGGTGGATGTAAGTAACATAATCATGTTGGTGGATGTCAGTAACGTAATCATGTTGGTGGATGTAAGTAACATAATCATGTTGGTGGATGTAAGTAACATAATCATGTTGGTGGATGTAAGTAACATAATCATGTGGGTGGATGTAAGTAACATATTCATGTGGGTGGATGTAAGTAACATAATCATGTTGGTGGATGTAACATAATCATGTTGGTGGATGTAACATAATCATGTTGGTGGATGTAAGTAACATAATCATGTTGGTGGATGTAAGTAACATAATCATGTCTGTGGATGTAAGTAACATAATCATGTTGGTGGATGTAAGTAACATAATCATGTTGGTAGAAGTAAGTAACATAATCATGTTGGTGGATGTAAGTAACATAATCATGTTGGTGGATGTCAGTAACGTAATCATGTTGGTGGATGTAAGTAACATAATCATGTTGGTGGATGTAAGTAACATAATCATGTTGGTGGATGTAACATAATCATGTTGGTGGATGTAAGTAACGTATTCATGTGGGGGGATGTAAGTAACATAATCATGTGGGTGGTTGTAAGTAACATAATCATGTTGGTGGATGTAAGTAACATAATCATGTGGGTGAATGTAAGTAACATAAGCATGTGGGTGGTTGTAAGTAACATAATCATGTTGTTGGATGTAAGTAACATAATCATGTTGGTGGATGTCAGTAACATGATCATGTTGGTGGATGTAAGTAACATAATCATGTTGGTGGATACAACATAATCATGTTGGTGGATGTAAGTAACATATTCATGTGGGTGGATGTAAGTAACATAATCATTTTGGTGGATACAACATAATCATGTTGGTGGATGTAAGTAACATATTCTTGTGGGTGGATGTAAGTAACATGATCATGTTGGTGGATGTAAGTAACATAATCATGTTGGTGGATGTAAGTAAAATATTCATGTGGGTGGATGTAAGTAACATAATCATGTTGGTGGATGTAACATAATCATGTTGGTGGATGTAAGTAACATAATCATGTTGGTGGATGTAAGTAACATAATCATGTGGGTGGATGTAAGTAACATAATCATGTGGGTGGTTGTAAGTAACATAATCATGTAGGTGGATGTAAGTAACATAATCATGTGGGTGGATGTAAGTAACATAATCATGTGGGTGGATGCAAGTAACATAATCATGTGGGTTGTTGTAAGTAACATAATCACGTGGGTGGATGCAAGTAACATAATCATGTTGGTGGATGTAAGTAACATAATCATGTTGGTGGATGTAAGTAACATAATCATGTGGGTGGATGTAAGTAACATAATCATGTTGGTGGATGTAAGTAACATAATCATGTGGGTGGATGAAAGTAACATAATCATGTTGGTGGATGTAAGTAACATAATCATGTGGGTGGATGTAAGTAACATAATCATGTGGGTGGATCTAAGTAACATAATCATGTGGGTGGTTGTAAGTAACATAATCATGTGGGTGGATGTAAGTAACATAATCATGTTGGTGGATGTAACATAATCATGTGGGTGGATGTCAGTAACATAATCATGTTGGTGGATGTAAGTAACATAATCATGTGGGTGGTTGTAAGTAACATAATCATGTGGGTGGATGTAAGTAACATAATCATGTTGGTGGATGTAAGTAACATAATCATGTGGGTGGATGTAAGTAACATAATCATGTTGGTGGACGTAACATAATCATGTGGGTGGATGTCAGTAACATAATCATGTTGGTGGATGTAAGTAACATAATCATGTGGGTGGATGTAAGTAACATAATCATGTGGGTGGTTGTAAGTAACATAATCATGTGGGTGGATGTAAGTAACATAATCATGTTGGTGGATGTAACATAATCATGTGGGTGGATGTCAGTAACATAATCATGTTGGTGGATGTAAGTAACATAATCATGTGGGCGGATGTAAGTAACATAATCATGTTGGTGGATGTAAGTAACATAATCATGTGGGTGGTTGTAAGTAACATAATCATGTGGGTGGATGTAAGTAACATAATCATGTTGGTGGATGTAAGTAACATATTCATGTGCGTGGATGTAAGTGACATAGTCATGTTGGTGGATGTAAGTAACATAATCATGTGGGTGGATGTAAGTAACATAATCATCTTGGTGGATGTAAGTAATATAATCATGTTGGTGTATGTAACATAATCTTGTGGGTGGATGTCAGTAACATGATCATGTTGGTGGATGTAAGTAACATAATCATGTTGGTGGATGTAACATAATCATGTTGGTGGATGTAAGTAACATATTCATGTGGGTCGATGAAGGTAACATAATCATGGTGGTGGATGTAAGTAAGATAATTATGTGGGTGGATGTAAGTAACATAATCATGTTGGTGGATGTAACTAACATAATCATGTTGGTGGATGTAACATAATCATGTGGGTGAATGTCAGTAACATGTTAATGTTGGTGGATGTAAGTAACATAATCATGTTGGTGGATGTAACAAAATCATGTTGGTGGATGTAAGTAACATATTCATGTGGGTCGATGAAGGTAATATAATCATGGTGGTGGATGTAAGTAAGATAGTCATGTGGTTGGATGTAAGTAACATAATCATGAGGGTGGATGTAAGTAACATAATCATGTGGGTGGTTGTAAGTAACATAATCATGTAGGTGGATGTAAGTAACATAATCATGTGGGTGGATGTAAGTAACATAATCATGTGGGTGGATGCAAGTAACATAATCATGTGGGTTGTTGTAAGTAACATAATCACGTGGGTGGATGCAAGTAACATAATCATGTTGGTGGATGTAAGTAACATAATCATGTTGGTGGATGTAAGTAACATAATCATGTGGGTGGATGTAAGTAACATAATCATGTTGGTGGATGTAAGTAACATAATCATGTGGGTGGATGTAAGTAACATAATCATGTTGGTGGACGTAACATAATCATGTGGGTGGATGTCAGTAACATAATCATGTTGGTGGATGTAAGTAACATAATCATGTGGGTGGATGTAAGTAACATAATCATGTGGGTGGTTGTAAGTAACATAATCATGTGGGTGGATGTAAGTAACATAATCATGTTGGTGGATGTAACATAATCATGTGGGTGGATGTCAGTAACATAATCATGTTGGTGGATGTAAGTAACATAATCATGTGGGTGGTTGTAAGTAACATAATCATGTGGGTGGATGTAAGTAACATAATCATGTTGGTGGATGTAAGTAACATAATCATGTGGGTGGATGTAAGTAACATAATCATGTTGGTGGACGTAACATAATCATGTGGGTGGATGTCAGTAACATAATCATGTTGGTGGATGTAAGTAACATAATCATGTGGGTGGATGTAAGTAACATAATCATGTTGGTGGATGTAAGTAACATAATCATGTGGGTGGTTGTAAGTAACATAATCATGTGGGTGGATGTAAGTAACATAATCATGTTGGTGGATGTAAGTAACATATTCATGTGTGTGGATGTAAGTGACATAGTCATGTTGGTGGATGTAAGTAACATAATCATGTGGGTGGATGTAAGTAACATAATCATGTTTTGGATGTAAGTAACATAATTATCTTGGTGGATGTAAGTAATATAATCATGTTGGTGTATGTAACATAATCTTGTGGGTGGATGTCAGTAACATGATCATGTTGGTGGATGTAAGTAACATAATCATGTTGGTGGATGTAACATAATCATGTTGGTGGATGTAAGTAACATATTCATGTGGGTCGATGAAGGTAACATAATCATGGTGGTGGATGTAAGTAAGATAATTATGTGGGTGGATGTAAGTAACATAATCATGTTGGTGGATGTAAGTAACATAATCATGTTGGTGGATGTAACATAATAATGTGGGTGAATGTCAGTAACATGTTAATGTTGGTGGATGTAAGTAACATAATCATGTTGGTGGATGTAACAAAATCATGTTGGTGGATGTAAGTAACATATTCATGTGGGTCGATGAAGGTAATATAATCATGGTGGTGGATGTGAGTAAGATAGTCATGTGGTTGGATGTAAGTAACATATTCATGTGGGTGGATATAAGTGACATAATCATGTGGGTGGATGTAAGTAACATAATCATGTGGGTGGATGTAAGTAACTTAACCCTGTTGGTGGATGTAAGTAACATAATCATGTGGGTGGATCTAAGTAACATAATCATGTGGGTTGTTGTAAGTAACATAATCATGTGGGTGGATATAAGTAACATAATCATGTGGGTGGATGTAAGTAACATAATCATGTTGGTGGATGTAAGTAACATAATCATGTTGGTTGATGTAAGTAACTTAATCATGTGGGTGGATGTAAGTAACATAATCATGTTGGTGGATGTAAGTAACATAATCATGTTGGTGGATGTAAGTAACATATTCATGCGGGTGGATGTAAGTGACATAATCATGTTGGTGGATGTAAGTAACATAATCATCTTGGTGGATGTAACATAATCTTGTGGGTGGATGTCAGTAACATGATCATGTTGGTGGATGTAAGTAACATAATCATGTTGGTGGATGTAACATAATCATGTTGGTGGATGTAAGTAACATATTCATGTGGGTCGATGAAGGTAACATAATCATGGTGGTGGATGTAAGTAAGATAATTATGTGGGTGGATGTAAGTAACATAATCATGTTGGTGGATGTAAGTAACATAATCATGTTGGTGGATGTAACATAATCATGTGGGTGAATGTCAGTAACACTTTAATGTTCGTGGATGTAAGTAACATAATCATGTTGGTGGATGTAACAAAATCATGTTGGTGGATGTAAGTAACATATTCATGTGGGTCGATGAAGGTAATATAATCATGGTGGTGGATGTAAGTACGATAGACATGTGGGTGGGTGTAAGTAACATATTCATGTGGGTGGATATAAGTGACATAATCATGTGGGTGGATGTAAGTAACATAATCATGTGGGTGGATGTAAGTAACATAATCCTGTTGGTGGATGTAAGTAACATAATCATGTGGGTGGATATAAGTAACATAATCATGTGGGTGGTTGTAAGTAACATAATCATGTGGGTGGATGTAAGTAACATAATCATTTGGGTGGATGTAAGTAACATAATCATGTTGGTGGATGTAAGTAACATAATCATGTTGGTTGATGTAAGTAACTTAATCATGTGGGTGGATGTAAGTAACATAATCATATTGGTGGATGTAAGTAACATAATCATGTTGGTGGATGTAAGTAACATATTCATGCGGGTGGATGTAAGTGACATAATCATGTGGGTGGATATAAGTGACATAATCATGTTGGTGGATGTAAGTAACATAATCATGTGAGTGGATGTAAGTAACATAATCCTGTTGGTGGATGCAAGTAACATAATCATGTGGGTGGATGCAAGTAACATAATCATGTTGGTGGATGTAAGTAACATAATCATGTGGGTGGATGTAAGTAACAAAATCATGTTGGTGGATGTAAGTAACATAATCATGTGGGTGGATGTAAGTAACATAATCATGTTGGTGGATGTAAGTAACATAATCATGTGGGTGGATGTAAGTAACATAATCATGCTGGTGGACGTAACATAATCATGTGGGTGGATGTCAGTAATATAATCATGTGGGTGGATGTCAGTAACATAATCATGTTGGTGGATGTAAGTAACATAATCATGTGGGTGGATGTAAGTAACTTAACCCTGTTGGTGGATGTAAGTAACATAATCATGTGGGTGGATGAAAGTAACATAATCATGTGGGTTGTTGTAAGTAACATAATCATGTGGGTGGATCTAAGTAACATAATCATGTGGGTGGATGTAAGTAACATAATCATGTTGGTGGATGTCAGTAACATAATCATCTTGGTTGATGTAAGTAACTTAATCATGTGGGTGGATGTAAGTAACATAATCATGTTCGTGGATGTAAGTAACATAATCATGTTGGTGGATGTAAGTAACATATTCACGCAGGTGGATGTAAGTGACATAATCATGTTGGTGGATGTAAGTAACATAATCATCTTGGTGGATGTAACATAATCTTGTGGGTGGATGTCAGTAACATGATCATGTTGGTGGATGTAAGTAACATAATCATGTTGGTGGATTTAACATAATCATGTTGGTGGATGTAAGTAACATATTCATGTGGGTCGATGAAGGTAACATAATCATGGTGGTGGATGTAAGTAAGATAATTATGTGGGTGGATGTAAGTAACATAATCATGTTGGTGGATGTAAGTAACATAATCATGTTGGTGGATGTAACATAATCATGTGGGTGAATGTCAGTAACACTTTAATGTTAGTGGATGTAAGTAACATAATCATGTTGGTGGATGTAACAAAATCATGTTGGTGGATGTAAGTAACATATTCATGTGGGTCGATGAAGGTAATATAATCATGGTGGTGGATGTAAGTACGATAGTCATGTGGGTGGATGTAAGTAACATATTCATGTGGGTGGATATAAGTGACATAATCCTGTTGGTGGATGTAAGTAACATAATCATGTGGGTGGATATAAGTAACATAATCATGTGGGTGGTTGTAAGTAACATAATCATGTGGGTGGATGTAAGTAACATAATCATGTGGGTGGATGTAAGTAACATAATCATGTTGGTGGATGTAAGTAACATAATCATGTTGGTTGATGTAAGTAACTTAATCATGTGGGTGGATGTAAGTAACATAATCATGTTGGTGGATGTAAGTAACATAATCATGTTGGTGGATGTAAGTAACATATTAATGCGGGTGGATGTAAGTGACATAATCATGTGGGTGGATGTAAGTGACATAATCATGTTGGTGGATGTAAGTAACATAATCATGTGAGTGGATGTAAGTAACATAATCCTGTTGGTGGATGCAAGTAACATAATCATGTGGGTGGATGCAAGTAACATAATCATGTTGGTGGATGTAAGTAACATAATCATGTGGGTGGATGTAAGTAACAAAATCATGTTGGTGGATGTAAGTAACATAATCATGTGGGTGGATGTAAGTAACATAATCATGCTGGTGGACGTAACATAATCATGTGGGTGGATGTCAGTAACATAATCATGTGGGTGGATGTCAGTAACATAATCATGTTGGTGGATGTAAGTACCATAATCATGTGGGTGGTTGTAAGTAACATAATCATGTGGGTGGATGTAAGTAACATAATCATGTTGGTGGATGTAAGTAACATAATCATGTTGTTGGATGTAAGTAACATAATCATGTGGGTGGATGTAAGTAACATAATCATGTTGGTGGATGTAAGTAACATATTCATGTGCGTGGATGTAAGTGACATAGTCATGTTGGTGGATGTAAGTAACATAATCATGTGGGTGGATGTAAGTAACATAATCATGTTTTGGATGTAAGTAACATAATCATGTTGGTGGATGTAAGTAACATAATCATGTTGGTGGATGTAACATAATCTTGTGGGTGGATGTCAGTAACATGATCATGTTGGTGGATGTATGTAACATAATCATGTTGGTGGATGTAACATAATCATGTTGGTGGATATAAGTAACATATTCATGTGGGTTGATGAAGGTAACATAATCATGGTGGTGGATCTAAGTAAGATAATTATGTGTGGTGGATGTAAGTAAGATAATCATGTTGGTGGATTCAAGTAACATAATCCTGCTGGTGGATGTAAGTAACATAATCATGTGGGTGGATGTAAGTAACATAATCATGTGGGTGGTTGTAGGTAACATAATCATGTGGGTGGATGTAAGTAACATAATCATGTTGGTGGATGTAAGTAACATAATCATGTTGGTGGATGTCAGTAACATAATCATGTTGGTGGATGTCAGTAACATAATCATGTGGGTGGATGTAAGTAACATAATCATGTGGGTGGATGTAAGTAACATAATCATGTGGGTGGATGTAAGTAACATAATCATGTGGGTGGATGTAAGTAACATAATCATGTTGGTGGATGTAAGTAACATAATCATTTTGGTGGATGTAAGTAACATAATCATGTGGGTGGATGTAAGTAACATAATCATATAGGTGAATGTAAGTAACATAATCATGTTGGTGGATGTAAGTAACATAATCATATGGGTGGATGTAAGTAACATAATCATGTGGGTGGATGTAAGTAACATAATCATGTTGGTGGATGTAAGTAACATAATCATATGGGTGGATGTAAGTAACATAATCATGTGGGTGGTTTTAAGTAACATAATCATGTGGGTGGATGTAAGTAACATAATCATGTTGGTGGATGTAAGTAACATAATCATGTTGGTGGATGTCAGTAACATAATCATGTTGGTGGATGTAAGTAACATAATCATGTTGGTGGATGTCAGTAACATAATCATGTTGGTGGATGTCAGTAACATAATCATGTTGGTGGATGTCAGTAACATAATCATGTTGGTGGATGTCAGTAACATAATCATGTGGGTGGATGTAAGTAACATAATCATGTTATGTCCAGGCTTTTATTGTCTTAAATATTGCTTGTACCGTCACATTTTCCGAACACCCCCCCCCCCCGTGGAGTCACCAACACGCCACACTGTCACGCCAAAAGTGAGGCGCTCGCCTCACGCATCAAACATCACAAGCTTGACAACACAATTTTGCAGGGGGGCCAGGTGGGGGGGAGTTGTCAATCTTAGCTAACGGCGATGTCAGCGACTGCCGCCACGTAGCGACCACGATCGTTATGAATTATGTATGATCCACACCGTTTTGTTTACAGTAGCTCAGTGTTTACATTCAGAAATATCAACACATTTACATACATACATTAAAGCTATCAAAATATGGACACATAAAGTACTAAAACCAATACTAAACAATACATGCTAATCCAGGGCTGCAGAAACCTTTTCCACTGAGGGCCACAGACAAACAAATCGAAGGACGCGGAGCCAATTTTGGTAGTTTTCACCTTCAAAACCGGAACAATATACACTTCCTTTTGAAAAGATGAGAAAATGTAAATTTGGTAGTAAACGTCATGTAAATGCTGAAGATTCAAAGAAGAACTGAAAGGCTAACAGTTATCACGCTGGCCAAATAGTGTCAAGTAACAAAAAATATTAGCAAAATAAGTTAAAATAAATTAGAATTAAATGTAATAATGCCTATCACGCTAACCGTACTATGCTAACATGCTAACATAATAGCATGCTGACAGTTAGCATTAGGGAAATACCAAAATACATGACACAAAGTTGCATACCTGCTAAATTAGCATGCTTAAATGCTAACTATAACAAGTGTCAAGTACACAATAAATGTCTTTGAGGTGTTTTACCTGAAAACATTTTTTCAATTGCTAGCACGTTAAGGTAGCATTAAGTACCAAAATAAGACTACGGCAGATACCTACAAAGTCACCTTTTTTTCTTTTTTTTCTTTTTAAATTAGCAAAGAAGCTAAAATGTTCACAATAGTGCAGCGGGTTGATAAGAAAAATTACCTACGGGCCACAAATTGCCGCTGTGACCATATATATATATATATATATATATATATATATATATATATATATATATATATATATATATAAGCCACCATTTATATATATAAGCCACCAATTGCCGCCATGACCATATATATGTATATATATATATATATATATATATATATATATATATATATATATATATATATATATATATATATATATATATATATATATGGTCACAGCGGCAATTTGTGGCTCATAGCTAATTAAATATATATCCATCCTTTTCCTGCCGCTTATTCCCTTTGGGGTCGCAGGGGGCGCTGGTGCCTATCTCAGCTACAATCGGGCGGAAAGCGGGGTACACCCTGGACAAGTCGCCACCTCATCGCAGATATATATATATATATATATATATATATATATATATATATATATATATTTATATATATATATATATATGTATATATATATATATATATATATATATATATATACATATATATATATACAGTATATATATATATATATATATATATATATATCATACGATTCTGATTCCTGGGGGTGACAATTAAATTGATTGTCACAAATTATTATTTGGTTAAACTAACTTCTAAAGACATTTTTTTGAAGAGGTTACAAAAAAAGATCATTTGGGCTGCAAGCAGATGGCCTAAAAACCTTTTTTAAAATGTTAAAATAAAATATTTAAAATTGTCATCTCTCATTAAATAAATGATTAATATATGTATACATCTAAAATCTAAGTTATCTATATATATATTTATTTTCCCCCATAGGTCATAAAAAATCTGAATAATTAGCGATATCCACACTGATATCATGATACGGTTGGACTAAATCCACAAATGAAAAAAGTGAATGTCAAGTGAAAATAATAAGCACTGTATATAATACAGGAAGCGCCCCTTCCCCTCCCCCCACTGTGCATGATACCCACCCGTCAAGAGCCCCCCGCTAGATTAACTGTCCCCCCACCCCTCCTTTTATCCCCGCCGTTCCAGGGGGGCCACGCTCATTTGCATAAAGAGATAATCCTTGATAAGAATTTCCATTAGACAAAGGTGAAATGGATCAATTTCCGCTGCCAAGATAAATCGCAGGTTTTACACCAACGGGGTCATTACATTTGTGGGGGGGGCCGATAGCGGGGCCATTTCCCGCTTTCCAATTACCTTTAAGAAAAGCTTATTCTGTGCACAATAAAGCACATTACGCACAATATGATACAGTCCATAAAGATCAGCGTGTTTGATGAGAGGCCAGCGAAAGCTCAGCATATTTCCGGGAGAGGGCGGGGGGTGGGGGAGGGGGGCATGTCGTAACCCCCGCCGGTTATCGCTGACGCCTCGCTGTGCTCGCCATGCAAATGTCCTATTAAGACAAGTCCCCGGGCATTTAGACCAGTAAACACCTTTCCTCCTGGAGAGGATGTGCGGGGGGTTGGGGGGACAGATTGACAGGACGGCGAGGTGACGCCACGTGGAAGTGCTGGGAAAAACTCATTAGTTTGCCCGCACCCCATTTCACCTCTTTGACCTTGAGGCACAGCCCCCCAGACCCCCCTTTTAGATAGAGCGTAGTATGAATGGAAGGATGGTTGGAATGCTGAACAATTTGAATTTCCAGGAAAACTGGAATTTGTTTTGGAACTTGGGAGAGTGTTAGTTTGATTGCGTTGATGTTGAGATGGTTTGACTAGGTTGACAAATGTGGGGATTATGCAACTTGGAAAAATGTCCCATTTATATCAATGGGAACTTCCTGGAAATTTTGGGGAAAAGCAGGATTTCTTAGATTTTTTTTTTTATATTTTGGAATTGTTTAAAAGCGTCATGAAATGTTGAAATTGTAATATTTTAAGTTGAAAAATGGTATTACGGAATTTCGGGAAAACCAGGAATGTTTTGAGTTCTTAAACCGACTTGGTTTTTGTCCTGACTAAGAGGAATGTTTTAACAGTAGAACGCTTGAAGTGGGTTGAATAATGTGGGAGCTGTGGAAGTTTGAAAAATGTTCCATTCATTTCAATGTGAACTTCCTGGGAATTTGGGGGAAAACCAGGATTTTGGGGCGGAAATGATTAAGAGCACAAATGTCCTGAAGGAACTGAGTTGGTTGCTGTTGGAATTGTTTGAATGGGCCAACAAATGTTCAAGTAGTAACATTTGTTTGATTGAAAAATGTTATTAGGGAGATTCAGGAAAACTGGAAATTTTTCAAGTTTTTAAACCAACTTGTTTTTTTGTCCTGATTAAGAGGAATGTTTTGACGGTGGAATGCTTGAAATTGGTTGAAAAATGTACAAAGAGTCATCGCACTAAAAACGGTTGGAAATAATGTCAGAAAAAAACAGGAATTCCTGGAAATGTGTTGAACGTGGAAAAATGGTTGTTTAAATTTCCAGGATGAGTGGAATGTGTTAAAGGTGGAATGGTTTGAATCGGTTGAAACATGTGAAAATTGTGGAAGTTTGAAAAATGTCCCATTCATTTCAATGGGAATTTCATGGAAATTTGGGATTTTCAGGACAAAAAAAATTATTTTGAAAATGCTAAAAAAAAAAAAAAAAATGTGAATGATCTGAATGAGTTGGTGTTGGAATTTTTCAAAACGGTCAAGAAATGTTGAAGTTGAAATTTTTGGGCCGGTATAGCTCGGTTGGTAGAACGGCCGTTCCAGCAACTTGAGGGTTGCATTTTCGATCCTCGCCTCCGCCATCCTAGTCACTGCTGTTGTGTCCTTGGGCAAGACACTTTACCCACTTGCTCCCAATGCCACTCACACTGGTTTGAATGTAAAAAAAAATAAAAAGATTTGATATTGGTTTTCACTATGTAAAGTGCTTTGAGTCACTAGAGAAAAAGCGCTATATAAATATAATTCACTTCACTTCACTTAATTGAGAAATGGTTTTACGCAATGCCTGGAATTTCGGGGAAACCAAGAATTTTGAAAAAATGTGAAAGGAGTCATCTCACTAAAAAAGGTTGGAAATAAGGTTAGAAGAAACAGGAATTCCTGAAAATTTGTTGAATGTGGAAAAAATGGTAGTTGGAATTTCCAGGATGAGTGGAATATGTTAGAGGTGGAACGATTTGAATTGGGAGAAAAATATGGAAATTGTGGACGTTTTAATAATGGATAATTCATTTGGAATGCGGAAAATGTCCCTAAGACTTGAAATTCTAGGAAATCCGGGATTTTTTTGTTATAATTGTTTAAGGTGAGCACACACTTCTTGAACAGGCTGAACATTTTAAAGTTGGAACAATTTGAGTAGGTTGGAAAATGTGGGAGTCATGCAACTTGGGAAAATGTGGGAACTTCCTGGAAATTTAGGAATTTGGGGAAAAGCGAGATTTTTAGGAGCATGAATGAGCTGGATTGGTTGGTTTTGGAATTGTTTAAATCCGTCAGTAAATGTTGACATAGTAACACTTTTTTAATAGAAGAATGGTATTAGGGAATTTCGGGAAAAGCAGGAATGTTTCAAGTTCCTAAACCAACTTGTTGGTGTTTTTTTTGTCCTGATTAAGAGAATGTTTTGACTGTGGAACGCTTGAAGTGGGTTGAAATATGTGGAAGGAGGAGCCACACTAAAAAAGGTTGGAAATAGGGTTATAAAAAAAACAGGAATTCCTGGAAATTTGTTGAACTTGGAAAAATGGTTGTTTGAATTTCCTAAACCTAACCTAACCTAACCTAGCCTAACCTATCCCATAACCCCGCAGGGTGGTTGGCGCACCGCAGACGATCTGTTGACCAGCTCTCTCCATCACTCTCTTCTCAGCAGCTCTCATTACTACCTCAGTGACTTTCAGGTGAGTCCATTCTCCCATCTTGGCTTCCCAACTTTTCTTTGGTCTCCCTGGTCTCGTGCCACCTTGTACGGTGCCTTGCAGGATGGTTGGTCTCCCTGGTCTCCTGCCACCCTGTACGGTGCCTTGCAGGATGGTTGGTGTCCCTGGCATACTTGCCAACCTTGAGATCTCCGATTTTGGGGGTCAGGGGGCGTGGTCGGGGGTGGGGCGGAGGCATGGTTTAAGGGCGCGGTTGGGGCGGGGGGCTTGGTTAAGAGGGGAGGGGTGTATATTTACAGCCAATTCACCAACTCGAGTATATATATATATATATATATATATATATATATATATATATATATATATATATATATATATATATATATATGTATACATGTATATACTGTACATATATATATATATCTATATATGTCTTGATTGGATTATCCAGAGAATAGTGCTCGATACCGTGGTAGAGCGCAATATGTAGGTGTGGGAAAAATCACAAGACTACTTCATCTCTACAGAACTGTTTCATGAGGGGTTCCCTCAATCATCAGGAGATTTTAATGGAAGCATTCACATACAATGGTTTATATAGGGCACAGAGTGGGTGGGTACAGGCAGGCGTAGGGTGTGGTGATTGGCTCATGTGTTACCTAGGAGGTGTTTCCGTCTGTGGCGGCATGTTGAAATGATTTCACTGCGCTTGTTGAGGGATGATAGATCTGGATGATATATAATAAACAGTTTCTCTTTTAAGCATAGGTTGCATCTTTTATTACCACTGTTGTAAGGTGTGTTGGATGCAAGAATTTGCCATGTTATTGAATATTCACCCACTCTGTGCCCTATATTAACCATTGTATGTGAATGCTTCCATTAAAATCTCCTGATGATTGAGGGAACCCCTCATGAAACAGTTCTGTAGAGATGAAGTAGTCTTGTGATTTTCCCACACCTACATATTGCGCTCTACCACGGTATCGAGCACTATTCTCTGGATAATCCAATCAAGACACATTCCGCTCCAAATTGACATTTGTTGAGCACTGTACGACGATCCGAAATGGAAAAGTTCAGCATCGACTACTCCACGAAGAACATTCCCATACCCGCGCAGAAGGACTACAAGCAAAGACTCATAGAAAAGACGGAACACTTCCTAAGAAGGATGCGGTGGAAAGCACTCTTTTTCCTCCACCCTGAAACAAAAGGAACGCAAAAGGAAACTCACGGATTCAAATCTACCAAGAATCCACCCACAGTCGAGGAATTAAAGGACTTTGAGAACGACATGCTCAAAATGATACAATCAGTCAAATTTAAGCCAGCCCGCAACCAAAATGACACGGAGCGCATCAAGAAAGTAAGCTACCACATCATAGCCGCCGATAAAACCACAAACTTCTACAGAATGGACTTACCAGAAGATAACACTTTACTGGACAAAAGCATCACCAAATCATACAAAAAAGCGCAACCCAACACTTTACAGAACATCTACCTGGAAAACAAGCGGATCGCAACCGAACTGGACATTGAGGACAGGGTGGACGCCACAGCCAACAAAGAAGCCTTCATCACATTGAAGGACCACAAACCCAACTTCGCAAATAACCCAACATGCCGACTAATAAACCCAACTAAATCCGAAATAGGAAAAATCAGCAAAATAATCCTGGACAGGATCAACACAAAAATCAAGGACAAAACACGGCTCAACCAATGGAGAAATACCGCAGCAGTAATCAAATGGTTTAACAACATCCAAGACAAACAACAACACAACTTTATCTCCTTCGACATCGAAGAATTTTACCCTTCCATCACGCAAGACCTACTGACCCAAGCACTAAACTTCGCCTCGGACTACGACTCAATCACAGGCAACGAAAGAAACATCATCATCCACGCAAAGAACTCCATACTCATCCACAACAGTACACCATGGCAAAAAAAGAACAATTCAACATTTGACGTTACTATGGGGAGTTTTGACGGAGCAGAAACGTGTGAACTCGTTGGGAGTTTCCTCCTCTCCCAGCTTGCTAGCCTCAACCTGAAACTTGGTATTTACCGTGATGACGGACTGGCAGTGTGCCGCGCCTCGCCAAGGAGCAGCGAGAACACCAAGAAGCGCATATGCCAAATCTTCAAAGAAAACGGCCTACGGATCACGATTGAAGCCAACAAGCAAACCGTCAACTTCCTCGACGTCACTTTCAACCTGAGAAATAATAGCTACCAACCATTCACGAAACCCAACACAACACTCCAATACGTGCACCATGACAGCAACCACCCACCCACCACCACGAAAAGAATACCTACCGGAATTAATAAAAGGCTATCGATGCTGTCATCTAGCAAAGCTGAATTCGACCAAGCAACCCCCCCGTACCAGAAAGCACTTGATGAAAGCGGATACAACTTCACCCTCACCTATGAACCCACTCCAGGAAACCAACCAAAAAAGAGCAGAAAACGAAACAACATCATCTGGTACAATCCGCCATTCAGCAAAGAAGTCTCAACCAACATCGGCCGCAAGTTCCTCACTCTGATCGACAAACACTTCCCCAAAGGCAACACCCTAAGAAAAATATTCAACAAGAACAACATTAAATTGAGCTACAGCTGTATGAATAACATGCAACAAATCATTTCAAACCACAACAAAGCAATTGCAAAAGGACTGCCTACCCCCAGACTGAACGGCTCTGAAACCAATAAGGAATGTAACTGTCGCAAGAAACCTGATTGCCCTCTCAACGGAGGGTGCTTACAGACATCAGTCGTTTACCAAGCAAAGGTAACACGCAAGGACATTAACACATCCGACACGTACGTAGGATTAACCGAAGGAGCGTTCAAAACAAGATGGAATATTCACAATGCCTCCTTTAGAAACCAGTCTTTGCGGAATTCTACAGAACTCAGCAAACACATTTGGAACCTCAAAGACAATAATGTTGAATATTCAATAACATGGCAAATTCTTGCATCCAGCACACCTTACAACAGTGGTAATAAAAGATGCAACCTATGCTTAAAAGAGAAATTGTTTATTATATATCATCCAGATCTATCATCCCTCAACAAGCGCAGTGAAATCATTTCAACATGCCGCCACAGACGGAAACACCTCCTAGGTAACACATGAGCCAATCACCACACCCTACGCCTGCCTGTACCCACCCACTCTGTGCCCTATATAAACCATTGTATGTGAATGCTTCCATTAAAATCTCCTGATGATTGAGGGAACCCCTCATGAAACAGTTCTGTAGAGATGAAGTAGTCTTGTGATTTTTCCCACACCTATATACATCTATATATGTATATATATATAGATATATATATATACAGTTATATATGTATGAAATACTTAACTTTCAGTGAATTTCTAGCTATATATATTTATTTCATTATATATATAAATAAAAGAAATAGTTGTTTTTCAGACAGTACCTATCAAATACACAGTAATAAAAACACAGTTGTTCTACTAAAAAAAAAAAAACAACACTTACCTTTCACTATTTGAGTAACATCACTTCTGAGTTTCCAGAAGATGGCGCCAGTATGTGCTTTGCCCTGCCGTCTCTCGCTGTCAGCTCTGTTCGTTTTTGTGTTGTTTGCGTCTATTTTCGTCTCTGTCAGCTCACTGCTTGTGTATGACCGCCAAACACTGTTGGATCTTTGCCCCTCTCCCACTGATACGATCAATTTCAAAGTTGGTTTTTCGACGTCCCAGTCAGCTTTTTCACCTGGCCGGATTCCTGCCTTCCTTTCCCGCCTCGTGGCTCCCCCCCACCCCCCCCCCCCCCCCCCCCCCCCCACCTGCGGGCTGTGTGTCTGGCCCCACCTGGATTAGCTGGTTCGGTCTTGTGAACGCAAGATCTTTGACAAACAAAACGTTTATTGCTTTCCTCCTCTCTAAGGTTCTCATAGTCATCATTGTCACCGACGTCCCACTGGGTGTGAGTTTTCCTTGCCCTTATGTGGGCCTACCGAGGATGTCGTGGTGGTTTGTGCAGCCCTTTGAGACACTAGTGATTTAGGGCTATATAAGCAAACATTGATTGATTGATTGATATCCTGAAAGATTTCTTCACTTTCCGCGGACTTGACGTCCTCTGTGTGACGGAAACATGGCTGAGAAGCGGTGAGTCCACCCCTCTTAATGAACTTCTGCCTCCGGAGTGTTCCTACTTTAATTCTCCACGGTCATCCGGCTGAAAAGGAGGAGGATTAGCAGTCGTTTTTAAAAATGACTTTAAATGCCGTCAGATCCGCTTGCAACCCTCCTTTTCAAGCTTCGAACTGTGCATGTTTGAGCTGGGGGGAGGGAGGAGCGTGGCCTCCAGCTCCTGCTGAATTTCAAGAGATTTTCGGGAGAAAATTTCTTCCGGGGGGTTTTCGGGAGAGGCGCTGAAATCCATGAGTCTCCCGGAAAATCCGGGAGGGTTGGCAAGTATGGTCCCTGGTCTCTTGCCACCTTGTACGGTGCCTTGCAGGATGGTTGGTCTCCCTGGTCTCCTGGTACCTTGTACGGTGCCTTGCAGGATGGTTGGTCTCCCTAGGTCTCCTGCCACCTTGTACGGTGCCTTGCAGGATTGTTGGTCTCCCTTGTCTCCTGCCACCTTGTACGGTGCATTGCAGAATGGTTGGTCTCCCTGGTCTCCCTGGTCTCCTGCCAACTTGTACGGTGCCTTGCAGGATGGTTGGTCTCCCTGGTCTCCCTGGTCTCCTGCCACTTTGTATGGTGCCTTGCAGGATGGTTGGTCTCCCTAGTCTCCTGCCACCTTGTACGGTGCCTTGCAGTATGGTTGGTCTCCCTGGTCTCCCTGGTCTCCCTGGTCTCCCTGGTCTCCTGCCACTTTGTATGGTGCCTTGCAGGATGGTTGGTCTCCCTAGTCTCCTGCCACCTTGTACGGTGCCTTGCAGTATGGTTGGTCTCCCTGGTCTCCCTGGTCTCCCTGGTCTCCTGCCACCTTGTATGGTGCCTTGCAGGATGGTTTTTGCAAGGCCTGAGGATCAGGTGACATGTCCGTACCATCTCAGTTTCCGCTTAATGAGCGTGGTGAGCAGGTCATCATGCGGGCCGATGACTTGGCTGATCTTTTGCCGGACTTCTTGGTTTGTGACATGTTGGGTGTAGGAGATACCCAAGAGTCTTGTGTAGCATCTCCTCCATGCTCTGAATTGTCTTCTGTAGCTCTGCTGCGAAGGTCCATGTTTCTCAGGCGTAAAGGAAGACGGACATTACAAGTGAGCGCTGTAATCTCACCGTTGATGTTTGGGTCTTTCCTTATGTGCTTGAGTTTTGCCAGGGCAGCAGTTGTTTGAGCTCTTCTGGCAAAGACTTCCCGTTTGGATCTTTCATGGGACACGGATGCGCCGAGGTACTTGAAGCTGGACACCGTGTCCAGTGCCTTTCCATTGACTTTGATGTCCGAGCGGGTGCCATTGTTGTTGTTGGTCATCATTTTGTTTTTTTTCAGCATGGATTTCCATTCCATGGGCTGGGTGGTATCAAGCCTTTCAACCAGACCGGCAAGTTCTCTTTCTTCTCCAGCTAGCCCATCGATATCATCTGCAAAACGGAGGTTAGTGATTGGTCTGCCTCCAATGCTGCCAGTTCCTTCATGATGTGCCAGGGCATCTGTCATGATACGCTCCAGAAAGATGTTGAAGAGAATGGGAGAGAGAAGGCATCCTTGGCGCACTCCAATTGTTGTCCTTAAGCAGTCTCCGATAGCTCCGTTGCAGAGAAGTGCGCTGGTAGCTTTATTGTACACATGTTGAATTTCTCTTACAATGTTAGGATCGATGTTATAGTTCCTCATGGTTGCCCACAGTACAGCATGACATACCCGGTCAAAGGCTTTCGTCAAGTCTACGGATGGACCGCTCATCCAGATCCGGGACCCAGGATGGACCGCTCGTATGTATGTGTTTGTTAACCCCTTGTTTCCACCCCCCCCCCCCCCCCCCCGATGTATGTGTTTGTTAACCCCTTGCTGCCCCTCCAAATGTATGTGTTTTTTCACCCCTTGTTGCCCCCCACGATGTATGTGTTTGTTAACCCCTTGTTGACCCCCCTCCAGATGTATGTGTTTGTTAACCCCTTGTTGCCCCCCCTCCAGATGTATGTGTTTGTTAACCCCTTGTTATCCCCCAAGATGTATGTGTATATTAACCCCTTGCTGCCCCCCCAGATGTATGTGTTTGTTAACCCCTTGTTGCTCCCCCAGATGTATGTGTTTGTTAACCCCTTGTTTCCCCCCTACAGATGTGTTTGTTAACCCCTTGTTTCCCCCCAGATGTATTTGTTTGTTAACCCCTTGTTGCTTCCCCCAGATGTATGTGTTTGTTAACCCCTTGTTGCTTCCCCCAGATGTATGTGTTTGTTAACCCCTTGTTTCCCCCAGATGTATGTGTTTGTTAACCCCTTGTTGTCATCCCCCGATGGATGTGTTTGTTAACCCCTTGTTGCTTCCCCCAGATGGATGTGTTTGTTAACCCCTTGTTGCTTCCCCCAGATGTATGTGTTTGTTAACCCCTGTTGCTTCCCCCAGATGTATGTGTTTGTTAACCCCTTGTTGCTCCCCCGATGTATGTGTTTGTTAACCCCTTGTTGCTTCCCCCAGATGTATGTGTTTGTTAACCCCTGTTGCTTCCCCCAGATGTATGTTTGTTAACCCCTTGTTGCCCCCCAGATGTATGTTTGTTAACCCCTTGTTATCCCCCAGATGTATGTGTTTGTTAACCCCTTGTTGCTCCCCCTACAGATGTGTTTGTTAACCCCTTGTTTCCCCCCAGATGTATGTGTTTGTTAACCCCTTGTTGCTTCCCCCCGATGTATGTGTTTGTTAACCCCTTGTTGCCCCTCCAGATGTATGTGTTTGTTAAACCCTTGTTTCCCCCCAACCCACCTCTCCAGATGTATGTGTTTGTTTACCCCTTGTTTCCCCCCAGATGTATGTGTTTGTTAACCCCTTGTTGACCTCCTGATGTATGTGTTTGTTAACCCCTTGCTGCCCCTCCAGATCTATGTGTTCGTTGTCCCCTTGTTGCCCCTCCAGATGTATGTGTTTGTTAACCCCTTGTTATCCCCCAAGATGTACGTGTATGTTAACCCCTTGCTGCCCCCCCAGATGTATGTGTTTGTTAACCCCTCGTTGCCCCTCCAGACGTGTTTGTTAACCCCTTGTTGCCCCTCCAGATGTATGTTTTTGTTAACCCCTTGTTGCCCCTCCAGATGTATGTGTTTGTTAACCCCTTGTTGCTTCCCCCAGATGTATGTGTTTGTTAACCCCTTGTTGCCCCTCCAGATGTATGTGTTTGTTAACCCCTTGTTGCCCCTCCAGATGTATGTGTTTGTTAACCCCTTGTTGCTTCCCCCAGATGTATGTGTTTGTTAACCCCTTGTTGCTCCCCCAGATGTATGTGTTTGTTAACCCTTTGTTTCCCCTCCTACAGATGTGTTTGTTAACCCCTTGTTTCCCTCCAGATGTATTTGTTTGTTAACCCATTGTTGCTTCCCCCAGATGTATGTGTTTGTTAACCCCTTGTTGCTTCCCCCAGATGTATGTGTTTGTTAACCCCTTGTTTCCCCCAGATGTATGTGTTTGTTAACCCCTTGTTGTCACCCCCGATGGATGTGTTTGTTAACCCCTTGTTGCTTCCCCCAGATGTATGTGTTTGTTAACCCCTGTTGCTTCCCCCAGATGTATGTGTTTGTTAACCCCTTGTTGCTTCCCCCAGATGTATGTGTTTGTTAACCCCTTGTTGCCCCCCAGATGTATGTGTTTGTTAACCCCTTGTTGCTTCCCCCAGATGTATGTGTTTGTTAACCCCTTGTTGCTCCCCCTACAGATGTGTTTGTTAACCCCTTGTTGCTTCCCCCAGATGTATGTGTTTGTTAACCCCTGTTGCTTCCCCCAGATGTATGTGTTTGTTAACCCATTGTTGCCCCCCAGATGTATGTGTTTGTTAACCCCTTGTTGCTTCCCCCAGATGTATGTGTTTGTTAACCCCTTGTTGCTCCCCCTACAGATGTGTTTGTTAACCCCTTGTTTCCCCCCAGATGTATGTGTTTGTTAACCCCTTGTTGCTTCCCCCGATGTATGTGTTTGTTAACCCCTTGTTGCCCCTCCAGATGTATGTGTTTGTTAACCCCTTGTTGCTTCCCCCAGATGTATGTGTTTGTTAACCCCTTGTTGCTTCCCCCAGATGTATGTGTTTGTTAACCCCTGTTGCTTCCCCCAGATGTATGTGTTTGTTAACCCCTTGTTGCTTCCCCCAGATGTATGTGTTTGTTAACCCCTTGTTTCCCCTCCTACAGATGTGTTTGTTAACCCCTTGTTTCCCCCCAGATGTATTTGTTTGTTAACCCCTTGTTGCTTCCCCCAGATGTATGTGTTTGTTAACCCCTTGTTGCTTCCCCCAGATGTATGTGTTTGTTAACCCCTTGTTTCCCCCAGATGTATGTGTTTGTTAACCCCTTGTTGTCACCCCCCGATGGATGTGTTTGTTAACCCCTTGTTGCTTCCCCCAGATGTATGTGTTTGTTAACCCCTGTTGCTTCCCCCAGATGTATGTGTTTGTTAACCCCTTGTTGCCCCCCCCCCGATGTATGTGTTTGTTAACCCCTTGTTGCCCCCCAGATGTATGTGTTTGTTAACCCCTTGTTGCCCCTCCAGATGTATGTGTTTGTTAACCCCTTGTTTCACCCCCGATGTATGTGTTTGTTAACCCCTTGTTTCACCCCCGATGTATGTGTTTGTTAACCCCTTGTTGCTTCCCCCAGATGTATGTGTTTGTTAACCCCTTGTTGCCCCCCCGATGTATGTGTTTGTTAACCCCTTGTTTCACCCCCGATGTATGTTTGTTAACCCCTTGTTGCTTCCCCCAGATGTATGTGTTTGTTAACCCCTTGTTGCCCCCCCCGATGTACGTGTTTGTTAACCCCTTGCTGCCCCTCCAAATGTATGTGTTTGTTAACCCCTTGTTGCCCCCCTCCAGATGTATGTGTTTGTTAACCCGTTGTTGCTCCCCCAGATGTATGTGTTTGTTAACCCCTTGTTTCCCCCCCCCCGACGTATGTGTTTGTTAACCCCTTGTTGCTCCTCCAGATGTATGTGTTTGTTAACCCCTTGTTGCCCCCCCCAGATGTATGTTTGTTAACCCCTTGTTGCCCCTCCAGATGTATGTGTTTGTTAACCCCTTGTTGCTCCCCCAGATGTACGTGTATATTAACCCCTTGCTGCCCCCCCCAGATGTATGTGTTTGTTAACCCCTTGTTGCCCCCCCCATGTATGTGTTTGTTAACCCCTTGCTGCCCCTCCAAATGTATGTGTTTGTTAACCCCTTGTTATCCCCCAAGATGTATGTGTATATTAACCCCTTGTTGCCCCCCCAGATGCATGTGTTTGTTAACCCCTTGTTGCCCCCCCCAATGTATGTGTGTGTTAACCCCTTGCTGCCCCTCCAAATGTATGTGTTTTTTCACCCCTTGTTGCCCCCCACGATGTATGTGTTTGTTAACCCCTTGTTGACCCCCCTCCAGATGTATGTGTTTGTTAACCCCTGGTTTCCCCCCCTCCAGATGTATGTGTTTGTTAACGCCTTGTTATCCCCCAAGATGTATGTGTATATTAACCCCTTGCTGCCCCCACAGATGTATGTGTTTGTTAACCCCTTGTTGCTCCCCCAGATGTATGTGTTTGTTAACCCCTTGTTGCCCCCCCGATATATATATTTATATATATACATATGTTTTGAAATGTATAAAAAATAATTTAGAATCGAGATCCAGACGTGAATCGATTGTTTATTTTTTTGCACCCCTAATATTTTTTTTTATTTTACCTCCTGACACGTATCGCTGTTTCTCCGACATTGCAATTACATGCACTAGCGTCATGGCCAATTATGCAAATTAGACGGCATATTAGAGCCCCGCCCCTTCAAACCGGGCGCCACAGATAGATTGCAGTTCTGTGGGGAAGAAATCATCTGATTTGTGCTTGTTGTTGAAGAATTACAGAATAAATGATTGAAAAAATATAATCCATTAATAAATAATTGAAAACACTTAAACAAATATTTTTTAAAAAGCATATATGTAAAAAATAACTATATTGAAAAAAAATTTTACAGGTCGTCCAGAAATAAATTATTTAAAAAATATAATACATCCATCCATCCATTTCTACCCCTTGTTCCCTTTGGTGTTGCGGGGCGCGCTGGAGGCTATTTCAGCGGAAGGCGGTTTACACCCTGGACAAGTCACCGGGCCAACACAGATAGACGGACAACATTCACACTCACATTCACACACTAGGGACCATTTAGTATTGCCAATCAACCTATCCCCAGGTGCATGTCTTTGGAGGTGGGAGGGGCCTATCCCCAGGTGCATGTCTTTGGAGGTGGGAGTAAGCCGGAGTAGAACCTACACAGTCACGGGGAGAACATGCACAAAGAAAGATCCCGAGCCCGGGATTGAACCCAGGACTACTCAGGACCTTCGTATTGGGAGGCAGAAGCACTAACCCCTCTTCAACCGTGCTGCCCAAAAAATACATTAGTAAATAATTTAAGACTAAAAACATACAATGGAGAAAAAAAAGCATATATATAAAAAAAGGAGTGTATTGAAAAAAACTAAACATTTACAGGTTGTCCAGAAAAAAATGATTGAAAAAAAAATAATAATAATTAATAGTATAAAACAAAACAAAAAACATTTTTAAATATATAAAAAATATATATATACTTTTCAAAAGGTCGTCCAGAAATTAATGATTGCAAAAAAATGAAATTAAAGAAAAAATATTTCTGAAAAATGTTTATACAAAAGAAATATTTAAAAAAAAAAAAAAGAAAATTGTGATTTTGTCTTCCTTGATGTTGTTGATGCAGTTTCCAACTGCTCTGTAAGTGCAATAATCTCCAATCCAACAGGGGGCAGCAATGACATAAAATGATAAAATGTTATTTTAGTCAATGTTTTTGTCGACTGTGCTATCATAATTGTAAGGAAATATACTCTTTTACATTAAAGAAAGGTGCAGGGGAATGTGGAGTTTGTCCAATCAAATAATAATGCTGTGAAGCGAGTGGAGCCTCTCTCTGTAGGATCTTTGTCATTTCAGGCCAAACAAATATATTCATCCTGTGAATTATTTACCCTGAAAGATCTTTCAGCTTCATCTCCGTTCACCGGGCCCAAATCCTCCAACCTCAATTATTACCGCGCTTAATAAATCATCAGCGCTTGAAAGAGCGCTCGCTCGCTGTCTTATTTATGCAGCCAACACTTTGCCATTGGACTCAGTGGAGTCCAGCTTTGTTCTCCGCGCTTCTTCTTCTTTGTCTGTGATTTATTTACAGTACACACGCTGGCTGGGGGACCGAGCGCAGAAGCGGAACAGAAGCACATTAGCAATAATCCACATGAGCGAGTCCGCTAAATGGAGGAAGATGAAGAGGATGATTTGTTGCCGTGCTTCCCATGGATGGAGAGGAGAATGTCAGCAGAATAATTAGCATTAGCGACAACATACGTCAATGGAAATAGGATGATTTATTCAATAACTGTCAATATCCTCATGTAATAAGTCACTTTGTCAATACAACACTCTGCAATATGATGAACCTTTTTCATCCCCGACTACACGTGTCAAAGTCAGGTGTTTTTGTTTTTTTTACCTGGCCCCAGAAATAACGTGCACTTCTGCTAAATGTTTGCAACTGGGAAAGAAAAAAATTGCAAATAGATTTCCATCCCCACTGCCATTCTTGATTATCTCCATTTTTAATCCCTTTATCATTTTCCAAAAAAATGGAAAATAATTCAGAGGTGCAAAAAATGATGCATTACTAATTTATCAAGACTCTAAAATCAGTTCATCATTTTCAAATACCGATTTAAAAACAATGTACTTCAATTTTATTTCAATGTAATCATTTTTTTGAATAAGAATGCATTTTTAAAAGTACCCTGGTAGACCATCTCCATGGAAGCAGAAGGAGCTTTTCTAACCTGTTAAAAAAAAATGTTAAATTCTAATTATTACAGCAATTAATACATTGACAGAATCAGTTTGAATCCACAATCGATTTTTAATTGAATCGTCACCCAAGAATGGGATCAAATGGTGAGGTGGCCAAAGATATTTCTACTTTAATATCACGCAAGAAATGATTATATGACATTATTGTTTGTTTATTGTTAGAATAGACATTCAGTTACAATGTACAAAGTATTAGAACATTATTTTTAAAATGAATAACAGATATATAAAAAATATATCTGAATAAAATTAATTATACAAAATTACCAAAACATATCACTCAACAGAAAAGAAAACAAGCAAAAGAAAACAATAAATAACTAAAACGGACAACAAATATTTTATTTATAATATTAATAATGTAAAACTCACCTAACAAAACAAGAAAACCAGCAAAAGAGACAATAAATGTTTTAAGAAAACAACAAATGATTTATTATGTACATGTCATCCAACAAGAAAGACAATTCAAGAACTAAAACAAATGTTAATTTTTTTATGTATTCATCTATTTTACACACTAATATGTATTTTTTTTGTTCAAATAGAAATAACTACTTCAATAGCTGTGTGTGTACAACATCCGACATATATGCAACGTTGCAATGGTGCTCACGCCTTCACATGCGTATATATGTTTAACATTAAAGCCGGCCCTCAGTCGTAACTGCGACGTGGCCCTCGGCGAATATGACTTTGACGCCTGTGATCTACTAACCACCCACCACTAAATGGTCCCTAGTGTGTGAATGTGAGTGTGAATGTTGTCTGTCTATCTGTGTTGGCCCTGCGATGAGGTGGCGACTTGTCCAGGGTGTACCCTGCCTTCCGCCCGATTGTAGCTGAGATAGGCGCCAGCGCCCCCCGCGACCCCGAAAGGGAATAAGCGGTAGAAAATGGATGGATGGATGGATATATATATATATATATATATATATATATATGTATGTGTGTGTGTGAGTATATATAGACTCTTGAACGCATCATAAAAAAGACAATATAACATACATCCATTAACGTGGACGCGTGTGAAAAAGTGCGATATATTTATCTGTACACTAATGCATTTATTTATTTATATATATTTATATATATATATATTTACTATATATATATATATATATTTATATATTATTTAGATATATTTATTTAATTATATATGCACCTTTTTGCTTTTTTTTTTATCCTGCACTACCATGAGTTTATATATATATATATATATATATATATATATATATATATATATATATATATATATATATATATATATATATGCAAGACACTTCACCCTTGCTCCTGGTGAGTGCTGGTTAGCGCCTTGCATGGCAGCTCCCTCCATCAGTGTGTGAATGTGTGTGTGAATGGGTAAATGTGGAAGTAGTGTCAAAGCGCTTTGAGTACCTTGAAGGTAGAAAAGCGCTATACAAGTACAACCCATTTACCATTTATATATATATATATACACATACACACATACATATATGTATATATCAGGGGTCGGCAACCCGCGGCTCTGAAGCCGCATGGGGCTCTTTAGCGCCGCCCTATTGGCTCTCTGGAGCTTATACAAAAATATATGAAAAATGGAAATGATGAGGGGGGAAAAAACTTTTTTTTTTTTATTTGGTTTCTGTAGGAGGACAAACATGACACAGAGCTCCCTAATTGCTATAAAGCACACTGTTTACATTAAACATGCGTCACTGATTCGAGTGTTTTGCGAGCACCGTTTTGTCCTACTAATTATGGCGGTCCTTGAACTCACCCTAGTTTGTTTACATTTATATCTTTCTAGGACGTGTTTTATGCCACTTCTTTTTCTGTCTCATTTTGTCCACCAAACTAATAACGTTGTGCATGAATGCACAAAGGTGAGTTTTGTGGATGTTATTGACTTATGTGGAGTGCTAATCTGACATATTTGGTCACTGTAAGCTAATTGATGCTAATATGCTATTTAGGCAAGCTATATGTACATATTGCATCATTATGCCTCATTTGTAGCTCTATTTGAGCTCATTTAGTTTCCTTTAAGTCCTCATAATTCAATTTATATCTCATGACACACTATCTGCATGTAATACAACTTTTTTTTTTTTTTTGGCCCCTGACAGATTTTTTTTTGTATTTTTGGTCCAATATGGTTCTTTCAACATTTTGGGTTGCCGACCCCTGATGTATATATATATATATATATATATATATATATATATATATATATATATATATATATATATATATATATATATATATATATATTTATATATTTATATATTTATATATAAATATATGTGTATGTATGTATGTTTATATGTATTTTTAAGATTTTAAAAAGTAAGAAAAAGAATATTTGTATTGCAAAGAATAGAAAGTGTGCTAAAGGCCAGAGTGGTGCAAAGCAGGTACAGAGTGACCTCTACAGGACAACTAGTGAACTGCAGCCAGGTCCCTGCCAGGCAGAAAATTAAAAATTTCTTTTGAAATATTTTCAAAAAGCTCCAGCAGCACAACAACTACATTGCAAACACTGAAATCTAAGGAAGATGAAATATCTGAAATAAGGCTGATATTTGCTTATTTTCTGTCTGATAAGATCATTCTTCTCACTGAGCAGATTTGATGTTAGAGTTTTTTACTTGTTTGAAGTGTTTTGCTCCTAAATGATCTCAGTGAGCTATTATAAGATATTGAGATTTTATGACCTATATTGAGTAAAACATGCATTAAAGTAGAATATCAAGTGTTGCAAAGCTATGTCATCAACACTCACAAGTAGAAAACTATTTTTTTAGAGTAATCATTTCTTATTTCAAGCATGAAAGAAAACAATGCTGATAGCGAGCGCATATCATGATGTGAAGATAATGGCACTAGCATTTACTTCATTTAACAATAGTTTCCAACTAAATTGAGCAAAAAGGTCTCTTTTTTTCATTCAAAAAAAGTGCACTTGTTATTAATGAGAATATACTTATTTGAAGCTATTTTGGGTTCGATGAGGTTAGGTCATTTGACTTGTTTAGGAAAGTCTTGATTTTTGTCGTTCTATTGGCAGATCATTTTGTTTAGTTTGGATAAAATAGCCCTCATTTTTGTAAATGTTTTTCTTGTTTTTGAACACTGACTTTTTGCAGTGTGTTTCTTCTCTTTTGTCCTGGATGTAGTATCCGTTAAACAGGTAAAATACATGATGTCGCACAGCTGCATGGTCTGAGAGGAGGACATGTCGTCCACTCGATGTAGTATCCGTTAAACAGGTAAAATACATGCGACGGACATGTCGTCCACTTGGAGCTGAACACGCAACAATCAGGGGAAAAGCTTTTTTGTGGCTTAGAACAAACAAACAAAGGTTCAATCTTCTTTGGCGAAGTGAAGAAAAGCAATCTGTGCAAAGAGGATGACAATCCACCTCTTTGTCTCCTCGCGGGATTAAAGTAAAGTTATCTTTTTTTTTGTGGGGGTCCAGCTGCAAAAGTGCAAGGCCGTTAATCTGGAAGTAATCCTCGCACTCTTGTCTCATTTGTTATCACTTTTCTTCACCGGATTTACAAGATGGCCGCCAGATGTGTCTCCCGGACTGGAAGAAAAGATTAGCGCTAAGCTAATGCTGGTTGTACGGATGAAAGTTTGGGAGGAGGAGCCTCCGCTCATCAGCCGCCAGATGCTCACACCTCTTGGACGTAAGTATTGGGACAGGAAGTCACATGTTACGACTTCCAAGATTGCACAACACAAATACAAGGTTGAAGCAACATGCTTTTTCACGACCTTTCATCAATGTCAGGTTGTGACGTCAATTTAACATTGAAATGTAGTCATTTCACAACCAATCAACACAAATACAACATTGAAACAACATTCTTTTGACGACGTTTGTTCAATGTTGGGTTATGACGTTGATTTGACATTGAATTTTGGTCATTTTACGACCAATATTCTGCGACACAAATACAATGTTGAAATAACATGCTTTTTGACAACGTTTAATCAATGTCCTGTAGTGACGTTGATTTAGCATTAAAATGTGGTTATTTCCCAACCTGTCAACACAAATACAACATTGAAAAAACATACTTTTTGACAACGTTTATTCAATGTCAGGTTGTGACGTTTATTTGACACTGAAATGTGGTCATTTCACAACCAATCAACACAAATACAAGGTTGAATTAAAGCTGCATGCAAGGATGGACGAGACCACTTGGGCTGCTGCCCCCGCGACCCAAGCCCGGATAAGCGGTAGAAGATGGATGGATGGATTATTACACAGAGAAAAATGTATATACACGTGTTATACATCAGTCTCATAGTAATAACAGTTGTAAAGTGGCTGGGGCATTTTATAAGGATGCCTTGGTGCCGCCATTTTGAGACTCTAATGCATTGTGAATGTCATGCAGTTGTTTTATTGAAGTGGGAATAGCAAACTTCCTGTTGATTTTAGCTGGAGGTTGTCAGTCTATGAAATATGGGTCTCAGTGAGACCTACATTGAGGTTTTTGTTTCATGTGAGTATGACATTTCTACAGTGAGTTAGAGGCAGTTTTGTCCGAGCAGGAAGCCGCCATCTTGTGACAACATTAGCGCAACTGCAACAGCGCATCGGTTCTTTGCGGGCTCATAAAATACAAACCGTGATAGTAATTAAAACTCTTTCATCAACTTTTAATCAGAAGGATTCCGTCTCCCTTCTGTGTTTATTAGAAGCGGAAATGACAAACGGCCTCAGAGGAGATAACGTTTGAAAAAAGCGAAAACATTTTAGCCAACTTTTGTGTTGAAGGGCGAATTGCAAACTTCCTGTTGATTTTAGCTGGGAAGTATGAGTGTATGAACTATAGGTCTAACTGAGACCTACATAGAGGTTTTTGTTTCATGTTTCTACGACATTGCTACTGTCTGTGTTTTCTTCCTAGGGGGCGCTAGAGCGCAATTTTGAGTTTTGGGTTTGGTTTTTTGATCAGATCGCAATTTTCGCCAGTCCTGATGCGTGTGTCAAATTTGGTGAGTTTTGCAGCATGTTAAGGGGGTCAAATTACAGAATAATAATGAAGAATAATAATAAAACCTTAGACATCGGTCCCTAAATAGCATGCTTTTTGATGACGTGTATTCAATGTCAGGATGTGACATTGATTTAGCATTGAAATGTGGTCACTTCACAAGCAACAAGGTGGATCCAACGTGAGACATCAAGGTTGTCACAAAGTACAAATACAACAATTTGGCAAGGTAGTTTCAAGGTGACTTTTAAAGGACATGTACGTCTAATCATGGTTGTCTCCACAACGACCACAATGAATGATGTGGCGGGCCACATTAAATAAAAGTGGCCCTGACTTTGCCACAGGTGACATCACATGAGGACCAGCAGGATTCCTCTTTCGCTTCTCTTCAGGAACAAAACGCCTCATGGCGAGCTGTCGCCGCCATTTTGTGTCTGCGCCAAGACAAAGAGGGAGGAGCCGTCAGGAGGCGCCAAGCAGACTGAATACAACAAGATGGCGTCGACATCCCACGACCACACTAAGCCAGTGTGAAGTCTCCCTCTGTCTTCCGGTCACTTCCATCATCGCCACGGCAACCTGGATGCGAGCGGACAGGATCGCGTTTGGGAGGCGTCCATTTCGGGGAAGAAGATGGCCGACTTGTCACATGTCGGGCAGGAAGTGCAGCCATGTTTAAAACCTCGCTTGTATTCTTTTTGTGACAACATGCTCATACAAGTGGAAGAAGAAGTGAAGCGGGCTTGTTGATAGGAAGCTTTCATGACTTCAGGGTAATTGACCTACAAAATAAAAGTTACCTCTGATAACATTTTGAGTAGACAAACCTTCAGAATAAAAGTGGTGTTTACCTCTGATAACATTTTGGGGAAGAAGGGCCTCCAAAATAAAAGTGGGGATCGTCGCTGATAACATTTTGGGAAGACAGACTTTCAGAATAAAAGTGATGATTACCACTGATAACAATTTGGGGAAGAAGGTCCTCCAAATTAAAAGTGGGCATTACCGCTGATAACATTTTCGTAAAACAGGACCTTCAAAATAAAATTGTTGCTTCCCTCTATTAGAATTTCAAGGAAGATTAACCTTCAAAATAAAAATAGGGCTTACCTCTGATAACATTTTGAGGAAGAAGGACCTCCAAAATAAAAGTGGTGATTACCGCTGATGACATTTTGGGAAAGCTGGACCTTCAAAATAAAATTGTTGCTTGCCTCGATTACAATTTTAGTGAAGATGAACCTTCAAAATAAAAGTAGGGCTTACCTCGGATAGCAGTTTGGAGAAGATGGACCTTCAAAGTAAAAGTTGAGTTTACCGCTGATAACATTTTAGGGAAGACGGACATTCAGAATAAAAGTAGTGTTTACCTCTGATAACATTTTGGGAAAAGTTGATCTCCAAAATAAAAGTGGTGATTACTGCTAATAATATGTTGGGCAAGAAGGACCACCAAATTAAAAGTGGGCATTACCGCTGACAACATTTTCGTAAACTGGACCTTCAAAATAAAATTGTTGCTTCCCTCTATTAGAATTTCTGGGAAGATTAACCTTCAAAATATATGTAGGGCTTACCTCGGATAGCAGTTTGGAGAAGATGGACCTTCAAAATAAAATTGGAGTTTACTGCCGATAACATTTTAGGGAAGACGGACCTCCAAAACAAATGTGGTGTTGAACTCTATTACAAGTTCGGGGGGGTGGACCTTCAAAATAAAGTTGGGGCTTCCCTCTATTCGAAATTCAGGGAAGATTGGCTTTCAAAATAACGGTGGGGCTTCACTCTATTAGAATTTCAGGGAAGATGAACCTTCAAAATAGATGTAAGGCTTACCTCTGATAAAAGTTTGGAGAAGATGGTCCTTCAAAATAAAAGTGGGGTTTACCTCTGATACAATTTTAGGGAAATAGGACCTTCAAAAATAAAAGTGGGGCTTAGTACTGATAGCATCTCAGGATGATGGACCTTCAAAATAAAGGTGGGGCTTACCTTACCTCCAATACAATTTTGGGGACAATGGACTTTCAAAATAATAGTGGGACTTACCTCTGATAAGGTTTTTGGGAAGAAGGGCCTTCAATATAAAAGTTTATCTTACTGCTCTAAGAATTTGGGGAAATGGACCATCAAAATAATAGTGTATATTATATTTTCTAGATTTCTGCAAGATGGACTATCAAAATAAAAGTGCAACTTACCTATTTTAGAATTCTGGAAAAAAGATATTTTCCAGAAGATGGAGCTTCAAAATAAAATATAATTTATCACTATTAGATTTCATAATATTGGACCATCAAAATAAAAGTCTGACAACATTTTGGGTAAGATCAAGAAAAAAAGTTCATGTTACTGCTTTGAGAATTCTGAAACATAGGCCTTCAAAACAAAAGTTAAGCTTACCTTATTTTAATTGTTAGGTTTCCAAAAATTGGACCTTCAAAATAAAAGTTACGCTTCCCTCTGTTAATTCTCTGGGAGCTGGACCTTCAAAATAAAAATGTAAAAGAGACAAAGGTCACAGCGTCTTGATGTCCTTACAGGAAGTGGACGCCAATCAGGACTTAACTTTGATGGAGGTGACGTAGAAGCGGCGTGCGCGCCCGCAGCCATCGCACATGTGACATCCAATACATCACTTCCTGCTTTTACAAGAAACATTCTCACTTTCATTTCATGTTCCATTACACGCCGCCTTAGCGCGCAATTACGCCGCGACACATCTTTCCGAATTATGTCCCACAGCGCCGTGGATGACAGGGATCAAAGACGGAGGGGGAGGGGCCATCAGGGGGAGTGGCCACGGCGGACTGAATAAATGTCGTCCTTGGCCTTTGTCAAAGTGACACATCCTTACTTTTGACATTTTTATCAAGCGTCTGCCTTCTTGTAGCTCATATTCTGCCTCATAAAAGTCATCTCAAGGTGCCCTATGGTACAAAAGCCACTTTTTACCCATCTTGTAACACTAATATGTTTCTACCTTTATGTGAATAAACCAGGGAACACTATCATCCTCCTTCCTGTTAGTATGTAGCTCACATAGTGTCGCTAACCTGTATTGATGTTAAAATATAATGTTAGCATGTAGTTCACATAGCTATGCTAGTGCCGCTAACATAGATGATGTTAAAATATAATATTAGCATGTGGCTCACATAGCTATGCTAGTGTCGCTAACCTAGATTTAAGTTAAAATATAATGTTGGCCTGTAGGTCACATAGCTGTGCTAGTGTCGCTAGCCTTGCATGATGTTAAAATATAATGTTAACATGTAGCTCCCATTGTTATGTTATCGTTGCTAACCTAGCATGATGTTAAAATATGTTGTTAGCATGTAGCTCACATAGCTTTGTTAATGTTACTAACCTGGCATGATGTCAAAATGTAATGTTAGCATGTAGCCAACATAACTATTTTATTGTAGCTAACCCAGCATGATGTTAAAATATGTTGTTAGCATGTAGCTCACATTGCTATGCTATTGTTGCTAACTTAACATGATGTTAAAATATGTTGTTAGCATGTAGCTCACATTACTATACTATTGTTGCTAACCTAGTATGATGCTAAAATATGTTGTTAGCATGCAGCTCACATTGCTATGCTATTGTTGCTAACCTAACATGATGTTAAAATATGTTGTTAGCATCTAGCTCACATTGGTATGCTAGTGTTGCTAACCTAGTATGATGGTAAAATATGTTGTTAGCATGTAGCTCTCATTGCTATGCAATTGTTGCTAACCTAACATGATGTTAAAATATGTTGTTAGCATGTAGCTAACATTACTATGCTATTGTTGCTAACCTAGTATAATGTTAAAATATGTTGTTAGCATGTAGCTCATATTGCTATACTATTGTTGCTAACCTAGTATAATGTTAAAATATGTTGTTAGTATGTAGCTCATATTGTTATGCAATTGTTGATAACCTAGTATAATGTTTAAATATGTCGTTGGCATGTAGCTCATATTGCTATGCTATTGTTGCTAACCTGTTATGATGTTAAAATATGTTGTTAACATGTAGCTCACATTGCTATGCTATTGTTGCTAATCAAGTATGAAGGTAAAATAAGTTGTTAGCATGTAGCTCACATTGCTATGTGGTTGTTGCTAACCCAGTATGATGTTAAAATATAATGTTAGCATGTAGCTCACATTTCTATGTTGTTTTTGCTAACCTGTTATTATATTATAATATGTTGTTAGCATGTAGCTCCCATTGCTATGCTATTGTTGCTAACCTAGTATGATGGTAAAATAAGTTCTTAGCATGTAACTCACATTGCTACGTTGTTGTTGCTAACCCAGTATGATGTTAAAATATAATGTTAGCATGTTGCTGACATTGCTATGTTGCTGTTGCTAACCTGTTATGATGTTAAAATATGTTGTTAGCATGTAACTAACATTGCTAAGCTATTGTTGCTAACCTAGTAAGATGGTAAAATAAGTTCTTAGCATGTAGCTCACATTGCTATGTTGTTGTTGCTAACCCAGTATGATGTTAAAATATAATGTTAGCATGTAGCTGACATTGCTATGTTGTTGTTGCTAACCTGTTATGATGTTAAAAAATGTTGTTAGCATGTAGCTCACATTGCTAAGCTAGAGTGTTGTTGAAATGTGATATTAGCATATCGCTCACATGGCGGTGCTGGCCTGAACTGCCACCTAGTGGCCTGGCAGGCACATGGCACTGCTTGCAGGCTGTGTGACAAGGTTAGCGAGGATGCAAGTGACTACAAAACAGAACTTGGAAGTCATGAGGTCTGCTGCTATGTCATCTCCACTCTCAGCTGAGATCTGCATTAGACGTGATAATGAAGAGGACAGCAATTAAAGTCAGGGGTGTAAAAGGAAGTGAAGACTTCTTTCTTCCCTGAGGGAAACATTTCTTCACACCTGAGAGCTCTGAAGAACATTCTAGGCGACAGGAGGATTCTACTCACCAGACAGGAGCACCCCCCCTGTCCCCCTGTGTTGTCAATTCTGATAAGACAGGAACCCCCCCCCCGTGTAGTCTCTTCTTCTCAGAAGGATCATTGAAGGAGGCCAAGTCAATATATACCTTTTATACCTGTAAGGTTCCCCTCAAGTTTACTCCATTTTGGATGTGTTATTATTATATATATATATATATATATATATATATATATATATATATATATATATATATATATATATATATATATATATATATGTATATATATAGCTCATCATAATAGTGTTCTCGTTACATTTGAACTGTTCTGAATTTTACTCCACTTTTTAAATGTGTTTTTTGTTTGTTTGTTTGGTTCTTTTTTTACCTATTGGGCTCCCCTCAAGTGTTGTCATTACATTTTAGCTGGTTGGAATTTTACTCCATTTTTTAATGTTTTCTTTTACTTTTTGAACTTTTAGGGCTACCGAAATAACTTTAAATGTTTTTAACAAAGATATCAATTCAATGGCTTTTGTACTCTTAATCATTCTCCAAGATTTGATTGATAATTGTAAAAAACATGAAATATGTTTACTTATTTGTACAGCAAATTATACTCAGGCGCACTTTGGACGCCTTCTTAAGAAGGGGATGAGGGAGTCCTTTGTTGATGACGTCAGTGTGGATTTGAAACGTGAGTTGGAAGATTTATACGTACAAATAATCTATAGAAAAGCCGAGATCAATGTCATAATGTGATTACCAAGAAAACCATCGTGTAGAAAATAAAGTTCACTGAACAATACAAGTTTTGTATCATCTCAATCTGTATATAATTTCAGTCAGGCGCGCTTCGGGCGCCCTTGTTGTGATGACGTCAGTGGTGATTTGGAAGATGTAGAAAGTTAAATCAAAAAACGACATTTTGTTTTAAGTTGCGCTACATCAATTTCTTTTAAATGTACGAAGTGTTTTTTATGACAGCCCAAATGGCGCATAGTTTAAATACATCAAGTTGAAAGGTAAGTTTGTTTTTATTGCGTTTTTGTTGACGAACAAGTCGGCAAGTTAGCTAGCTAGCATGTAGCATCCATCCATTTCTACCGCTTGTCCCGTACCACCACGTCTTAAAAGCTGCAGGGATGTGTGTCCTCGGAATTGTTTGGTGCTATTTTGTTAGCATAGGAAAATTAATGGAAGTTTATTTGTGATTGTTTATAGTCTCGTTGTAGCCTGATGTTAAAATGTGGCTTTTTTACTTTATTTTTTGTATATTTTAATACGTGGTAACTGTGGTTCCTCCTTTGCCCTTTTACAATGTGTGTCCTCATCTTCTTGTTTTGTATCAGGGTATGTGGCTCCTCTTCTCCTGATTTTCTGGGGTTCTGACTCTTATAAGTAGACGCAGAATTGGCTGCTGTGACGTGAGAAATTTGGCAGCCATCTTGAAGTGGTGATGAGGAGCAGGCGAGCAGCCTAAACTGACAGTTGACAGGTAGAAAACAAACGTGGTGTCCAGCGTTTTCCTGCTCAAAGGAGGAGACTGTTGAAAATAGGAATCGGGGGTTTACTTTCCACAAGTAACGTACTATTGCTTGTAGGGCTGGGCGATATATCGCGGGTTTGTCTCTGTGCGATATAGAAAATGACGATATCGTAATATTCAAGTATACATTCTCACGCAGTTGTTTTTAGCTGCGGGCATTACACTACAGGCTCTTCCCACTCATTCGTGTGTCTCCTTCTCACAGACAGCAAGCGCACAAACTTTCACACGTCACATACTGTCACGTCTTATACTAATACGCCCTCGCCCAGCAGAGAGGTAGCAGCGTGTTTAACGTTAGCTGTGTTGCTAGCGGAGTGTTTTGTAGCGTAGTGTTGCTAGCAGATAATACGAGAGAAAGAAGGTGCGAATCTGGTAACAAATGAAGGGATAATTAATTCCCAAGAAAAACAGCAGAGGGTCCATCGTCTGGCGGGAATATGTCAAATAAACAACTTTAATTTGTCAAGTGTGGGGCACAAGCGTTGCTACAAAAAGTAGCATTACTGCAAATATGTAGCATCATTTGAAAAGTCACCTAATAATAACTTAAAGAAATGCAGTTTTGATAAATTGACATAGTTGTGATTTCCTTTTCTGCATGAAAGTTGAAAAATAGCATATATTAATGCAGTATGAAGAAGAATGTTTTAATGTACTGTTTTAATGTAATGTAATGTTTTAATTATAAACATATAACCAGGTGTGAATGAATGATGGGTTCCCACTTCTCTGTGAGCGCTTTGAGTATATAACAATAGAAAAGCGCGATATAAATCTAATCCATTATTATTATTATTATTATTATTATGTAGACACATAGAATCATCATACTGTTGTGATTATATGTATCAAGTGTTCATCCAAGGCTAAAGCAAAATACCAAGATATATATCGTATATCGCTGTATGGCCTAAAAATATTGCGATATTAAAAAAAGGCCATATTGCCCAGCCCTAATTGGTTGTATTTTGTGAAAATAATATTACCACAGAGTTGAAAAGGAGCAAAGATCTTCGATATTTGTACGTGAAAATCACAAAGAAATCTTTTGACGGAGGATGACCCCCCTACAGGGGTTTGGTTTACAAACTTTCAGCCCCACCTAAAACAGAATTCACCAGCCGCCCCTGATTATGATGCATTCTCGTTTTAGGCAAAGTATAAGACAATACTTTCTTAACAGGAATAAGTCTTCAAGTAACAATGTTCAAATACTAACATTGTTGGATAAGACAGAATGTGGTTTTATTCTGAATCCCGTGAAACAGATTGGTGGTTTTAGCTGATACAAAGACTTTCGGGTGTTTATATATGTTTATGGTTAAGAATTTGGCAGACGCTTTTATCCAAAGCGACATACATAAAAAATACATATAAAACAATCACTGTAAACATGATCATTTAAGAGAAGAATGTGAAAGAAAATATCAATATAAAGTGTCAAGACAGAATAAAGTCTGCTGCTACAGCAACAGAGAAACAGTATATAAGATGTATAGATATCTAGTGCAGTGGTTCTTAACCTGGGTTTGATCAAACCCTAGGGGTTCGTCGAGTCAGCCTCAGGGGTTCTGAGGAGCCTCTGCCGCGGAGGTCAAGACAAACCTGACTCATCGTGTAAATAAAAACTTTTCCCTGTCGGCGTATTGTGGATACCCCCAAACAATGTTCCCTCTAATGTTCCATCTGATTTGCAGGTGTGTAATTAGTTGTGAGTTCATGCACTGTGTTGGTTTTGTTCTTTGAACAAGGTGATGTTCATGCACGGTTTATTTTGTACACCAGTAAAAAAACATATAACTTTGTATTGGATTTGAATTTTTTTTTTTAATTTTTCACTAAAGACGGGTTAGGTTATTGCGCATATGAAACTGGTATGGTTCGGTACCTCCAACAAGGTTAAGAACCACTGATATATTGTATTCATACATTGTTCATGTAGCATTTATCTATAACCTAATCATATTGTTTCTTCAATTTATAAATAGCTGAGCGTTTTTCCCCCCTTCTCTGGGATTATATTCCCAGTTTTGATCTGGGACATCTGGTCACTTATATCATATTAGAATATTCTATTACTGTTAAGCAAAGTATGAATAATAAAACATGTGTCCTTTATCATAGCTACACGTATGACAAAAAAGGGGGTGAAAATAAGTGGTATTCAGTGAGGTAAGATGAATGAAATGCGCTGACAGTTCATTGCTCCTGCCAATTGAATTGCACTGATTGGAGTGGATCACCACTCCAAGATGGCGGCCCCGCGTCTCGTCAGCGCCAGTAGGCACTAGTGTTCAGTGCTGCGTACCCCTAGAAGATGTCTGTGAGTGGCTCCTCTTCCTCCTCCCTTTTCGTTTGGGGAGGTTAAATACGTTTTGTTTTTATATCAATCTGTAGAATTTCACTCAGGCGTGTTTCGGGGGGCACTGTTGTGAGTGGTGACCTGTGTTGATGACGTCTGTGCTCATTTGGAAGATGTAGAAAGTTAAAGTTAAAGTACCAATGATTGTCACACGTAAACCAAAAAACAACGTTTTGTTTTAAGTTACGGTTAATCAATTTATTTTATTGTATAAAGCGTTTTTTATGACAGCCCAAATGGCACATAGTTTAAATAAATCAAGTTGAAAGGTGAGTTTTTTTGTTATTGTGTTTTTGTGGACGAACAAGTCGGCAAGTTAACTAGAATGCAAGCTAGCATGTTGTTGTAGCATGTGAGAATGCAAGCTAGCATGTGCCACCGCGTCTTAAGCAGTTGATAAACAGCTAAAGTGATTTGTGTCTTTGCAGTTGTTCGGGGCCGTTTTGTTAGCAAAGGAAGACCTGTAAATTAATGTAATGACATTTGTGATTGTTTATAGCCCCGTTGTAACCTGAGTGTTGGCGCTAGGAATTTTCAAAACCCATCAAGTCTTAAAAATGGGGTCCCACAGTAAATTTTTGGCGTCACAATTTTTTCTAAGCGTTTTGAAAACAAATGATAAATGTATGCATTTTCCTGTTGTATCTCACATTCTATATTGTGTTTTGGAAAAAGGTTGTCATAAACGTTACTTCATTCATTAAAAGAATAACACAAAAGAAAACAAATGCAGTATTTGTGATTGATAAAACTTTCAGCGAATCAAAATTTAAGATACTGTACTTGAAAGTGCTTTACTTTGAAGTCGGCCAATAATAAATAATGAATAATTTGACCCGGCAAATATACCGTATTTTCCGGACCATAGGGCGTACCGTATTATAAGGTGCACTTACCAAGAATGGTCTATTTTTAATCTTTTTTTCATATATTAGGCGCACCAAATTATAGGGCGCATTAAAAGAGTCACGTTATGATTTTTTTTCTAAATGTAAAAGACTTCCTTGTGGTCTACATTACATGTAATGGTGCTTCTTTGCTCAAAATGTTGCATGGATGATGTTTTACACATTATCTTCAACTCACTTTCTGACAGTCTTTTCAGGATGCGCTGTTTTGTGGGCGCTCTTATTTACGGGCCTCCACTTGGACAGCGTCTTCTCCCCGTCACCTTTGCTATAGCGTGCAAGGACGGGAGTGGAAAAAGTGTCAAAAGATGGAGGTAACTGTTTTAATGACATTCAGACTTTAATTCAATCAACAAAGGAGCAACCACACCAGAAATGTGTCCTGTGAAAAACCGTCCGACCGGAACTCTCTAATAATTAAGATTCCTTGGGTGAATAATGTAAACTCACTACACCGGTATTTTTTAGCACTTTCTTGGCGAGTTTACTGACAGATATAAGTAAGAACTTTACACTACATTATATTGGAAATGGCACTAAAACATTTTGATAGATTTTCTGCGCTGTTATGTTCTATATTTTCAATGGAACATTTAAAATGTTGGTGTCGTTTACTTAAGACTTATCTCTTATGTTTGACTCCCATCTACTGGTCACACGTATAACTACACCCTGTTCCAAATAAAATAGTGTCGCGTCCCGGAAGAGTTATGGGTATTTGTTCTGTTGTGTTTATGTTGTGTTGCAGTGCAAATATTGTCCCAAAATGTGTTTGTCATTGTTGTTTAGTATGGTTTCACAATATGGCACACGTTTATGACAGTGTTGGCTTTGTTTACACGGCCACCGTATAACATGTGACATGTATGAATGTTGAGTAAGAATGCCCTTCATTCATTTGTACATGGGATACCGTAAATCAGTATCATCACAGAAATTGGCCATGATCTTACAGAATGATAGATTTTTGGACATCTTCAATCCAAGACCATTTTCACCACTTCCACCGCTTCTAAAGTTTTGAGGTGGATAAAGGCAAGTTTATAATCCGGTAAATAAAACACCGGCAATAATCGAAACGGTCTTCCGGAATTCTGCGTCCTCTCTAATTCCTTTCTGATTTCAATGCGTAAAAGGATGCAAAAAGTGCGTTAACGCCAACACTGCGTTATAGAGCACAATTAGTACGCAAGGGAATTCAAAGTGATTTATAGAGTATTACAAAAAGACCCCAAAAAAAAAAAAAAATCATAAAATGAAAAAAAAAAAGAATAACCAAATTATTTTAAAAAGAGTGATAATCCAAGTTAAAATCAAAGAGCCCAGAAAATAAAGCGCCATCTGTAAAATGCACATGAAATAATGCTGATTTCCACTATAAATAATAACATGCTTTCACAGTGTTGTGTTTGCTTCCAATCAGCCTTCATGCTCATCATGCCTGTGAAGATGCAGAAGAACTCCCAGACGGCTCACTACATCGAGCTGGGGGGGTATCAGTACTGGCCGGTACTGGTTCCTCGTGGTATCCGCCTCTACACCTACGAGCAGATCCCGGCCTTCCTGAGGGACAACCCGTACATCACGGATGGATACAGAGCCTACCTGCCCTCCCGGCTGTGCATTAAAAGGTACAACATTTTCAAATGTGGATCATAAAATATGAATACCTGTTTGGGGTGCAGCCTCTTCATCCTCTCCAATGAGACGGTGAACATTTGGAGTCACCTGCTGGGCTTCCTGCTTTTCTTCTGCCTGGCTGTATACAACATGGTCGTCGTGCTGCCGGACATGGGCGCCTCCAAAGAGGACTACGTCATCTACTCCATCTGCCTCTTTTGCTTCCAGGTGTGTACGCCGCACAACTCCATGTTTGCATACATACATACATACATAATTGTATATATATATATATATATATATATATATGTATATGTATATGTATATGTGTATATATATGTATGTATGTGTGGGAAAAATCACAAGACTACTTCATCTCTACAGAACTGTTTCATGAGGGGTTCCCTCAATCATCAGGAGATTTTAATGGAAGCATTCAAATACAATGGTTTGTATAGGGCACAGAGTGGGTAGGTACAGGCAGGCGTTGGGGCGTGGTGATTGGCTCATGTGTTACCTAGGAGGTGTTTCCGTCTGTGACGGCATGTTGATATGATTTCACTGCGCTTATTGAGGGTTGACAGGTCTGGATGATATATAATAAACAGTTTCTTTTTTAAGCATAGGTTGCATCTTTTATTACCACTGTTGTAAGGTGTGCTGGATGCAATAATTTGCCATGTTATTGAATATTCAACATCATTGTCTTTGAGGTTCCAAATGTGCTTGCTGAGTTCTGTAGAATTCCGCAAAGTCTGGTTTCTAAAGGAGGCCTTGTGATTATTCCATCTGGCTTTAAACGCTCCTTGGTTAATCCTACGTATGTGTCGGATGTGCTAATGTCCTTGCACGTTACCTTTGCTTGGTAAACGACTGATGTTTGTAAGCACCCCCCATTGAGAGGGCAATCAGGTTTCTTGCGGCAAAGAGAATACCAAGAAGCGCATATGCCAAATCTTCAAAGAGAACGGCCTGCGGAACCCCTAACAAAATTCAACAGGAAGTTTGCAATTCCCCTTTCAAACAAAAGTTGTGTTGAAACTCACTTTTTTCAAACATTATCTCCTGAGCGCGTTTGTCGTGTCGGCCCCAAATAAGCACAGGAAAGGGATTGAACCCTTCTGATTAAAAGTTCATGAAAGAGTTTTAATTACTGCTCTGGTTTGGATTTTATGAGCCATCAAAGAACCGCTGCTCTACTGGTGGTGCGCTGCTGCCGTCTCAAGATGGCGGCACCCTGCTCAGACAAAACTGCCTCTAAGTCCAAGTAGGAATGTCAGAGACACATGAAACGAAAACCTTAATGTAGGTCTCACGTAGACCTTTATTTCATACCGTGACCACCCCCAGCTAAAATCAACAGGAAGTTTGCCATTTCCCCATTCAATACAAAAGCTTCTCCATTCGCAATACATTAGAGTCTCAAGATGGTGGCACCCTGCTCAGACAAAACTGCCTCTAACTCCCAGTAGGAATGTCAAAGACACATGAAAAAAAAACCTCTACAAAAACCGGGGCGGTTTAGCTCGGTTGGTAGAGCGGCCGTGCCAGCAACTTGAGGGTTGCAGGTTCGATCCCCGCTTCCGCCATCCTAGTCACTGCCGTTGTGTCCTTGGGCAAGACACTTTACCCACCTGCTCCCTGTGCCACCCACACTGGTTTAAATGTAACTTAGATATTGGGTTTCACTATGTAAAGCGCTTTGAGTCACTAGAGAAAAGCGCTATATAAATATAATTCACTTCACTTCACTATGTAAGTCTCACTTAGACCTATATTTCATACAATGACAACCCCCAGCTAAAATCAACAGGAAGTTTGCAATTCCCCCTTCAATACAAAAGAGGGTTATAAATACTTGATCCCGTCCATCGCTGCTTGCAGCTTTAATTACAGTTTGTCCCTCATAATGTGTACAAAATAATAGGTAGGTAAATGACACAATATGTCAGCAGACTAATTAGGGGTCTTTTTTTGTTTACTTACTACTAAAAGACAAGTTGTCTAGTATGTTCAACATTTTATTTAGGGACTCAATGAGAATAATAAACATATGTTTCATGTACACTAACATTTTTTGTTACAATAAAGACAATAATGACATTTTTTGTGGTGCCCTTTATTTGGAAAAGTATCAAAATACATTTGGTACCAGTACCAAAATATAGGTATGAAGACCACCCTATGACAAATACATGAAACAAACATTTGAGCTCTGTATCCAGGGAGAGAAATGTTCAATGTTAATGTTGAGGACAGGAAGTGTGCGCTGACGCCATTGTTGCTCCCCAGCTGTGCTTGCTGTGCTCGGTGGGCTACCACCTCTTCTGCTGCCACCGCTCGGAGAAGACCAGCCGCCGCTGGATGGCGCTGGACTACGCCGGCGTGTCCATTGGCATCCTGGGCTGCTACGTGCCCGGGGTCTTCTACACCTTCTACTGCAATAACGTGAGTGGTGTGCCTAATGTTGTGTCCTGTGTGGGCGTGGCTTGGGTCCAAGCCGCATCACTAATTCAATCAAGTATTAAAAAAGCCTTTATGGCCTGGCAAGCATGGCATGTGACGCCCACCGGCTCTCTACTTTTATTTATGTGCTGCTGGCGCGCTGGGCTCCTTGGCAGCGTCTCAACTGTTTTGCCCCCAAGAACGCGGATGAAATCTGCTGCAGCATCAAAGCAGATGGCGGCCCCATATGATGATCACACATCTCAGGAAGGAGCAACAAGACCTCCTGTCTTCCTGCACGCTCCCTCATATAGCCATTATTAGCATTCAAGTGCAAGTTACTCAACATGAGGACTAGAAGAAGAGTCCCATCATCAAGTGTTGATGTGTGTGTGTGTGTGTGTGTGTTACAGTACTGGCGGCAGGTGTACTTGCTGACGGTGCTGGCCATGGTCCTGGCCGTCTTTTTCGCTCAGATCCACCCTCACTACCTCAGCCAGCAGTGGAAGAAGCTGCGCTCGCTCATCTTCTGCTCGGTGGCCTCTTACGGCCTGGTACCCAGCATGCACTGGGTCTGCATCCACGGCGGCTTCTCCGACCAGCTGGTGCAGGTGACACATCCTCTTGGGCCCGTATAGCTGGGATTAGCTGGTACACGCATTAACACCGTCTTCTCTTCCAGGCCTTTGTTCCACGTGTGCTGCTCATGTATTTGATGGCAGGGATGGCTCTCATCTTCTTCTTGTCCAAAGTCCCAGAACGCTACTTCCCAGGTATTATCTACTGTACTATTCTATACTTCATTATATTATTTACTGTAATATTCTATACTTCAATATATCATTAACTGTAATATTTTATAAAATGATAAATGGGTTATACTTGTATGGCGCTTCTCTACCTTCAAGGTACTCAAATGGCTTTGACACTATTTTCACATTCACCCATTCACACACACACTGATGGCGGGAGCTGCCATGTCAGGTGCTAACCACCACTCATCAGGAGAAAGGGGGAAGTGTCTTGCTCAAGGACACAACGGACGTGACGAGGTTGATAGAAGGTGGGGATTGAACCAGGAACCCTCAGGTTGCTGACACCGCCACTATCCCAACTGCGCCACGCTGTCCCTTCATATACTTCAATATATTATTTACTGTAATATTCTATACTTCAATATACTTTTTACTTTTATATTCCAGACTTTAAAATATTATTTACTGTATTCGACACTTCAATATATTATTCACTGTTTTATTTTATACTTCATTATATTATTTACTGTAATATTCTATACTTCAATATATTATTTACTGTTTTATTCTATACTTCAATATATTTTTTACTGTAATATTCTATACTTCAATATATTATTTACTGTAAAATTCTATACTTTAATATTTTTTTACTGTAATATTCTATACGTCAATATATTATTTACTGTAATATTCTATGCTTCAATATGTTTTACCGTGATAATCTATACTTCAATATAGTTTTACTGTAATATTCAATGCATCAATATATTTTTACTGTAATATTTCATTGTTCAAAATATTATTTACTGTATTTTACACTTCAATATATTATTTATTGTAATATTCTATACTTCAATATATCTTTTACTGTAATATTCTATACTTCAATATATTATTTACTGTAATATTTTATGCTTCAACATGTTTTACTGTAATATTTCAAACTTCCAAATATTATTTACCGTATTTTACAGTTCAATATATTATATACTGTAATATTCTATACTTCAATATATTTTTACTGTAATATTCTATACTTCGATATATTATTTACTGCAATATTTTATACTTCAAAATATTATCTATTGTAAAATTCTATACTTCAATATATTTTTTACTGTAGTAATCTATGCTTCAATATATTTTTTACTGTAATATTTCATACTTCAAAATATTATTTACTGTATTTTACACTTCAATATATTATTTGCTGTAATATTCTATAGTTCAATATATTTTTTACTGTAATCTATACTTCAATATATTAATTACTGTTTTATTCTATTCCTCAATATATTATTTACTGTAATATTCTATACTTCAATTTATTTTTACTGTAATATTCTATACTTCAATATTTTTTTTACTGTAATATTCTATACTTCAATATATTAATTACTGTAATAGTCTATACTTCAGTATATTATTTACTGTATTCTATACTTCAATATATTTTTACTGTAATATTCTATGCTTCAATATATTTTTTACTGTAATATTTCATAATTCAAAATATTTTTACTGTATTTCACACTCCAATATATTATTTACTGTAATATTCGATTCAATAAATTTTTACTGTAATATTCTATACTTAAGAATATTATTTACTGAAATATTTTGTACTTAAATGTATTATCTAATGTAATATTCTGTACTTCAATATAGTATTTACTGTATAAATGTTATACTTCAATATATTAATTACTATATTTTATACTTCAATATATTGTATACTGTATTATTTTATACTTCATTACTTTACTGTAATGTAATACTTCATTATAATATGTACTGTAATAATCTAAGGCAATATATTATGTATTGTATTACTGTATAATTCAATGTATTATTTAATACTTCAATATATTTACTGTAATATTTAATCATTCTTTATATTTACTGTAATCTTTTATATTTCAATACATTGGCTGGTATCTTATACTTTATTATATTATTCCTTGTATTACACAATATTTCAATATATCACTTCCTGTATGATATACTTTAGCATTGTTGGTGTTAGCACACTTTTTGTGACTTTGTACACATGAAAAGTAGAAGGAAGAATATTTCCAGTAGTCGTTATATTTCCAGTAGTTTTAATATTTCCAGTAGTCGGCGTGTCTCCGGGATGCATATTTTATTTGTATTTGTTTTACCAACCCTGCCTTCTTCGGGTCAAAACTCCAATTTGCTTGTTTGTTTTTTTTATGTGATGGATCATGGCTTTCTGCCGGTGTTTTGTTCTGTTGATATTTTCTGGCTCAAATATCCGTCCCCGTTTATTGCGTTTGTATTGGTGCTACATTTGGCTGAAAGGTTTCTCACCGACACATCCTGCCTTAGTTTGAGTGGGAGGGGCTGTGGAAAGAAAGAGTTGATGGTGAACACGAAGGTTGAACTTCATCCTGTGCCATGTCTCCAGTAAATGACTTGTTTTAGTGTTCACTTATATCTCCTGCTGGATGGATCCACATGCTTCCAGGATGGAGACAGGCTAGCTGTTAGCTTCAAGCTAGGCAGCCCAAAACATAGTTTGCAGGTGAAGAAATAGTAAAGTGTTGGAGAAGGGGCTGACAAGTTAGCAATATGTTCATTCTTTTATAGGTGACCAAGGCATGATGTATTGCGTAACGTTGCAGGGCAGCTGAACTACCTGGGCTCCAGCCACCAGGTGTGGCACCTGCTGCTGCTGCTCATGCTGTACTGGTGGCACCAGTCCTCCTGCTTCATCATGGCCTACCGGCGGAGCCGCCCCTGCACTCCCGGCCACAATGTAAGCTAACCAACCACTCCATATATGGTCATTTGTACCAGGTGTCGCTAGTGAGTGCCAATTATTGCCCTGGACCACACAGGAAGTGACTGAATCTTTTTCACTAGTGACGTAACGTAGTCTGCTGTGTTTCTTCCTACACGTCTTCTTTCCCACCAATAAAAGAAGATTGTCCTCACAATTGTCAAATAATGTATTTCAAGTCACCCTTTAAAAAATACACAGTCTTCACCATCAGAGCACTTGTGAGGATAAGGTGCTAGCAATGCTGCCAACTCGCTGGCAACGCTAACAGAACTTGTTAGCAAAGTAAACAGAACTTGCTAGTGACGCTAACAGAACTTGTTAACACAACGCGATAGCAAGGCTAACAGAAATTGTTAACAGAACGTGAAAGCGACGTGAACAGTACGTGCTAGCAACGATAACAGAATGTGTTAGCAACATAAACAGAACTTGCTAGCGATGTTAACAGAACTCACTAGTGACGCTAACAGAACTTGTTAACAGAACGCGCTAGCAAGGCTAACAGAAATTGTTAAATGAACGTAATAGCGACGCTTAGAGAACTTGCTATCAACGCTAACAGAACGTGCAAACGGCGCCAACAACTTGCTAGCGACGCCAACAGAACTCGCCTTGCTAGCGGCGCCACCAGAACTTGTTTTAAAAAGACGTGGAGTGACTTTCACAGCTCAAACTTGTGAGGAAGAAGAAGAAAGATGACATTTAACATGAAAAGTCCAAATAAAAAGTGGTTAGCGAGGCCAAGGCGCTCCCATAAGGCTTTGCGGTGCTAAATAAAATTGTTGTTTAAAATGACATCTTGTCAAGTTGCAGCATAAAAAGAGCTAGAGTTTGAAGTCCTTGATCCTGGACAAGAACAATGACAGGAAGTCACTGCTTGGAGGGAAAAGGGGCGGCGCCAAAGGGGTCAAGCTCCCCGTGCGGCGCCGCCTGCTTCTGAGGTCCGTCGGGGACGGCCGTGTCTGAGAAAGGCACGGCACCGAAGTCGTCCATTGCTTTGCATTCCCAGGACAAGTTGGCGTCCTGAGGACTGAAGGGTTTTGCTCCAAAGGGGTCCAAGAGCTGGTCGTCCTTCCCTTCAGCGATGGTCACGTCCACGCTGATGTTCTCCTTGGAGTCGCAGGTGCTGAGGAACTCGTTGCTGCTCTGAGAGTCTCGCCGGCCCACCTTTTTGTGTCTGCGGACTCTCTCTGGCGTGCGGAACGCGGCCTTGCCCGTCTTGCGCCCCCCGGTGGGCGTGCCGTGGTGGCGCTTGCCATTCCCCCCGCCGCCAGGCGCCTCTTCTTTGGTCTTCCTGTGGCGGGACGACAGCTTCTGGAGGCTGCGCTGCTTCAGACGCTGCTGCTGAGGACCAGGAGAGTCCTGGAAGGACGGCCGGAAGATGTCCTCGGCGCTGCGGGACGTGGTCGGGGGCGGAGGGGCGGGGCCCGGCTCGAAGGGAGAGAAGCCAAAGATGTCAATGCTCTCCGGGGAAGTGGGCGGGGTTTGTCCCGTGGCGTTGTCCGTCCCACTCCTGCTGGACTTGGACAAGTTGCGACTGAACGGAGCCTTGATGAAGACGTCCAAGTCGTCCGCTTGTCGGGCGAAGATGTCTGCCTTCTTGGACACACCCAGGAAGGGAACCGCTCCAAAAACGTCCACGGAGGACGCAGCTTTCCTAGCGCTGAGCAACTCCTGATGGAAGCCACCTGGGCGACTTCGCTTGACACCCGCGTCCTTCTTGGACACCTTCTGGACTTTGCGCTCACAATTCTCTTCGTCTTCCTCGTCCTCAGACTCCATCAGCAGTGGGCGTTGGCCCAAGGTCTCAGGCTCTGTCTCCTCCTCTTCTTCTGGCTCCTCCTCCTCTTCTGGCTCCTCCTCCTCCTCGCTGCTTTTAGGCGAAGGAGGGTCCGACTCAAAGTCACTCTCAGAATCTTCGCCCGCCTTAAAGTTCTTCTTCCTGTCCACCAGCTGATTCTCAACGCCAGGACCTGCCGGCACATGAAATATTATCGATCCAAACAAGGACATGAAATATTATTGATCCATAAAAGAACATGAGATAAAATCGATACATACGAAGACATGATATATTATCGATCCATACGAGAACATTAGATATCATTGCTCTATACGAGGACATGAGATATTATCGATCCATACAAGAACATGAGATCAAATGGACCCATACAAAGACATAAAATATTATCAATCTATACGAAGACATGAAATATTATCGATCCGTACGAGGACATGAAATATTATCGATTCGTACGAGGACATGAAATACAGTCAATTTGTACGAGGACATGAGATACCATCGATCCATACGAAGACATGAAATATTATCGATCCGTACGAAGACATGAAATATTTTTTATCCGTACAAGGACATGAGATACCATCGATCTATACGAAGACATGAAATATTATCGATTCGTACGAGGACATGAGATACCATCGATTCGTACAAGGACATGAGATACCATCGATCCATAAGAAGACATGATATATTATCGTTCTGTACGAGGCCATGAAATATTATCAATCCGTACGAGGACATGAAAAACAGTCAATCCATACAAAGACATGAAATACCATCGATCTGTACGAGGACATGAGATACCATCGATCCATACAAAGACATGAAATATTATCGATTCATACGAAGACATGAAATATGGTTGATCCATACGAGGACATGAGATATCATCGATCCATATGAGGACATGAAATATTATTGATCCATACAGGACATGAAATGAAAATAGTTTAGTTCCAAAATTACTTTTTAAATCCCAGATTTTATATTTTTAAATGTCCTCAAAGTCCCCCCATCTTGAATGTTTGCCAGGAAGCTGGTTAGACCACGGCCATCATCATCAGTATTGTCATTGTTATTATTATTATCATCATTACAATTATTGTTATTAATAGAGTTATGATTCAGAACCTCCTGCTGGGTCACTAAGAACATGTCCACTTCCAAACAAGAAGGTTTTAAGACACAAGAAGTGCAGAAAAGACATTTATTTAGGATTAAAGAATAAAAAGGTATAAAAGTTGCTGACCCTGCCTTCCCTTTGCTGGACAAAAAGCTCAAGTGGAGCATTAACATCCCTTTGGTTGCAGGACTAATGTCAGCCAACAGTGCCATCAAGTGGCCAAACCACATAAAGACATCTTTTATTTCAGCTAATTACTATTTCATACATGTATATTGACATTAGTTGTAATGTACATCATGTGGTACTTAACTGTTTAATACTTTTATATATAAAATAGTTGTAGTGTACTTAACATAGTACTACTGAGGTAAAACTGTTTTAGTGTACATCATCTTGTACTACTGAGGTAATTGTTTAATACTTTGATATTGACAATAGTTGTAATGTACATCAATACTACTGAGGTAATAACTATTAATACTTTGATATTGACAATAGTTGTAATGTACATCATGTAGTATTACTGAAGTAATAAGTGTTTAATACTTTTGTTTTGACAGTAGTTGTAATGTACATCTAGCACTACTGAGGTAATAACTATTTAATACTTTGATATTGACTATAGTTGTAATGTACATCCTGTAGTACTACTGAGGTAATAGCTGTTTAATACTTTTGTTTTGACAATAGTTGTAGTGTACATCATGTAGTACTACTGACGTAATAACTATTTAATACTTTTATATTGACAATAGTTGTAGTGTACATCATGTAGTACTACTGAGGTAATAACTATTTAATACTTTGATATAGACAATAGTTGTAATGTACATCCTGTAGTACTACTGAGGTAATAACTGTTTAATACTTTTGACAATAGTTGTAATGTACATCATGTAGTACTACTGACGTAATAACTATTTAATACTTTTATATTGACAATAGTTGTAGTGTACATCATGTAGTACTACTGAGGTAATAACTATTTAATACTTTGATATTGATAATAGTTGTAATGTACATCATGTAGTACTACTGAGGTAATAACCGTCTAATACTTTTATATTGACAATAGTTGTTGTGTACATCATGTAGTACTGCTGAGGTAATAACTATTAATACTTTGATATTGACAATAGTTGTAATGTACATCATGTAGTACTACTTAGGTAATAACTTTTTAATACTTTTATATTGACAATAGTTGTAGTGTACATCATGTAGTACTACTGAGGTAATAACTATTTAATACTTTGATATAGACAATAGTTGTAATGTACATCCTGTAGTACTACTGAGGTAATAACTGTTTAATACTTTTGACAATAGTTGTAATGTACATCATGTAGTACTACTGAGGTAATAACTATTTAATACTTTGATATTAATAGTTGTAATGTACATCATGTAGTACTACTGAGGTAATAACCGTCTAATACTTTTATATTGACAATAGTTGTTGTGTACATCATGTAGTACTGCTGAGGTAATAACTATTAATACTTTGATATTGACAATAGTTGTAATGTACATCATGTAGTACTACTTAGGTAATAACTTTTTAATACTTTTATATTGACAATAGTTGTAGTGTACATCATGTAGTACTGGATGTAATAACTTTTTAATACTTTGATATTGACAATAGATGTAATGTACATCATGCAGTAGTACTATTGAGGTAATAACTATTAATACTTTGATATTGACAATAGTTGTAATGTACATCCTGTAGTACTACTGAGGTAATAACTAATACATTTATATTTGATAAGTCAAAACTAGAAATATTTTCTGTCAAATGTATTTTGTCTTCACCTTCTTGGCTGTTTAGAAATTATTTATTTTATTGATATCATTTTTTGTCAGAGTGTTTGGAGCAGATTAGTGATTGAGTGGACTAAAAGTGAGAGTAATTAACCAGACTAAGTAAATTGATTGCATTCAAGGTTGGTCTCACTACTTTAGCTCAAATGTACAAAAACCTTCAGTTAAAAATGTCTTCTTTTGAAAAGTGTTGAAGTATTATTAATAATAAGATGCCTGCTGGTATACGCGCTGGTGGTCGGCTACATTCAATTCTCTCTCTGTTGTGGCAAAATAATCATGATTATTTGAAGTCTTTTTTTGATCACGACTAATCGCGTCATTATTGGCTCATTTGAAACATCCATCCATTTCTACCGCTTATTTATTCCCTTTTGGGGTCGCTGGCGCCTATCTCAGCTACAATCGGGCGGAAGGCGGGGTACACCCTGGACAAGTCGCTATCTCATCGCAGGGCCAACACAGATAGACAGACAACATTCACACTCTTATTCACACACTAGGGCCAATTTAGTGTTGCCAATCAACCTATCCCCAGGTGCATGTCTTTGGAAGTGGGACGAAGCCAGAGAACTCACGCATTCACGTGGAGAACATGCAAACTCCACACAGAAAAATCCTGAGCCTGGATTTGAACCCAGGACTGCAGGACCTTCGTATTGTGAGGCAGACGCACTAACCCCTCTGCCAACGTGAAGCCCCTCATTTGAAACATGAATCTTAATTTCACCACCAAAACTTTTTTAACCTTTTAATAGAAAAAGCAGTAAATAATCGTCATCATTTTAAAGAACTGTATGGAAAAACTACACTAGCAGCAGAGTGTCAATAAACACATTTATTGGTGCAATATTCGATGAGTATTTCAAGTTAAATGTAAATAACTGTGTCAATGTACAAAGTCTTTTAAAACCTTTATTTTGTTAGCAGTCAGAGCGGATCTTGCACACAGCGCTCTTATTGTGAAGAAAAAATAGTATTAAAAAACACATTTCAATCATAGCAACATTAGATTTGTAATTGCCTTTTTTTACTTTTTACACTTATTTTACTACCATCATGTTTTTGTGTCATTTATCAAATGTAATTAAACACAAATTACAAACATCAAAAAATAAAAACATTTAGTAACAATATATTTAAATAGCAATATGAAATAGTTTAATTCACTTTTTCTATTTTAATAATTTTTTAATTCAATGTTTTACATTTTGAGCTCATTTTACCAGCATATTGTGTCATAAATCAAATGTCATTTAAACACCAAAAATGATCGGTGCAATAAATGTGACCAATATTTTAATATATTTTGTAAATGTACCTTTAGGTTCATGTAAGGTACTTCTACAAAACCTTTACTTTGTTAGCACAGTCAAAAAATTGATAGAAGATCAAATCAGCTTATCCGTTTATTTTTTATTCAATTTTTTTTTTACTGTTTACACTTATTTTACCACTATAGTGTTTTGTGTCATGTCAAATGTAATCAAACACAGATGACTAACAATCAAAAAGTAAAACATTTTTTTTTGTAACAAATGGAAAAAATACAATTCTGTTTTTTACCTTTTATGCTAATTTTACCAGCTGATTGTGTACTTTTTGTGCCATAAATAAAATGTCATTAAAGGAAAAAATCCATCGGTGCAATAAATTCAATATTTTAAGCCAATGCATAATATTTGTGTAAATGTACCTTTAAGTTCATGTAAGGTACTTTTTCAAAACCACAGTCAGACCGGGTGTTGCATACAGCGCTCTTATTGTGAAGGTGAGGAATACTTCACCTTAAATCAACAACAAGATATAAATTACTAACTAATAAAAAATATAGAACTAACAACAAAAAATTGTAATATTAGCTTTTTATTTCCATTTTTTTTTTTTTTACTTTTGACACCCTTTTCATCCGTTTTACAGGCTGAGGAAGTTTTTTTCCATGCTAATAATTTTAGCGACAGCCACGCTGACATCTTGCCGCTGCTGGTGCACTTTGCAAAAAACAGGCCATCCACTTTGTGTTGCAGGGCTTTTATTTTGGCGGTACACTCACACAGCAAACATGGTGTCACAAAAGGGAAGCTGCAGATGTAAACAACAAACATGTCGCCTAGCTTAGCTTAGCACGTGACGACAAGATGTTTCTCAGCATGGCTGTCGTACGCATGCGACATGGCAACAAGCCGAGGGCAAACATCCCGACAGGCGAACAACTCGGCTTGTTCGTACAATGCTTAGCGATAAGCGTCAACATTCGCATGCTAGCGTATGTCGGAACCTTTTACAGATGTAAAATGAGCTCTTTTTTTTTTTATGGCACATTCTATACACGACGGGAAAAAAAAGTGGAATACATTTTTTTCCTTAAAACTATCATTGCCCAAAAAATATTAATGAATCAAAATCAATTCATTTATATGAAATATTACACTTTGAAATATTTTTGGAGTCAAAATGTTGCATATTTTGTGTTTGCCATAAAAAAAAAAACAAAGTCTTCTTTGACAAAAAGGAAGTAAAACAAACAAAAATACATTTAAAAAAAATACTTATAAATTGACAGATAGATCTGAAGTTTATTAGGAGGTGTTAAAAGTAAAAAACATTTTTAAAGGTATAATTTATTTTCAACAATTTTAAGAGTAGGACCCTTTTGGGTCCCTGAGAGTTTTAGTGAGATTTTTTTAAAACTGACATCACTCATACAATAACAATGAACCAAAACCAATGTTATGAATTATGGATCTATTCAATTACTTCACATCAAATATTTTACTTTAAAATATTTTTGGGGTCGGGGTGTGGGGTGAGGGGGTTTTAATATTTGCCGTTAGAAAAAAACATTTTCAATGACAAAAAGGCTATTAAAAACTTTTTTTTAACCTTATACTCGACAGATCTGAAGTTAATTTGGTGATTTAAGTGTTGAAAGTAAAAGAAAATTATGTATGACTTATTTTTGGAAATTTTATGAGTAAAAACCTTTTGGGTCCCTTGGAGTTTTCGTGTGATTAAAAAAACATCAAACTGCCATAACTAATAAAATAATGACGAATCAAAATCAATGTTATGAATTATTGACATATTTATTGTTCCAATTACTTCTCATCAAATTTTACACTTTAAAATTTTGCATATTTTGTGTTTTTGCCATAAAAAAACACAAAATATTCTTTGACAAAAAGAACGTAAAACGAACAAAAAGACGTCCAAACAAAAAATTACTTATGATTGACAGATCTGAAGTTTATCTAGAAGTGTTGAAAGTAAAATTAATAAATAAATAAAAAAGTTATGATTTATTTTTCATCAATTTTCTGAGTGGGACTCTTTTGGGTCCCTGAGAGTTTTACAGTTTTTTTTTTTTTCATTCAAACTGACATTACTCATAAAATAATAATGAACCAAAATCAATGCTATGAATTATGGATCTCTTTAAGGCTCAAGTTACTTCACATCAAATATTACAGTTTTTAATATCTTGAGGGGAGATATTGCATATTTTGTGTTTTTGCCATAAAAAAGGATTTTGTCAAAAATGGCTTGAAGCATAAAAACAAAAAGCTTAATATCGACAGACAGATCTGAAAGTGATCTACAGGCCCAAAGCATTGAATAAAAATCATAATATGATTTAATTTTATGACTGGTTTGTATCGCTTTTATAAATGACAAATAACAAAATGGCTGCCACAGTTTGGCCCCCATGATGTAAACATGCACAATAAATCAATGCACTGATTGATTGATTGATTATTGTTCTAATCAGCACTGCTGCTCCACAGGACAACAAAACACCAGAAAAAAGGCACTTGAGTTTTTTAGCAAGAAAAGGACACATGGTAACCTTTAGCATGTTAGCAAAACACCCTTCACCTTCAGTGTTTTTGGTTAGCATGCTGCTAAGTGTCCACACACATTTGTGTGCAGACAAACACATTCGTACCCAGTTGATAAGTATGAAAAAGTTAGCACGACGGCGCTTAAATGGAATGTTAGCGTCGGAACGAGGGTTGCATAATGCGCCAAAATTTGTCTAATCAAAGTGTTTGACTCTTCTGTTCCTTTTAAATCAACTCATTCATTTTTGCTGCCTGGAAAAACTACAATCTGCGTTAAAAAAAGAAGAAAGAAGCACAAACGTTCACATTATTCAGAAAAGGAAGTGATTATTGCTGCTTTTACAACCAAACGGCTGTTCACGCCATCTCGAGTATTTGAATCTTTTGTTCCATTCCACCCAGTAGACTTAAGTAAACACATCGTCTCACGCTTCAAAATGTTTGGCTAATAAAACCTTCACGTTCTACAAGAAGTAGCGGTAGAACATTCACGTCGTACAGGAAGTAGCGGTAGAACATTCACGTCGTACAGGAAGTAGCGGTAGAACCTTCACATCGTAGAGGAATTAGCGGTAGAACATTCACGTCGTACAGGAAGTAGCGGTAGAACCTTCACATCGTAGAGGAATTAGCGGTAGAAAGTTCACGTTGTACAAGAAGTAGCGGTAGAAGTACAGGAAGTAGCGGTAGAACCTTCACGTCGTTCAGGAAGTAACGGTAGAAGTACAGAAAGTAGCGGCAGAACGTTCATGTCGTACAGGAAGTAGCGGTAGAACGTTCACGTCGTAAAGGAAGTAGCGGTAGAAGTAAAAAAGTAGGGGTAGAAGTAAAGGAAATAGCAGTAAAACGTTCACGTCATACAGGAAGTAGCGGTAGAAGTACAGGAAATAGTGGTAGAACGTTCACGTCGTACAGAAAGTAGCGGTAGAAGTACAGGAAGTAGCGGTAGAACGTTCATGTTGTACAGGAAGTAGCGGTAGAAGTACAGGAAGTAATGGTTGAACGTTCACGTCATACAGGAAGTAGCGGCAGAACCTTCACGCTGTACAGGAAGTAGCGGTAGAAGTACAGGAAGTAGCAATAGAACCTGCACGTCATTCAGGAAGTAGCGGTAGAACATTTACGTCGTACAGGAAGTAGCGGGTGAAGTACAGGAAGTAGCGGTAGAACGTTCATGTCGTTCAGGAAGTAGCGGTAGAATGTTCAAATCGTACAGATAGTAGCGGTAGAACGTTCATGTCATTCAGGAAGTAGCGGTAGAACATTCACATCGTACAGATAGTAGCGGTAGAACATTCATGTCGTACAGGAAGTAGCGGTAAAACATTCACGTCATACAGGAAGTAGCGGAAAAACGTTCACGTTGGACAGGAAGCAGCGGTACAAGTACAGGAAGTAGCGGTAGAACGTTCACGCCATACAGGAAAAAGCGGTAGAACGTTCACGTCGTACAGGAAGTAGCGGTAGAAGTACGGGAAATAATAGCGTTAGAAGTACAGGAATTAACAGTAGAACGTTCATGTCGTACAGTAAGTAGCGGTAGAAGTACAGGACGTAGCAGTAGAACAGTCACGTCATACAGGAAGTAGCGGTATAAGTACAGGAAGTAGCAGTAGAACGGTCACGTCGTACAGGAAGTAGCAGTAGAAGTACAGGAAGTAGCAGTATGACGTTTACGTCATACAGGAAGTAGGGGTAGAAGTACAGGAAGTAGTGGTAGAACATTCATGTCATACAGGAAGTAGCAGTAAAAGTACAGGAAGTAGCGGTAGAAGTACAGGAAGTAGCGGTAGTACGTTCACGTCGTACAGGAAGTAGCAGTAGAAGTACAGGAAGTAATGGTTGAACGTTCGCGTCGTACAGGAAGTAGTGGTAGAACGTTTACGTTGCACTGGAAGTAGCGGTAGAAGTACAGGAAGTAGCGGTAGAATGTTCACGTTATACAGGAAGTAGCGGTAGAAGTACAGGAAGTAACGGTTGAACGTTCACGTCGTACAGGAAGTAGTGGTAGAACGTTCACATCGTACAGGAAGTAGCAGTAGAACGTTTACGTCATACAGGAAGTAGCGGTAGAAGTACAGGAAGTAGTGGTAGAACATTCATGTCATACAGGAAGTAGCAGTAAAAGTACAGGAAGTAGCGGTAGAATGTTCACGTCGTACAGGAAGTAGCGGTAGAACGTTCACGTTGTACAGGAAGTAGCGGTAGAAGTACAGGAAGTAATGGTTGAACGTTCACGTCGTACAGGAAGTAGTGGTAGAACGTTCACATCGTACAGGAAGTAGCAGTAGAACGTTTACGTCATACAGGAAGTAGCGGTAGAAGTACAGGAAGTAGTGGTAGAACATTCATGTCATACAGGAAGTAGCAGTAAAAGTACAGGAAGTAGCGGTAGAATGTTCACGTCGTACAGGAAGTAGCGGTAGAACGTTCACGTTGTACAGGAAGTAGCGGTAGAAGTACAGGAAGTAATGGTTGAACGTTCACGTCGTACAGGAAGTAGTGGTAGAACGTTCACATCGTACAGGAAGTAGCAGTAGAACGTTTACGTCATACAGGAAGTAGCGGTAGAAGTACAGGAAGTAGTGGTAGAACATTCATGTCATACAGGAAGTAGCAGTAAAAGTACAGGAAGTAGCGGTAGAATGTTCACGTCGTACAGGAAGTAGCGGTAGAACGTTCACGTTGTACAGGAAGTAGCGGTAGAAGTACAGGAAGTAATGGTTGAACGTTCACGTCGTACAGGAAGTAGTGGTAGAATGTTTACGCCGTACAGGAAGTAGCAGTAGAACGTTTACGTCGTACAGGAAGTAGCAGTAGAACGTTTACGTCGTACAGGAAGTAGCGGTAGAACTTTTACGTCGTACAGGAAGTAGCGGTAGAACGTTTACGCCGTACAGGATGTAGCGGTAGAACGTTTACGTCGTACAGGATGTAGCGGTAGAACGTTTACGTCGTACAGGAAGTAGCAGTAGAACGTTTACGTCGTACAGGAAGTAGCGGTAGAAGTACAGGAAGTAGCGGTAGAATGTTTAAGTCATACAGGAAGTAGTGGTAGAAGTACAGGAAGTAGTGGTAGAACGTTGATGTCCTACAGAAAGTAGCAGTAAAAGTACAGGAAGTAGCGGTAGAACGTTTACGCCGTACAGGATGTAGCGGTAGAACGTTTACGTCGTACAGGATGTAGCGGTAGAACGTTTACGTCGTACAGGAAGTAGCAGTAGAACGTTTACGTCGTACAGGAAGTAGCGGTAGAAGTACAGGAAGTAGCGGTAGAATGTTTAAGTCATACAGGAAGTAGTGGTAGAAGTACAGGAAGTAGTGGTAGAACGTTGATGTCCTACAGGAAGTAGCAGTAGAAGTACAGGAAGTAGCGGTAGAATGTTCACGTCATACAGGAAGTAGCGGTAGTAGTACAGGAAGTAGCGGTAGAATGTTCACGTCATACAGGAAGTAGCAGTAGAAGTACAGGAAGTAGCGGTTGAACGTTCACGTCATACAGGAAGTAGCGGTAGAAGTACAGGAAGTAGCGGTAGAACGTTGATGTCGTACAGGAAGTAGTGGTAGAAGTACAGGAAGTAGCGGTAGAAGTCAGTGAATATTTCACGCAGCCTTTCAAAAAATTTACTGAGCAGAAGAAAGGAAAGTAGTTTTTTATTCTGCTGAAAACAAAGAGGTGGCGCCAAAGGACTCTCTTCCGGAGCGTTTCTTCCTGTCACTCACATGTGGAAATAAAGTGTCAAATGTTGCTAGCATGCTAGCAAAGAGTTGTGATGTGAATTCAAGCTGGGGACCTAATTTGGATTTGTACCCACTCTAAATCCTTCCATTTTCTACTGCTTAATAATGTATACGTCTATATAAATATACCTTTTTTTGTAAAATCACTTTTTAAAAATGTTGTTTGTCTCCAAGCTACTTTCTACCCCAAAAGGGATAAGCGGTAGAAAATGGCTGGCCAGATAATGATTATTCCAAATGATACATTGCCAGAGTGGCTTTGAACGGAGGATGGATTCTGGATCAAATTGTCCTGCAAGAACCAGAAGGAGAAGGAATGGTGAGGAGTCCAAAGTTCCCATTATGAACTATAAGCCAGGACTACATATAGTTTTTCTTAGAAACAAAACAAAGCCACTGAAAAGGTGTGTTATTGTTTGTGCTACGGCGCCATTTTTGGAGCAGTTTGCTCACTGACTTGCTTCTGTTTGGACTTCAAACAGGAAGTACAAGTGCTTGTATGCATTCATCATTCCTCACTCTATGCAAGGTGTGTAAGTTTGACAGTAAAACTAAAACTATCCTTACGTACTACAGCGTCTCATGTGTAGCGTTGTTTTCATGCATGTTTGTACCTGCTATCGTATTGTCATGTTAGCGTCCTTAGCAATAATTCATATGCAAACACAGTAGTATTAACTTACAATGACATTGTTTTTGTATTGTTTCACTGTCATAAATTCCTCAGTAAATTCAGCAAAACGTCAGCGTGGAGTTATTCGGTCTGTTTTGCTGACTGAAGAGCTAGCCTGCGCCATGACCATGACTTCTGTTTTGTTTGACCAGCCCTTTTACTGCCCTGTTACAGACACCGTTTGAAAACAATTAAGGTATGTAAATAAACATTTACTAAATATTTGGTATATAGCTGCGGATAATATATGTACAAATATTTTAGTGGGTGTGGCTTATAAAGCGCTGTCCGGACAATACGGTGATAGTAGCTAGAAGTTTGTCTGGGTGTAAAAAAGTGTCGACTTATATTCCAGGTCAACACCTCATTGCTTTGCCATTTGCTAGCACGTTAGCCACATGCTAATTAGCCGTGAAAAAGGTGGCAAAAAGAGCGGACGAAGTTGACGGCGTTTTCCACTTCAAAAGTAAAGGACTCATCCTGCGTTAAAAACATAATTTACAAGTCAGAGAAGATAGCAAATGTCCACAATCACATGAAGTTTTGGTCCTAGGAATAAAAAAAAGTTTAAGTTGACTTTGTTCCACGCAGAGTTAGGTACGCGAGTGTAAAGAACGTGTTATCTTAGGAAGCTCCACCTCTTCCTGTTGTCCCCGCCCAGCTAGTGACGGACAATAGAAGTTCCTACTAGCAAGCGCAGAAGGCGGGGTCCTGGCAGCGGGGCTGCCCTAAGACTTGCCTGCGTTGGACAGGAACACAGAAGGTGGGGTCCTAGCAGCGGGGCTGCCCTAAGACTTGCCTGCGTTGGACAGGAACGGCGGCGAGCCAAAGAGGTCTTCAGCCAGCAGGGGTCTGGAGGACTGGGGGGGCTCCGGGTCCTCGGGCTTCTCTGTGAGGACGACACAGGTGAGGACGCCAGCCGAGGTGGGTTTAGGCACCAGGTCAAAGGTCACTTGCTTGCTCGCAGCAGGTCAAACTCCCGGTCGATCAGCTCCTCCTCGGTCAGTCGGGAGAAGTTGTCCTCTCCGAAGGGGTTCCAGCAAGACATGTCGGGGGGGAGCGAGGACGAGGACCTGTGTGCACAACATAGCAGCTTGAGGATCAACAATCTTCACCATGATATCAGATTATTGATCAACAATGTTCACCATGATATCAGCTTTAGGATCAACAATGTTCACCATGATATCATCTTAAGGATCAACATTGTTCACCATGTTATCAGATTTAGGATCAACAATGTTCACCATGAAATCAGATTTAGGATCAACAATGTTCACCATGATATCAGATTTATGATGAATTATGTCCACTATGATATCTGATTTAGAATTAACAATGTTCACCATGATATCAGATGTATGATAGATACTGTTCTCCATGATATCAAATTTTGACTCAATGTTCTCCATGATATCAGATTTAGGATGAACAATGTTCACCATGATATCAGATTTAGGATGAACAATGTTCACCATATCAGATTTAGGATCAACAATGTTCACCATGATATCAGATTTAGGATCAACAATGTTCACCATTATATCAGATTTAGAATTAACAATGTTCACCGTGATATCAAATGTATGATAGATACCGTTCCCCATGATATCAAATGTATGATAGATACTGTTCTCCATGATATCATATGATAGATACTGTTCTCCATGATATCAGATTTAGGACGAACAATGTTCACCATATCAGATTTAGGATCAATAATGTTAGTTATATCAGATTTAGGATCAATAATCTTCAATATGATATCAGATTTAGGATCAATAATGTTAGTTACATCAGATTTAAGATCAATAATGTTCACCACAATTGTGTTGCCGTGGCATTTTCAGCGCATGAAGTAAGATGTTTTTCAAAGTAAAAGTCAAGATGTGAAGAAGGACACCTTTCTTTCATGACCAGTTTGATGTTTGGAGACAATCGTCATCAGTATCATACAATTGTGCAGTTTAACAGTATTAGACCACCTTTGGACTCATGTGGCTTTTGTCCTCAAGAAAACCACAAAACAACTTTTATATCATTTAGGAACAAATCAAATAAAAATATAATTCTAATCGCTTTAGTGTTGTTTTTATACAGACTCTATACTAGCTGGCAATAGTTTTCTCGTCACACTCGTGTGTGTGTGTGTGTGTGAGAGCCATTGATGCTGATGAAAAGGAGTAGATGCAAAAGACAGCCACTAGAGGGCAGTGCGACGCTGAAGAAGATGGCAGACAGTGTGTGTGGCCCACCTTTCATGAGTGGAATGGGTGTAGGAGGGTGAGGGTGAGGGCGCCCCCACCTGGCCCACAGACAGCTGCAGGTCCAAGGAGGAGGACATGGGGACTTGCTGCTGGAGGAAGGTCTGCTGGTACTGATGCAGCTGGAGGAGGGAGAGGAGGAAAGTCACACTGAGGACGCCATGTTGGAAGAAGTGTGCAAAGTGTTCATACTGTACAAAAAGTGTCAACTGTTGATTGTGCAAAGTGTTCATACTGTACAAAAAGAGTCAACTGTTAAGTGTGTGAAGTGTGCAGACTTTTCAAACTTTGAAAAGTTTGGAAAGTGTTAATATTGTGCAGACTTTTCATATTGTGTAGTGTTTATGCTGTGTGAAGTCTGTAAACGTTCCAAATAATGTAGTGTGCAAAGTGTTTGTACCGTGCAAAGTGCGCAAAATTGTAAAGTGTGCAAACTTCTCAAAGTGTGTTAAGTGTTTACGTACAGTTTAAATGGTCGTATCCATGTGTATGTATATGAATTATATACACACACACACACATACATATATATATATATATATATATATATATATAAATAAATATATATATATGTCTTGATTGGATTATCCAGAGAATAGTGCTCGATACCGTGGTAGAGCGCGATGTAGGTGTGGGAAAAAAATCACAAGACTACTTCATCTCTACAGATCTGTTTCATGAGGGGTTCCCTCAATCATCTCCTGATGATTGAGGGAACCCCTCGTGAAACAGATCTGTAGAGATGAAGTAGTCTTGTGATTTTTTTCCCACACCTATATATATATATATATATGTCTGTGTGTGTGTATATATATGTACACACACACATATACAAAACCCGTTTCTATATGAGTTGGGAAATTGTGTTAGATGTAAATATAAACGGAATACAATGATTAATAATAATAATTAACTTTGAATTTCATGGCTGCAACACGTGCCAAAGTAGTTGGGAAAGGGCATGTTCACCACTGTGTTACATCATCTTTTCTTTTAACAACACTCAACAAATGTTTGGGAACTGAGGAAACTAATTGTTGAAGCTTTGTGTGCAGACTAATTGGGAACAGGTGAGTGCCATGATTGGGTATAAAAACATAATATCATCAAAAGGTTCAGAAAATCTAGGGAAATCACTCCACGTAAGCGGCATAGCCGGAAACCAACCTGGAATGAGTGTGACCTTCGATCTTTCAGACAGCACCGCATCAAAAAACCAACATCAATCTTTAAAGGGTATCACCACATGGGATCAGGAACACTTCAGAAAACCACTGTCACTAAATACAGTTGGTCGCTATATCTGTAAGTGGAAGTTAAAGCTCTACTATGCAAAGCGAAAGCCATTTATCAACAACATCCAGAAACGCCGCCGGATTCTCTGGGCCCGAGATCATCTAAGATGGACTGATGCAAAGTGGAAAAGTGTTCTGTGGTCTGACGAGTCCACATTTCAAATTCTTTTTAGAAATATTCGACACGGTGTCATCCGAACCAAAGGGGAAGTGAACTATCCAGACTGTTATCGACGCAAAGTTAAAAAAACAGCATCTGTGATGGTATGGGGGTGCATTAGTGCCCAAGGCATGGGTAACTTACACATCTGTGAAGGCACCATTAATGCTGAAAGGTACATACAGGTTTTGGAACAACATATGCTGCCATCTAAGCTCCGTCTTTTTCATGGACGCACGCCCCTGCTTATTTCAGCAAGACAATGCCAAGCCACATTTAGCACGTGTTACAACAGCGTGGCTTCGTAAAAAAAGAGTGCGGGTACTTTCCTGGTCCGCCTGCAGTCGAGACCTGTCTCCCATGGAAAATGTGTGGCGCAGTATGAAGCGTAAAATACGACACCGGAGACTCAGGACTGTTGAACGACTGAAGCTCTACATAAAACAAGAATGGGAAAAATAATTCCACTTTCAAAGCTTCAACAATTAGTTTCCTCAGTTCCCAAACGTTTATTGAGTGTTGTTAAAAGAAAAGGTGATGTAACACAGTGGTGAACATGCCCTTTCCCAACTACTTTGGCACGTGTTGCAGCCATGAAATTTTAAGTTAATTATTATTTGCAAAAAAAAAATAAAGTTTGAGATTGAACATCAAATATGTTGTCTTTGTAGTGCACTCAACTGAATATGGGTTGAAAAGGATTTGCAAATCATTGTATTCCGTTTATATTTACATCTAACACAATTTCCCAACTCATATGGAAACGGGGTTTGTACATACATATATATGTATATGTCTATATAAATATACATATATATATATATATTGTATATATATATATATATATATATATATATATATATATATATATATATACACGTTCATGAAAGTAATTGAATGACTTCTTCCAAGTAAAAGTAACACCTTCATCAACACTGCTTGTGATTGGCTGATGGATGAAACATGGATGACGATCAGGGTGATATCATTTGGAAGGATGCTGGCCCTTTAAGAAAAGGGACTGAAGTCTGCCTCATATGTTAGCGTGCCACGGTGCTCACGTTCACCCTCTGTTCATCCCCTCACAGCAGATTGCCACAGAGTCGAACAGATGGTGGCAGCTATAAATTGCGCCGCCTGTTGACAACTTCTTTTTTTTTCCCCCCTGAATGTTTGCGGCAAGTAGTGAGCGTCTGCTTCCAAGGCCCGGCGTGGGAGGACGGTCCTGACCTATTTAGAGCTCTAAAGACTGAACATCAAATATTCTATTTTTCGAAATGAGAAATGCTCCATATTTGTTGTTTATTTGGAACACTTTGATGAGTGGGACCCTTTGGACCCCCAAGGATTTTAGTGGCATTTGTTTGAAGTGTTAGTGCTCCAAAAATACTGAATTAAAGGCAGCGAGGGCCCCTAGCGGTCTGATCCTCAGCTGCACAAGCTAGCTCTTGGTACAAGGAACGTCGCCTGAGCTGGTGCACAAGGTGGAGAACTTCCGGCTGGATCTAGTCAGACTCACTGATGCACGGTAAGGGCTCTGGAACCAGTTCTCTCCAGAGGGGCTGGACTCTCTTCCACTCGGGTGTTGCCAGCAGGGAGAGGCGACCTGCTCTACTTGTTGCCCCTCGGCTCAGAGCCTGAATGTTGGACTTGAACTCTGTGGGTGAGAGGGTAGCTTCCCTCTGCCCGTGGGTGTGGGGAGAGGTCCTGACTGTTGTTTGGTCTTACGCACCAACCAGCAGTTCTTAGTACCCACCCTTTCTGGAGTCTCTAGAGGGAAAACTGGAGAGTGCATTCTTTTGTTTCAACGACAGACAGTGGAGAGGCGTGTTCGGGAAGAATGGCCACCCTGATCTGAACCCAAGTGGTGTTTTCTTATTGGACTTGTGTGCTGGTCACAGATTGTCCATAACAAACATGTTCAAACACAAGGGTGTCCATATGTGCACTTGGCACCAGGACACCCAAGGCCCCAGTTCCATGATCCACTTTGTTGGTCTCTCATGGCCTCATGTTTTGGACACTCGGGTGAAGGAGGCGGGGCTTTCAGCCGATCACCACCTGGTGGTGAGTCAGCTCCGATGGTGGGGGAGGATGCCGGACAGACCTGGAAAGCCCAAACACATTGTGGGGGTCTGCTGGGAACATCTGGCAGAGTCTCCTGTTAGAGAGTTTCAATTACCACCTCCGGAAAAACTTTGACCATGTCATAAGGAAGGAACTGTACATTGAGTCCGAGTGGACCATCTTCCAGGCCTCTTGTCGAGGCAAGTGATCAGACCTGTTGCCGGAAGGTGGTTAGGGCCTGTCGTGGTGGTAATCCCACAACCCTCTGAAGAAGGAGTCTTAGAGGGTCCTTTTGGCTCATGGGATTCTAGAGGCAGCGGACAGATACCGAAAAGCCAAGAAGTGTGCAGCTTTGACGGTTGTAGAAGCAAAAAGTCAGACATGGGTTGAGCTTGGAGAAGCCATGTAGAACGACCTCAATGTAGTTCTGAACCACCATCCGCTACCTCAGAACGGGGAAGCAGTGCAATGTCAACACCGTGTATAGTGGGGATGGTGTTCAGTTGACCTCGACTGCGGATGTTGTGGATCGGTGGAGAGAATACTTCAAAGACCTCCTCAATCCCACCAACACGTTTTCCAATGATGAAGCAGAGCCTGGGGACTCTGTGGTGGGATCTCCTATTTCTGGGGCTGAGGTTGCCTAGGTAGTTAAGAAGCTCCTTGGTGGCAAGGCCCCGGGGGTAGATAAGATCTGCGCGGAGTTCCTTAAGGCTCTGGATGCTGTGGGGCTGTCTTGGTTGACAAGATTCTGCAGCATTGCTTGGACATCTGGGGCGCTGGATTGGCAGACCGGGGAGGTGGTTTCACTCTTTGGTGGTATCAAACTCCTCAGACTTCCCGGTAAGGTATAGTCAGATGTACTGGAGAGGAGGCTACGCCGGACAGATTTCGTCCTTGTTGTGGAACTGTCGACTAACTCTATACTGTCTGCAGGATTCTCAAGGGTGTGTGGGAGTTTTCCCCACCAGTCAACATGTGTTTTGTGGACTTGGAGAAGGCATTTGACCGTGTCCCTCGGGAAGTCCTGTGGATTGTGCGCAGAGAGTATGGGGTATTGGACCGCCACAATCAGACTTCCTGTATGATTAGTGTCAGAGCTTGGTCCGCATTGCAGGCAGTAAGTCGGACTTGTTCCCGGTGGACGTTGGGACTCCGCCAAGGCTGCCCTTTGTCACCTATTCTATTAACATCTTTTATGGACAGAATATTCAGGCGCAATCAGGGCGTTGAGGGGATCAGGTTTGGTTGCTCCAGGATTAGGTTTCTGCTCTTTGCAGATGAAGTGGTCCTGCTGGCTTCATCTGGCCAGGATCTTCAGCTCTCACTGGATCGGTTCGCAGCCGAGTGTGAAGCAACTGGGATGAAAATCAGCACCTTCAAGTCAAGAGTCCATCGTTCTCGCCTGGGAAAGGGTGAAGTGCTATCTGCCATTGGGGAAGAGACCCTGCCCTAAGTGGAGGAGTTCAATTACCTCGGGATCTAGTTCACAAATGAGGGAAGAGTGGATGGTGAGATAGAAAGGCGGATCAGTGTGGCGTCTTCAGTAATGCGGACGCTGTATCGATCTGTCATAGTGAAGAAGGAGCTGAGCCGGAAAGCAAACCTCTCAAAATACCGGTGGATCTACGTTCCCATCCTCACATATGGTCATGATCTTTGGGTTATGACCGAAAGGACAAGATCACGGGTACAAGCAGCTGTTGAGACTCTCTTAGAGATCGGGTGAGAAGGTCTGTCATTCGGGAGGATCCCAGAGTAAAGGCGCTGCCGCTCCACATGGAGAGGAGCCAGATGAGATGGTTCGGGCATCTGGTCAGGATGCCCCCCGGACACCTCTCTGGGGAATGTTTAAGGCACGTCCGGCCAGTAGGAGACCACGGGGAATACCCAGGACATTATGGAGAGACTATGTCTCCCGGCTGGCCTGGGAACGCCTCGGAACCCCCCGAGAAGATCTCCACCAAGTATCTTGGGGGAGGGAAGTCTTCTCTACTTAGGCTGCTGCCCCCGCGACTCGACTTTGGATAAGCGGAAGAAAGAGGATGGATGGAAAATAAGGCTTATTTTTTAAGTTTTTACGACTGAGACCCTTCCGGGTCCCGAGACCAAACTCGAGGGGAACCTTGATGGTAAAAACAATCTTTATATTGAGTTGGTTTTTGATAATGGAACACATTAAAATGGTCACAGCGTGGCCCTCAATGGAAAAGGTTTGGACACCCCTGGATTATCTTCTTGCAGAGCGCTCACCATGGCGGCGTACTGGACCTGAGCAGCCGGCTGCTGACACATGGCTTGCATCATCTGCTGCTGCTGAAGAACCACCTGCTGATGCTGATGCTGATGATGCTGATGATGAAGACCCTGCTGCTGCTGCTGCTGCTGCTGCTGCTGCTGCTGAAAAAGAAAAGCCTGCTGCTGCTGCTGTTGTTGCAGATGGATGGACTGTTGCACAGCCTGTTGGTACTGAGAGAGGTTGGCGGACATTAAAGACACCCCAGTCTTGGTGCAGGGTCCAGAGGGCACGAGTCACCTGGAGGTATTGGAGTTGATGTGCGTTGGCGTGTTGGTGCAGCTGCTGCAGGCGCAGGTCACCCGGCTGCAGCTGCTGCAGGACCCGATGCTGCGGCATGGAAGGCTGTCCTGACACCGGCGTGGGAGCTGGAGGGACGTATAGGACAAGCCGTGACTCTTCAGGAGGACTGCTGGTGGTCATGTATGAACACAACTTCAAAAGTTAGAAGAAAAAAAAGAAATGGTTGAAATTGCTCAACCGATATCAGATTCATGATCAATAACGTTGTGACTTTTAGGGCAGGAAGTGCCTTCTTATTTCCCCCCCAACTGACATGTCTTTCTTTCTTCTGGCCATCCACAGCGGGTCTACACATATGGATACTTTGTTCATCACTCCAAGTAACGTTTATAAGTTTTACAATACAACTAAAACAATTCTTGGGTTGCACTTTATTTTGATATGACATTGGGGTTATTTTATGTTGAAAGACAGCAGACATAGCAGGTACAGTTGTGATCAAAATTATTCAACCCCCACACAATTTTGGTGTTTTAGCAAGTTGGACATTTATTCCGTATTTTGTTTATAGTCATATCAAATAAAGATGTGTCAAATAGACAAATGCAACTTAAATTGTAACACTGTATTTTACAAAATACCAAAAAAGGACATTTTTCTTAATATCTCATTGACAAAATTATTCAACCCCCTTGTTACATGCATCTTTAGTACTTAGTAGAACACCCTTTGGCAGTAATTACATCCTTCAAACGTGATACATAACCGGACACAAGCTTCTTGCAACGATCTACAGGTATTTTAGCCCATTCCTCTTGAGTAAAGGCCTCCAGTTCATTCATATTCTTGGGCTTGCATGCTGCAACTGCCTTCTTCAAGTCCCACCACAGGCTTTCTATAGGATTTAGGTCTGGCGACTGTGAAGGCCACTCCAGAGTCTTCCAGCCCTTCTTCTGCAACCACTCTGATGTTGATTTGGAGTAGGGATGCACCGAATAATCGGTTACCGAATATATTCGGCCGAATATGGCAAAAAAAGCCACATTCGGCCTTCGGTGGAATGAGTTAAAAGCAAGGCCGAATAGTGGCGTGTGACGCAATGACGCAATTTTTTTCCGCGGTGACGCAATCAATTAAAGTGCAGTGACCCGGTGACGTTGAAAACCGGCGCCTTCGGAAAACTGTCAGCAGTGTGGAGATGTTTTAAAGTGTCGGAAAGTGACAAAAGAATTGCAGTTTGCAACGAATTTTCAGCCAAACTGTCTCGAGGAGGTGCCTCAGCAAAGACCTTCAGCACTACTGCTTTAATTTATCATTGAAAAGCCAAACACCCAGAAAAGCATGCCGAGTACGAGAGAGAGACGGCTGCGGCTACAGCTGCTGAAAAGACAGCTGGTCACAGCACTTGAACGCCCACCCCGTCCGTGGCCGACGTATTTGAGAGGACGAAAAAGTTTGCGACTGACAGTGCCAAAGCAAACGGAATTACAAAGAAGGTAATGGAGTTTATGGCTTTGGATGATCAACCGTTTAGTGTTGTGGAGGACATTGGCTTTCGGAGACTCATGGAGCACATTGAGCCTCGTTACACGATACCGAGCAGACGGTATTTAATCTGTTTACATTATTAGCCTGTTGTGTAGGCTACCTCTATAAGTGTATGACGTTACAAGCACACACTTATTGAGATGTACTTGAGCCTTCTGTTTACCATCCATCCATCATCTTCCGCTTATCCGAGGTCGGGTCGCGGGGGCAGCAGCCTAAGCAGGGAAGCCCAGACTTCCCTATCTCCAGCAACTTCGTCTAGCTCTTCCCGGGGGATCCCGAGGCGTTCCCAGGCCAGCGGGGAGACATAGTCTTCCCAACGTGTCCTGGGTCTTCCCCGTGGCCTCCTACCAGCTGGACGTGCCCTAAACACATCCCTAGGGAGGCGTTCGGGTGGCATCCTGACCAGATGCCCGAACCACTTCATCTGGCTCCTCTCGATGTGGAGGAGCAGCGGCTTTACTTTGAGTCCCTCCCGGATGGCAGAGCTTCTCACCCTATCTCTAAGGGAGAGCCCCGCCACCCGGCGGAGGAAACTCATTTCGGCCGCTTGTACCCGTGATCTTATCCTTTCGGTCATGACCCAAAGCTCATGACCATAGGTGAGGATGGGAACGTAGATCGACCGGTAAATTGAGAGCTTTGCCTTCCGGCTCAGCTCCTTCTTCACCACAACGGATCGATACAACGTCCGCATTACTGAAGACGCCGCACCGATCCGCCTGTCGATCTCACGATCCACTCTTCCCCCACTCGTGAACAAGACTCCTAGGTACTTGAACTCCTCCACTTGGGGCAGGGTCTCCTCCCCAACCCGGAGATGGCACTCCACCCTTTTCCGGGCAAGAACCATGCACTCAGACTTGGAGGTTCTGATTCTCATTCCGGTCGCTTCACACTCGGCTGCAAACCGATCCAGTGAGAGCTGAAGATCCCAGTCAGATGAAGCCATCAGGACCACATCATCTGCAAAAAGCAGAGACCTAATCCTGCGGCCACCAAACCGGAACCCCTCAACGCCTTGACTGCGCCTAGAAATTCTGTCTATAAAAGTTATGAACAGAATCGGTGACAAAGGACAGCCTTGGCGGAGTCCAACCCTCACTGGAAACGTGTCCGACTTACTGCCAGCAATGCGGACCAAGCTCTGACACTGATCATACAGGGAGCGGACTGCCACAATAAGGCAGTCCGATACCCCATACTCTCTGAGCACTCCCCACAGGACTTCCCGAGGGACACGGTCGAATGCCTTTTCCAAGTCCACAAAGCACATGTAGACTGGTTGAGCAAACTCCCATGCACCCTCAAGAACCCTGCCGAGAGTATAGAGCTGGTCCACAGTTCCACGACCAGGACGAAAACCACACTGTTCCTCCTGAATCCGAGGTTCGACTATCCGGCGAAGCCTCCTCTCCAGTACACCTGAATAAACCTTACCGGGAAGGCTGAGGAGTGTGATCCCACGATAGTTGGAACACACCCTCCGGTCCCCCTTCTTAAAGAGAGGGACCACCACCCCGGTCTGCCAATCCAGAGGTACCGCCCCCGATGTCCAAGCGATGCTGCAGAGTCTTGTCAACCAAGACGGCCCCACAGCATCCAGAGCCTTAAGGAACTCCGGGGCCGCCGAGGAGCTTTTTAACTACCTCAGCGACCTCAGCCCCAGAAATAGGAGAGTCCACTACAGATTCCCCAGGCACCGCTTCCTCAAAGGAAGACGTGTTGGTGGGATTGAGGAGGTCTTCGAAGTATTCCCTCCACCGATCCACAACATCCGCAGTCGAATTCAGCAGAACACCATCCGCACCATACACGGTGTTGATAGTGCACTGCTTCCCCTTCCTGAGGCGCCGTATGGTGGTCCAGAATCGCTTCGAAGCCGTCCGGAAGTCGTTTTCCATGGCTTCCCCGAACTCTTCCCATGTCCGAGTTTTTGCCTCCGCGACAGCTAAAGCTGCACACCGCTTGGCCCGTCGGTACCCGTCCACTGCCTCCGGAGTCCTATGAGCCAAAAGAACCCGATAGGACTCCTTCTTCAGCTTGACGGCATCCCTCACTGCTGGTGTCCACCAACGGGTTCTGGGATTACCGCCACGACAGGCACCAACAACCTTGCGGCCACAGCTCCAATCAGCCGCCTCGACAATAGAGGTTCGGAACATGGTCCACTCGGACTCAATGTCCCGCACCTCCCTCGTGACATGTTCAAAGTTCTCCCGGAGGTGTGAATTGAAACTCTCTCTGACAGGAGACTCTGCCAGACGTTCCCAGCAGACCCTCACAATGCGCTTGGGCCTGCCAGGTCTGTCCGGCATCCTCCCCCACCATCGCAGCCAACTCACCACCAGGTGGTGATCGGTAGAAAGCTCCGCCCCTCTCTTCACCCGAGTGTCCAAAACATAAGGCCGCAAATCCGATGACACAACTACAAAGTCGATCATGGAACTGCGGCCTAGGGTGTCCTGGTGCCAAGTGCACATATGGACACCCTTATGTTTGAACATGGTGTTTGTTATGGACAATCCGTGACGAGCACAAAAGTCCAATAACAAAACACCACTCGGGTTTAGATCCGGGCGACTATTCTTCCCAATCACGCCTCTCCAGGTTTCACTGTCGTTGCCAACATGAGCGTTGAAGTCTCTCAGTAGGACAAGGGAATCACCCGGAGGAGCACTTTCCAGTACTCCCTCGAGTGTACCCAAAAAGGGTGGGTATTCTGAACTGCTGTTTGGTGCGTAAGCACAAACAACAGTCAGGACCCGTCCCCCCACCCGAAGGCGAAGGGAAGCTACCCTCTCGTCCACTGGGTTGAACTCAAACGTGCAGGCTTTGAGCCGGGGGGCAACGAGAATTGCCACCCCAGCCCGTCGCCTCTCACTGCCGGCAACGCCAGAGTGGAAGAGGGTCCAGTCCCTCTCGAGAGAACTGGTTCCAGAGCCCTTGCTGTGTGTCAAGGTGAGTCCGACTATATCCAGCCGGAACTTCTCTACCTCGCGCACTAGCTCAGGCTCCTTCCCCCCCAGTGAGGTGACGTTCCACGTGCCAAGAGCTAGCTTCTGTAGCCGAGGATCGGACCGCCAAGTGCCCTGCCTTCGGCTGCCGCCCAGCTCACAATGCACCCGACCTCTATGGCCCCTCCTATGAGTGGTGAGCCCATTGGAGGGATGACCCACGTTGCCTCTTTGGGCTGTGCCCGGCCGGGCCCCATGGGGACAGGCCCGACCACCAGGCGCTCGCCATCGTGCCCCAACTCCGGGCCTGGCTCCAGAGCGGGGCCCCGGTGACCCACGTCCGGGCGAGGGAAATCTGGGTTCATTTTGTTGTAATTCCATAGAAGTCTTTGAGCTGCTGTTTGTCTGATCACTCACCTAGGACCTGTTTGCCTTGGGAGACCCTACCAGGGGGCATGAAAGCCCCCTGACAACATAGCTCCTAGGATCATTGGGACACGCAAACTCCTCTACCACGGTAAGGTAGCAGCTCAGTTTACATTATTAGCCTATCTACTGTGGCTAAGCAGACTTTTGCCAAAAGGACAATAATTAATTTTTTTGTGGGTTTATCCACTTTAATGCACTTTATTTTTTTTTGGAATGCATGGTTTGTTTGAAGGCCTAATATAAATGAAAAACTTTGTGCTTTTTTTGAAAAGCAAAGGCTACTGGAAAACATGTCAATATTCCCAAAAAAATACTTTAGTTGAAAAACATGTCTAAAAATGTATTCTAGGCTATTTATGAAATAGAAAAAAAACTGTGAAAAACGGCATTCATTATTCGGTCTTCGGCCAAGCGTTTAAATTTTATTCGGCTTCGGCCACAAATTTCCATTTCGGTGCATCCCTAATTTGGAGGTATGCTTGGGATCGTTGTCCTGTTGGAAGGTCCAACATCTCCCAAGCTTCAGCTTCGTCACTGACTTCATGACATTTGCAGCTAATATATCCTGGTAGGAAATAGAATTCATAATGCCTTGAACGCGCTGGAGATTCCCGGTACCTGAGGCAGAGAAACAGCCCCAGAGCATGATTGACCCCCCACCATGCTTAACAGTAGGAAAGGTGTTCTTCTCTTTGTAAGCTTCATTTTTTCTCCTCCAGACGTAATGTTGATTCATAGGCCCAAAGAGTTCCACTTTTGTCTCATCACTCCATAGAACAGTTTCCCAAAACCTTTGGGGTTTGTCCAGATGATTTTTGGCATACTGGAGTCTATTTTTCTTGTGCCTGGTAGTCAGAAGTGGGGTGCGCCTGGGAGTTCTGGCATGGAGGCCTTCATCTCGTAGTGCACGCCTTATTGTCTGGGACGAAACCTGCGTTCCCCCCTCTGCAATGTCCTGTTGTAGTTCCTCAGCTGTAACACAGGGGTTTTTCACCACTGTACGCACACGGCATCCTCTTTCTACCACGCCCAGGTAGTGTTTCCACTGTGCCTTTAGCTTTAAACTTGCGAATTTTGCTCCCAACTGTGTCTTTTGGAATGTGTAATGTCTTTACTATTTTCTTATATGAAGAGAAATTACCTCCTCTCTTGACTTCTTTGACCACTCCCTGGACTTCACCATGTTGCAAATACACCATTGACCATCTACAAGAAGCTGAGCGTCACAGCCTTTTTCAAACAGTTAAATTGTTGCTCATTGTGGTTCTAATTACATCTACAGGTGTTTTCAACACCTGATTGAAAAGACCTTATTCAAATTCTGTTCTTAAGAGTTCTGATCTTCAAGGGGTTGAATAATTTTGTCAATGAGACATTAAGAAAAGTGTCCTTTTTTGGTATTTTGTAAAATACAGTGTTACAGTTTAAGTTGCATTTGTCTATTTGACACATGTCTATTTGATATGACTTCAAACAAAATACAGAATAAATGTCCAACTTGCTAAAACACCCAAATTGTGTGGGGGTTGAATAATTTTGATCACAAGTGTAAATAAATGTACCGTTAAATTGTTATACTTTTATCAAAAATGTCTGGAATGTTGTAAATGTTTCCTCCTCTTAATTTAAAGTGTTACTTTACTCATATATGATGTGAATGCATTGGCCAAAAAATTTTGTTTACTTGTTTGTTTGTGTCATAATTCATGTCAACAGCAACACGTGTCACACTTAAAGATGAGTAATAGCAACATTTCACTACAATGGTTTAAGGTCCCTGTAGCTGATCAGGACCAGTCAGTACCGTCTGACACCAGCAGGTGCCACTGCAACACAACAATTGACTGAGTGGCGCACCTTTCTGACCATTGCTGAGAGGTGCAGACACGGTAACAGGTGACACAGTGACAGGTGTGACGCTGGCTAGCGGCAGGACATTGCTGCTGGCCGCCTTGGGTCTTTGTCTGGGGGCGATGGAAGTTTCTGTGGGCCCCACAGAGTCTCGTATCCTAAACACAAAAAGTCAAACTTTAGATGTCCATCCATCCATTTTCTACCGCTTGTCCCTATTGGGTTCACGGGGGTCGCTTTTTTCTTTAATCCGGGGGTGTCCTAACTTTTTCCATCTAAAAAATAATAATAATAAATGAATAAATGAAAGCATGCGGCAGCAGTTTTGATATTTTTCATTTTTAAAATAAACATAACATATTGATTTTTTTCCCCTAAAGTTTGGTTGTGGGGACAATAAAGAGTAATAAAAAGGTTAATACCGTATTTCCTTGAATTGCCGGCGGGTATATAGTATGCGCCTGCCTAGAATTACTGCCAGGTCAGACTCGTTTCGCAAAATAATTGGCGCATGCTTAGCATTACCGCCGGCTCAGGATTAACGCCGGGTCAAACTCGTTTCGCAAAATATCATTTTTATTTAGCGCATGTCTAGAATTTCCGCCGGGTCAAACTCGTCACGTCACGAGTGACACTTCACCTGTCATCATTTTCAAAATGGAGGAGGCTGATTTCGATAATTTGAAATCGCATAAAGGGAAGAAGATTAAGAGCTATTCAGTAGGATTTAAGGTCCAAGCTATTGAATATGCTAAAAAGAATAGTAAGCAGCTATGTTTTATTAATATACCGTAGCTGCGTGTCAAATATGAGTCATTAAATGACTCCTGCCTCCTGGTGGTAGAGGGCGCTAGTGATCCTTCTTGCGACTACTCGGCTGCAGAAGAAGTGACATCAAGCAGCAAGAGTGAGCAGCGATCGTTTATTTTTTCCTCTCAATTGCACTTTTAACATGGAGGATTACATATCCAAAATAAAACAGTTTTCTAAACTGGACTTTCAATCGAAGCAAGAGGTAGTAATAAAGGAAGCTCTCCATCCCGCTTCCGCCATCCTAGTCACTGCCGTTGTGTCCTTGGGCAAGACACTTTACCCACCTGCTCCCAGTGCCACCCACACTGCTTTAAATGTAACTTAGATATTGGGTGTCACTATGTAAAAGCGCTTTGAGTCACTAGAGAAAAGCGCTATATAAATATAATTCACTTCACTTCATCGAGACAGAGAGACTTTTAAAACTGAAGAAAGATAAGGAAGACTTCTATAAACAAGTTATCGATGCTTTTGATCAGAAAGAGCTGCGCATGGACTTAATTTATAAGTAAAGGCAAGACCATAATAAAGTTTTTTTTATTAAATGTACTTTTCATGATGGTATTCTTACATCACACTCAAATTTATAAGCGCAGGCCTAAATTTACCGCATGCCTTTGGTAAGTGCCAGAGTGAAAAGAGGTTTCAAATTAATTAGCGCCCCGACGGTAATTCAAGGAAATACGGTAAGTCATATATCATTAGGTGTTACAGATTTACTGGAATACCTATCAACTTCAAGTGAAAAATGTTTATCTTTTCTGCCAAAGAAAACTTGTGTTTATGACAAAACAAAAAAACAAAGTGAAATATTGGATGTGAAGCAACCCTGGTATAAATGTTAGAATTAAGTCGTACTATTTTAATTTTTTTTACTTTCAACACTTGATTTGCTCAATCAACTTCAGATCTAACCTTTGATTATGAGATGTTATTATTTTGTGTGTTTTAAGCCATTTTTGTCAAATAAAAAGTACTTAAAATATTTTCCCTAAAAAAAATTTCTAAGTGTAATATTTGACGTGAAGTAATTCTCGACTTAAATATGTCAATAATTCATCAAATTGATTTTTTTATTCATTATTATTTTTTGAGCAATGGCAGTTTCTTAAAAAAAAAAAATTTTAATCTCTGAAATTGTTAGGATCCTAAAAAGTGTTAAGTCGTATTTTTCAATGCTTGAACTTCTAAATCAACTTCAGATCAATCCATATATTTTTTAAATTGTTTTTATATTTTTGTAATACTTTAGTGCTTTTTTGTCATGTTTTTTTTTTTTTATGGCAAACACACAAAACATGCAGTATTTTCCCCAAAATTATCTCAAAGTGTAATATTTGATGTGAAGTAATTATAGCCTTACATATGTCAATAATTCATAACATTGATTTTGAATCATTATTATCTATGATCAATTTAAAAACAACACACCAATTCTTAAGGATTCAAAAGGACCCCACTCATAAGTGTTAAAAATTAACCATACATTTGATTTTTTCACTTTCACACCAATCTGTCAATTAGAAGTTCTTTGATTATTTATTTGTTTTATGCCATTTTTGTCAGACAATCCAAATTTTTATGGCCGAACACAAAATATGCAATTTTTCCACTCAAAAAATATTTCAAAGTAAAATATATTTCATGTGAAGTAATTGGAGCCTTAAATATGTCAATAATTCATAACATTGATTTTGATTCATCATTATATTTATGAACAATGACAGATTTACCAGTCTGCAAGGCAGTTTTGTGTCATTCCAGTCAACTTTTTCTCCTTACTTTTCACCCGTTTGCTCTACTAATCCACTTTTTGATGCTTTTTTGTTGAAACATACCTTTTAGACTATGTTCAAAGTGTCTGTGGATACCCTGCAGTGGTCAGTGGGACTACCTTGCTTTGGTGGTGCTCTTCTTGGCCGCCACCTGGCTGGCGGTGAGGGGCTGGGGCAGCGAGGTGGGTATGGTGGAGCTCTAGGGAAGAGGACCACGGTGAGAACAGAAGGAGGACGGTGGACAAACAGGACAGGATGTGTCACCTACAAAGATGTTTGGCACAGGACAGTCCCTTGCAGCGAACTGGAAGGCAAAGTAGGACACTTGGTAAATGTCGGGTCTCTTCTCCTGCTCCGGCTCCAGCATGTATCCTGCGGGCACAAAAATACCAGTCCTGCTCTTATCAAGACTACAAAACTCAAGTACAATTCAAATGTGGAATTGCGGATAGGTGGTTTGAAAGAAGCCATCTACGTCAAACAAGAAAGAGGAAGTTAGCGTGCGTGTCCCAAACATTGTCTCCTTCCACAGAAAGAAGGCTAACAGGAAAAGATCTCTGTTTGTGTGGACATCATTATCATAAAGCACTTCTTCTTCAGGGCAAAGTAACCTCAATTCTACTATGAACCGCTAATTTTTTTCCTACGCTTTGAACCCTGCGTATTATAAACTGGCGCGGCTATTTGTAGATTTGTGTTTGCTGACAATCATCATGCAAATCCGTATTTCTTTGAATTGCCGCCGGGGCGTTAATTAATTTAAAACCTCTTCTCACTCCGGCACTTACCAAAGGAATGCGGTAAATTTAGGCCTGCACTTATAAATTTGAGTGTGATGTAAGGATACTATCATGAAAAGTACATTGAATAAAAAAAACTTTATTATGGTCTTACCTTTACTTATAAATGAAGTCCATGCTCAGCTCTTTCTGATCAAAAGCATCGATAACTTGTTTATAGAACTCTTCCTTATCTTTTTTCAGTTTTAATAGTCTCTCTGTCTCGATGGAGATCTTCCTTTATTACCTCCTGCTTCGATTGAAAGTCCAGTTTAGAAAACTGTTTTATTTTAGATATGTAATCCTCCATGTTAAAAGTGCAAGCGAGAGGAAAAAATAAACGATCGCTGCTCACTCTTGCTGCTTGTTGTCACTTCTTCTGCAGCAGAGTTGTCGCAAGAAGGATCACTAGCGCCCTCTACCACCAGGAGGCGGGAGTCATTTAATGACTCATATTTGACACACGCAGCTACGGTATATTAATAAAACATAGCTGCTTACTGTTCTTTTTAGCATATTCAATAGCTTGGAGCTTAAATCCTACTGAATAGCTCTTTATCATCTTCCCTTCATGCGATTTCAAATGATTGAAATCAGCCTCCTCCATTTTGAAAACGATGGCAGGTGAAGTGTCACTCGTGACGTGACGAGTTTGACCCGGCGAAAATTCTAGGCATATGCTAATTATTTGGCGAAACGAGTTTGACCCGGCAGAAATTCTAGACATGCGGCAATAAAAATAATATTTAGCGAAACGAGTTTGACCAGGCGTTAATCCTGAGCCGGCGGTAATGCTAAGCATGCGCTAATTATTTTGCGAAACGAGTTTGACCCGGCAGTAATCCTAAACAGGCGCATACAATATACCCGGCGGCAATTCAAGGAAATACGGTAGTTTTCATGAAACACTGAGAAGGTGTGTAATTGTTTGTGCTAGGGCGCCATCTTTTGGATGAGTTCCCTCACTGTAGGGTCCTTCCATTAAAGTCCTTTTAACTGAAAGTAGAAGTGCCGTTCCGTATATTCTAGCTCGGTGTTTTTCAACCTTTTTGGAGCCAAGGCACATTTTTTTTTCCATCGAAAACATCCAGAGGCACACCACCAGCAGAAATCATTCAAAACTGAAACTCACCATCCGATACTGACAGTAAAAAGTTGTTCTCGCAATAACCAAGCATGCATCACTATAGCTCTCGTCTCAAAGTACTGTCACATCACAGCACGTCTTATTTGGAGCATTTTGCCGTTTTCCTGTGTGTAATGTTTTAGTTCTTGTCTTGCGCGCCTATTTTGGTGGCTTTTCCTGTTTTGTTGGTATTTTCCTGTAGCAGTTTCATTTCTTCCCCACAACTGCTTTGTTTTAGCAATCAAGACTATTTGAGTTGTTTTTAACCTTCTTTGTGTGGACATTGTTGATTGTCATTACATGTACGGACGGACGTACTTTGTGGACGCCGTCTTTACTCCACAGTAGGTCTTTGCTGTCGTCCAGCATTCACTCTTTGTTTACTTTGTAGCCAGTTCAGTTTTAGTTTTGTTCTGCATAGCCTTCCCTAAGCTTCAATGCCTTTTCTTAGGTGCACTCACCCTTTGTCTCACCTTCCCTTTATTTCAAAAATCCTTGAAAAAATTGTTGCGGAGCAGTTAAATGAACACTTAGCGTCTAACAATCTATGTGAAACCTTTCAATCCGGTTTCAGGGCAAATCACTCCACGGAGACAGCCCTCGCAAAAATGACTAATGATCTATTGCTAACGATGGATTCTGATGCGTCATCTATGTTGCTGCTCCTCGATCTTAGCGCTGCTTTCGAAACCGTCGATCATAATATTTTATTAGAACGTATCAAAACACGAATTGGCATGTCAGACTTAGCCCTGTCTTGGTTTAACTCTTATCTTACTGATAGGATGCAGTGTGTCTCCCATAAGAATGTGACCTCGGACTACGTTAAGGTAACGTGTGGAGTTCCCCAGGGTTCGGTCCTTGGCCCTGCACTCTTCAGCATCTACATGCTGCCACTAGGTGACATCATACGCAAATACGGTATTAGCTTTCACTGTTATGCTGATGACACCCAACTCTACATGCCCCTAAAGCTGACCAACACGCCGGATTGTAGTCAGCTGGAGGCGTGTCTTAATGAATTTAAACAATGGATGTCCGCTAACTTTTTGCAACTCAACGCCAAAAAAACGGAAATGCTGATTATCGGTCCTGCTAGACATCGAACTCTATTTAATAATACAACTCTAACATTTGACAACCGAATAATTAAACAAGGCGACACGGTAAAGAATCTGGGTATTGTCTTCGACCTAACTCTCTCCTTTGAGGCACACATTAAAAGCGTTACTAAAACGGCCTTCTTTCATCTCCGTAATATCGCTAAAATTCGCTCCCTTCTGTCCACTAAAGACGCTGAGATCATTATCCATGCGTTTGTTACGTCTCGCCTCGACTACTGTAACGTATTATTTTCGGGTCTCCCCATGTCTAGCATTAAAAGATTACAGTTGGTACAAAATGCGGCTGCTAGACTTTTGACAAGAACAAGAAAGTTTGATCACATTACGCCTGTACTGGCTCACCTGCACTGGCTTCCTGTGCACTTAAGATGTGACTTTAAGGTTTTACTACTTACGTATAAAATACTACACGGTCTAGCTCCATCCTATCTTGCCGATTGTATTGTACCATATTTCCCGGCAAGAAATCTGCGTTCAAAGGACTCCGGCTTATTAGTGATTCCCAAAGCCCAAAAAAAGTCTGCGGGCTATAGAGCGTTTTCCGTTCGGGCTCCAGTACTCTGGAATGCCCTCCCGGTAACAGTTCGAGATGCCACCTCAGTAGAAGCATTTAAGTCTCACCTTAAAACTCATTTGTATACTCTAGCCTTTAAATAGACTCCCTTTTTAGTCCAGTTGATCTGCCGTTTCTTTTCTTTTTCTTCTATGTCCCACTCTCCCTTGTGGAGGGGGTCCGGTCCGATCCGGTGGCCATGTACTGCTTGCCTGTGTATCGGCTGGGGACATCTCTGCGCTGCTGATCCGCCTCCGCTTGTGATGGTTTCCTGCTGGCTCCGCTGTGAACAGGACTCTCGCTGCTGTGTTGGATCCGCTTTGGAATGGACTGTCGCGACTGTGTTGGATCCATTGTGGATTGAACTCTCACAGTATCATGTTAGACCCGCTCGACATCCATTGCTTTCCTCCTCTCCAAGGTTCTCATAGTCATCATTGTCACCGACGTCCCACTGGGTCATTATTGTCACCGATGTCCCACTGGGTGTGAGTTTTCCTTGCCCTTATGTGGGCCTACCGAGGATGTCGTGATGGTTTGTGCAGCCCTTTGAGACACTAGTGATTTAGGGCTATATAAGTAAACATTGATTGATTGATTTTGGTTTAAGCATTAAATAACTTTTTACCTGCACACTACCTCCCGCTGTTGTCTGCTTATTGTGATCACGACAAAGCAATTAGCTACCGGCTGCCACCTTCTGGGATGGAAGAGTATTACATGGTTACCCTGCCAAGCTCTAGACAGCACCGACACATTATTTGTGTATTATAATTACTGGTTTGCAAAAAATATTTTCAACCCAATTAGGTGAAATGACATCATCTCCCATGGCACACCAGAGTGCCGCGGCACAGTGGTTGAAAAACACTGATGTACCCATCCATAGTGTTCTTACTTGTATGGATTCTTCATTCATCACTCCAAGAAGCATTTTTAAGTCTTACAATATAACAAACAATTGTGTGACGTCTGTAGATGCTATCGTAATGTAATGATGCTAACGTCGTTAGTATTAGCTTATATGCTAACACGTTTATGAGTGCCTGTGTTAGTATTATTAACTTACAACGGCATTATTTTTGTGTTGTTAAACAAATTCCTCAGTAAATTAACCAAAAGGTCACCATGGAGTTATTGAGTCTGTTTAGCTGATTGTAGAGTTAGCATCCACAGCTAGTGGGTCCATGACTGACGTTTTGTTTGATCAGTTTACACACACAGTTTGGAAACAACTAATGTATGTAAATAAACATTTTTCAAAGTATTTTTGTGTAAATAACTCATTTCACGACGTATATATCGGCGACTTATACTCCGGTGCGGCTAATATGGAAAATATTGTTTGCTTCTCAAATTTAGCAGGTGCAGTATTTATACTGGTGCGCTCTATAGTCCGGGAAATATGTTAAGCTTCAAAATAAAAGCGCGGCAGTATATTGACCTTGATTCTATCGCAGCAACTAGCAAAAATGTATATCATTTCCGTTCTTAGCTACTAGAAGAAAGGTTAGTGCACGTATGAAAGCTTTATTTTAGTCAAAATTACAAAAAAAATATTGAGTCTTCATTATCACTCCAAGCAACGTTTTTAAGTTTTACAATATAACTAAAACAATTATGTGATGTGTGTAGAAGTGTTGCATATTTGTAAGTGCTAATGTAATGTAATGATGCTAGCGTCGTTAGTATTAGCTAATATGCTAACGGGTTCACGAGTGTCTGTGTTAGTATTATTACGTTACAACGGCATTATTTTTGTATTGTTAAAGAAATTTCTCAGTAAATTCACCAAAACATCACCGTGGAGTTATGTTTGTTTAGCTGATTGGAGAGCTAGCACCCACGGCTAGTGGTTTACAGACACCGTTTGGAAACAATTAAGGTATGTAAATAAACATTTACAGAATATTTCTGTGTAAATAACTCATTTCAAAACATATATATCTGCGACTTATATGGAAAATATTGTTTGCTTCTCAAATTTAGCAGGTGCTGCTTACATACTGGTGCGCTCTACAGTCCGGGAAATATGTTAAGCTTCAAAATAAAAGCGCAGCAGTATATTGACCTTGATTCTATCGCCGTAACAAAGAAAAATGTATTTCATGTCCATTCTTAGCTACCAGATGAAAGGTTAGTCCACGTATGAAAGCTTTATTTTAGTCAAAATTACAATGGAATTATTATTATTGATTTTTCATTCTTCACTCCAAGCAACATTTTTAAGTTTTACAATATAACTAAAACAATTATGTGATGTGTGTAGAAGTGTTGCATATTTGTAAGTGCTATTGTAATGTAATGATACTAGCGTCGTTAGTATTAGATAATATGCTGAGAGGTTTACGAGTGTCTGTGTTAGTATTATTACCTTACAACGGCATTCTTTTTGTATTGTTAAAGAAATTCCTCAGTACATTCACCAAAACGTCACTGTGGAGTTATTTAGTCTGTTTAGCTGATTGGAGAGTTAGCATCCGCAGCTCGTGGGACAAACATGTTTCTTTCCTTGGCCCATTGGTGGAGCCCTTGTTCCACAAGCTGAGGAGGTGGTAAAGGAGTGCTTTGGACAGGCTCAACTTGTGGGGGAAGTGTGCAGAGCAGCAAAACTCTAACAGGAAGTGTGCAGAGCAGCAAGACTCTTCAACAGAAAGTGCAGATAATTCCCAGCAGACTTACGGATTAAGCAGTGCAGCTTGAGGGAAAACTTGGAGTTGTCCGGCACGATGAAGGTGCCGTCGCAGATGGCCACCTGACTCTCCCCGAACGGAAGCGTGAAGAAACACAGCTTGTACAACAAGCATCCCAGCGCCTGTGAAGACACAGTGTTCAACAATCTGCTCGGGGTATTAACGGACAGCTCCACCTTACTGAGCAGCGACTGCAAGCAATATGGCCGCTCAAACATCTCCATAAACCAGGGGTAACCATTGGGTCCATGGTGGAGGGTGTGACAGTCCATGGCAGAGGGTGTGCCAGTGGATGGTGGAGGGTGTGTCAGTCCATGGCAGAGGGTGTGCCAGTGGATGGTGTGTCAGTCCATGGCAGAGAGTGTGCCAGTGGATGGTGGAGGGTGTGTCAGTCCATGGCAGAGGGTGTGCCAGTGGATGGTGTGTCAGTCCATGGCAGAGGGTGTGCCAATGGATGGTGGAGGGTGTGTCAGTCCATGGCCGAGGGTGTGCCAGTGGATGGTGGAAGGTGTGTCAGTGGATGGTGAAGGGTGAGTAAGTGGATGGTGGAGGGTGTGTCAGTGGATGGTGGAGGGTGTGCCAGTGGATGGTGGAGGGTGTGCCAGTGGATGGTGGAAGGTGTGTCAGTCCATGGTGGAGGGTGTGTCGGTCCATGGTGGAGGGTGTGTCGGTCCATGGTGGAGGGTGTGTCGGTGCATGGTGGAGGGTGTGCCAGTGGATGGTGGAGGGTGTGCCAGTGGATGGTGGAAGGTGTGTCAGTGGATGGTGGAGGGTGTGTCAGTGGATGGTGGAGGGTGTGTCAGTGGATGGTGGAGGGTGTGTCAGTGGGTGGTGGAGGGTGTGTCAGTGGATGGTGGAGGGTGTGTCAGTGGATGGTGGAGGGTTTGTCAGTCCATCGCCAGCCAGGCATTAAAAAAAATAGAGCTACAAATGATGGATCATTAATCTTCAGCAAGACGTGACCTTGATTGACATTCAGTGCACCCTAGGGTCTTGTGAGATGATGCTGGCAGCTGCCAAATCATTATTAAGAAAAAACGACCGACAGGAAGGCCATAAACACTTTTTATTTCAACCGTACCTCCTGTCAAAAAGCTAAAGACTGGCCGCACACATTCCTGTCTTCACAATAAAAGCCCTGCTTCATCCTGCCTGCGCTAACAAAATATGAGTCTCAGAAAGCTAGCAAGCTACGGAGTTTTCCGCCAATGTATTTTGTGTAAAGTGTATAAAAAGGAGTATGGAAGCTGGACAAACTTTCATGTGGTATTGGACGGGAAGGAGGACTTTTTTTTTCTCCTCCATTTGAAAATACGGAGGTTGTCATCACTACTGTCTGATTCCAATCAATGCAAGTCATCACAATCACACCAACTTATAGTCGTGTCTTCATGAAAGAAACCTGCTTGTATGATCATTAAACGCCTTTCAGTTCTTAACCTCTCTTTCATCAATAAATGAATATAAATGATGAATATGAATGATCCCCTCCACTTGGTCCATGCCATGAATGATGCCTTCAGTGCAGTTGGAGCTGAACTGCTTCAGGGCCTCTCGGGTACACATGCACACATGTTGCGTGATCCAAACTTAGAACAGGAAGTGAGTTTGGCAGGAAGTAGGAGTCTGTTGCACAACATTTAGAGACACACTCGCTCGACGTCAAGTATTTGAGTCACTATTTTGGCTGCCACCCTTAAATGAGAGCCATCTTCGGCAACAATGACATTCCAAAAGCAGGCGTCAGTGCATATCAAATCAAGCACTTCCACAACCCACCGTAGCAGAAAAACAAAAGCGGCTCCTTTTGAAACCCTGTCAAACATCCCCCGCCCACCCCAGAGGCCACTGTGTATGAGCACAGAGCTCCAGGACCACACCGACCATGACTGACTTCTGCAGTCGCTCGTTTGGTTTCAATTCCAACTCTGCGTGCGTGTTGGACCGCACTATTTGACGGCGACCTGTCTCCGAGCAGCTAAACATCATGCTAAAGAGAGTATAAAGATAATTTGCCCTTAAGTGCCAACATTTGTCGCCGGTGTTCTGGCGACACATGCTCCCCATTGGAATCCATGCACACCCGGCATCTGCACATGCCAATGAATGCAGGGATGGCAGACATGTAATTGTGCACTGAAGGAGTTTAACCTGAGTACAATCTAGGGCTGTGAATCTTTGGGCACTCAGCAATTCAAGATTTGAGTCAGAATCAATTCTCAGTTCAAACTGATTCTTGCAATGTATCATTTGGTATCATAATTATATTCAAACTTTTTCAAAACAAGTTACAATTTAGAAATGCATCACCTGCATGTACATCACCTAAAAAAAGGTATTTAAAAAAATGTATTCTTGTTATGATATATATATATATATATATTTACACACACACACACACACACACATATATACATATGTACACATACATATATATACACACACACACACATATATACACATGTACACATACATATATATACACACACACACACATATATACACATGTACACATACATATATATATATATATTATATACAGATAATATACATACACACACATATACATATATATATGTATAAATATATATATGTATTTGTGTATATATATACTCACACACATATGTATGAATGAATGAATATATATATATATATATATATATATATATATATGCAGAAAAAAATATATAAACAAACATATATATATAAATACATATATACATACAGACACATATATACAGATAAATATACACACACACACACACACACAGATGTATACACATATATATATATATATATATATATATATATATATATATATATATATATATATATATATATATATATATATATATATAGACAGATAGAGATAAATATATATACACACACATTTATATGTGTCTGTATACACATAAATATATGTGTATACAGACACATATATAAAGATAAATATATACATACACACATACATATATATACATATATATATATATATATATATATATATATATATATATATATATATATATATATATAAGTTTGGGGTCACCCAAACAATTTTGTGTTTTACATGAAAAGTCACACTTATAGTAACACAAATACGACTGTATATACGGCGGATACTGCAAATATCCAAAATAGTTTCTCTCGTTTGATGAAATAACATTAGAAGAATTCTTACAACGCGTAAATGGAATAAAACAAACAACATGTTTACTTGACCCACTTCCTGGGAAACTTATCAAGGAGCTTTTTGTATTATTAGGTCCCTCAGTGCTAAATATTATAAACTTATCACTTTCCTCGGGCACTGTTCCCCTAGCATTCAAAAAAGCGGTTTTTCACCCTCTCCTTAAAAGACCTAACCTCGATCCTGACCTCATGGTAAACTACCGACCGGTGTCTCACCTTCCCTTTATTTCGAAAATCCTCGAAAAAATTGTTGCAGAGCAGCTAAATGAACACTTAGCGTTTAACAATCTATGTGAAACCTTTCAATCCGGTTTCAGCGCAAATCACTCGACTGAGACAGCCCTCGCAAAATTGACTAATGATCTATTGCTAACGATGGACTCTGATGCGTCATCTATGTTGCTGCTCCTCGATCTTAGCGCTGCTTTCGATACCGTCGATCATAATATTTTATTAGAGCGTATCAAAACACAAATTGGTATGTCAGACTCAGCCCTGTCTTGGTTTAACTCTTATCTTACTGATAGGATGCAGTGCGTCTCCCATAACAGTGTGACCTCGGACTATGTTAAGGTAACGTGTGGAGTTCCCCAGGGTTCGGTCCTTGGCCCTGTACTCTTCAGCATCTACATGCTGCCACTGGGTGACGTCATACGCAAATACGGTATTAGCTTTCACTGCTATGCTGATGACACCCAACTCTACATGCCCCTAAAGCTGACCAACACGCCGGACTGTAGTCAGTTGGAAGCGTGTCTTAATGAAATTAAACAATGGATGTCCGCTAACTTTTTGCAACTTAACGCCAAAAAAACGAAAATGCTGATTATCGGTCCTGCTAGACACCGACCTCTATTTAATAATACAACTTTAACATTTGACAACCAAATAATAAAGCAAGGTGACTCTGTAAAAAATCTGGGTATTATCTTCGACCCAACTCTCTCCTTTGAGTCACACATTAAAAGCGTTACTAAAACGGCCTTCTTTCATCTCCGTAATATCGCTAAAATTCGCTCCATTTTGTCCATTAAAGACGCTGAGATCATTATCCATGCGTTTGTTACGTCTCGTCTCGATTACTGTAACGTATTATTTTCGGGTCTCCCCATGTCTAGTATCAAAAGATTACAGTTGGTACAAAATGCGGCTGCTAGACTTTTGACAAGAACAAGAAAGTTTGATCATATTACGCCTGTACTGGCTCACCTGCACTGGTTTCCTGTGCACTTAAGATGTGACTTTAAGGTTTTACTAATTACGTATAAAATATTACACGGTCTAGCTCCAGCCTATCTTGCCGATTGTATTGTACCATATGTCCCGGCAAGAAATCTGCGTTCAAAAGACTCCGGCTTATTAATGATTCCTAGAGCCCAAAAAAAGTCTGCGGGCTATAGAGCGTTTTCCGTCCTGGCTTCAGTACTCTGGAATGCCCTCCCGGTGACAGTTCGAGATGCTACCTCAGTAGAAGCATTTAAGTCTCACCTTAAAACTCATCTGTATACTCTAGCCTTTAAATAGACCTCCTTTTTAGACCAGTTGATCTGCCGCTTCTTTTCTTTCTCCTATGTCCCCCCCTCCCTTGTGGTCCAATGACCATGGATGAAGTACTGGCTGTCCAGAGTCGAGACCCAGGATGACCGCTCGTCGGGACCCAGGATGGACCGCTCGCCTGTATTGGTTGGGGACATCTCTACGCTGCTGATCCGCCTCCGCTTGAGATGGTTTCCTGTGGACGGGACTCTCGCTGCTGTCTTTGATCCGCTTGAACTGAACTCTCGCGGCTGTGTTGGAGCCACTATGGATTGAACTTTCACAGTATCATGTTAGACCCGCTCGACATCCATTGCTTTCGGTCCCCTAGAGGGGGGGGGGGGGGGGTGCCCACATCTGAGGTCCTCTCCAAGGTTTCTCATAGTCAGCATTGTCACTGGCGTCCCACTGGATGTGAATTCTCCCTGCCCACTGGGTGTGAGTTTTCCTTGCCCTTTTGTGGGTTCTTCCGAGGATGTTGTAGTCGTAATGATTTGTGCAGTCTTTTGAGACATTTGTGATTTGGGGCTATATAAATAAACATTGATTGATTGATTGATTGATTGATTCACCACCATACGTTGTGAAATGAATAAAAAATAGATTCAAGACATTGACAAGGTTAGAAATAATGATTTGTATTTGAAATTTTATTTTTTTTACATCAAACTTTGCTTTTGTCAAATAATCCTCCATTTGCAGCAATTACAGCATTGCAGACATTTGGCATTGTAGTTGTTAATTTGTTGAGGTAATCTGGAGAAATTGCACCTCACGTTTCTAGAAGCAGCTCCCACAAGTTGGATTGGTTGGCTGGGCACTTCTTGCGTACCATACGGTCAAGCTGCTCCCACAACAGCTCAATGGGGTTCGGATCTGGTGACTGCGCTGGCCACTCCATTACCGATAGAATACCAGCTGCCTGCTTCTTCTCTAAATAGTTCTTGCACAATTTGGAGGTGTGTTTTGGGTCATTGGCCTGTTGTAGGATGAAATTGGCTCCAATCAAGCGCTGTCCACTGGGTATGGCATGGCGTTGCAAAATGGAGTGATAGCCTTCCTTATTCAGAATCCCTTTTACCCTGTAAAAAATCTGCTACCTTACCAGCACCAAAGCAACCCCAGACCATCACATTATCTCCAGCATGCTTAACAGATGGCGTCAGGCATTTTTCCAGCATCTTTTCAGTTGTTCTGCATCTTACAAACGTTCTTCTTTGTGATCCAAACACCTCAAACTTGGATTAATCCGTCCACAACACTTTTTTCCAGTCTTCCTCTGTCCAATGTCTGTGTTCTTTTGCCCATCTTAATATTTTTCTTTTATTGGCCAGTCTCAGATATGGCTTTTTCTTTGCCACTCTGCCCTGAAGCCCAGAATCCCGCAGCCGCCTCTTCACTGTAGATGTTGACACTTGTGTTTTGCGGGTACTATTTAATGAAGAAGTCAGTTGGGGCCCTTTGAGGCGTCTGTTTCTCAAACTACAGACTCTAATGTACTTATCTTCTTGCTCAATTGTGCAACGCAGCCTCCCACTTCTTTTTCTACTCTGGTTAGAGCCTGTTTGTGCTGTCCTCTGAAGGGAGTAGTACACACCGTTGTAGGAAATCTTCAATTTCTTAGCAATTTCTCGCATGGAATAGCCTTCATTTCTTAGAACAAGAATAGACGAGTTTCAGATGAAAGTTCTCTTTTTTTGGCATTTTAAGCATTTAAGTGACCCCACAAATATGATGCTCCAGAAACTCAATCTGCTCAAAGGAAGGCTAGTTTTGTAGCTTCTGTAACGAGCTAAACTGTTTTTAGATGTGTGAACATGATTGCACAAGGGTTTTCTAATCATCAATTAGCAGTCTGAGCCAATGAGCAAACACATTGTACCATTAGAACACTGGAGTGATAGTTGCTGGAAATGGGCCTCTATACACCTATGTAAAAATTGCACCAAAAACCAGACATTTGCAGCTAGAATAGTCATTTACCAGATTAGCAATGTATAAAGTGTATTTCTTTAAAGTTAAGACTAGTTTAAAGTTATCTTCTTTGAAAAGTACAGTGCTTTTCGTTAAAAAATAAGGACATTTCAATGTGACCCCAAACTTTTGAACGGTAGTGTATATATATATATGTACATACATACATACATATATATATACAAAAACATATGTATAAATATATATATACAGACACAGGGACACATATATACACATAGATATATATATATATATGTACATACATACATACATATATATATACAAAAACATATGTATAAATGTATATATATATATATATATATATATATATATATATATACACAGACACATATACATGGATAAATATATACATACACAGATATACATATATATATATATAAATATACAGACACACGTAGACACATATATCCAGATAAATATATACATACACACACTCTGGTGGTTGTTATTTTGGTGATAATGGCACATCCCTACTGCATCCCGCTCAGGTTTCAAAGTAAAAGACCTGATGAAACAATCCTGTCACCTGGGTGTCATGTCAAAGACAGGGCAGATAGGAGCATGAGACCTGGCTTTGTTGGGGGGTACACTATACAGCCACGCCCTCTTTTTACCAGGACAAAAAAAACATGGGATCACAGGAGAAGGTAAACCAGTCAGCGACACACTCACCCATATGTCAGCCTTAGTGGTGATGGCTTTCCCTGCGTACAAGTTGATCATCTCTGGTGCTCGGTAGGACAGCGTGGTGTACCTGCCAGGTGAAGTAGACAGGAAGACAAGTTCATACGGTAAATGTGGACAAGTCCTGCTCCATCCTGCTCTAAACAGGACTACGAAACTCAAGTCCACCACATGTGTTCAATTCAAATGTGGAATTGTGGATAGCTGATTTGAAAGAAGCCATCTATGTCAAACAAGAGAGAGGAAGTTAGCGTGCGTGTCCCAAACATAGTCTCCTTCCACAGAAAGAAGGCCAACTGGAAAAGATCTGTTTATGTGGACATCATTATCATAAAGCACTTCCTCTTCAGGGCAAAGTACCCTCAGTTCGACTATGAACCGCTACTTTTTTTCCTACGCTTTGAACCCTGCGTCTTATAAACCAGTGCGGCTAATTTATGGATTTTTCTTCACTGATGGCCATCTACTCAGTGGCCTAGTGGTTGGAGTGTCCGCTCTGAGATTGGTAGGTTGGGAGTTCAAACCCCGGCTGAGTCATACCAAAGACTATAAAAAAATGGGATCCATTGCCTCCCTGCTTGGCACTCAGCATCAAGGGTTGGAATTGGGGGTTAAATCACCATAAATGATTCCCGGGCGCGGCACCGCTAGTGCCCACTGATCCCCTCACTTCCTAGGGGGTGATCAAGGGGATGGGTCAAATGCAGAGGACAAATTTCACCACACCTCGTGTGTGTGTGTGACAATTATTGCTACTTTAATGCAAAATGTTTTCATAAAACACATGCAGAGACACTGAATCCTTGTGTTATTGTTTGTGCAATGGCGCCACCTTCTCACTGCGAATGCTGCAGTGTCTTTTCATTTAAGTCCTTTTAACCGGAAGTAAAAGTGCATGTCTATCTTCTAGCCGTCCATAGCGCTTTTACTCATATGGATTCTTCATTCATCACTCCAAGCAACATTTTTAAGTTTTACAATATAACTAAAACAATTGTGATTTCTGTCTAAGTGTTTTCACGCATATTTGTATGTGCTATTGTAATGTAATGAAGCAGTCGTCGTTAGCATTGGCTAATATATTGACACATTTGCGATGAGGTGGCGGCTTGTCCAGGGTGTACCCCGCCTTCCGCCCGATTGTAGCTGAGATAGGCGCCAGCGCCCCCCGCGACCCCAAAAGGGAATAAGCGGTAGAAAATGGATAGATGGATGGATTTACGAGTGTCTATGTTAGTATTATGAACTTACAATGGCATTATTTTTGTATTGTTAAAGAAATTCCTCAGTAAATTCACTAAAACGTCACTGTGGAGTTATTGTGTTTGTTTAGCTGATCTGAGAGCTAGCATCCACAGCTAGTGGGTCCATGACCATGACTTCTGTTTAGTTTGATTGGCCGATTTACTGCCGTGTTACGGACACCATTTAGAAACAATTAAGATATGTAACTAAACATTTACAGAATATTTCTGTGCAAATAACTAATTTCACGATGTATACATCTGCGATTTCTAGTATGGAAAATATTGTTTTCTTCTCAAATTTAGCGGGTGCTGCTCCATAGTCCGGAAAATATGTTAAGCTTCAAAATAAAAGCGCGGCAGTATATTGACCTTGTTTCTATCGCAGCAACTAACAAAATGCACATATTTCATTTCCATTCTTAGCTTGTTAGCAAGCAGAAGAAAGGTCAGTACGCGTACAAAAGCTTTTTTTTAGTCCGAAAATAGAAGGGAATTACTGCAGCGGCTCTGTTAGATAAGGGTATAAAATATTAAAAAACAAAAACAAATAGCTGATCAAAAATATGCTAAATTGGAGCAAACAACATTTGTTATCAACAGCATTCTCCTTACATCTCTGGACAAAGACAAGTCAATCAATAGATGGCTGCTTAGGTTACGTGGACGTCAGTCAGACTGAAGTAAACATGAACAAAAGCCATGAAACAGAGTGCCTTAAACAGTCCTTGTAAGTCCTGTTGCTAGCAGATAAACGTCATCTCCCGGCCGCAGTGGGACTTACTTTTTTATCTCGTCCTCCACAGCGCTCACGCCATCTTTATGCGGCTGCAGAACCTTGTGTGTGGCGCTGCCAAAGTCGCATAGCACGTAACTGCCCTGGTCGTTCAGGAGGATGTTCTCCACCTGCCAGGTGCACAGAGGAAAAATCCAGTCAGTTCCCACAAGAAAAGAACCACTTTGGATGTATTCAACCATACACTGTGTTTATTAGGCTTTCACTTTCTAGGTCACTCACAACTACACCCATGAACTTATTTAGTACAACTCTTGAATCTAGTTGGTAATACTGTTTAGTGTTTTAACTATTTAGTATTTTTACTATTTAGTAACACTGTCTAGTGTTTTTACTATTTAGTAATACTGTTTAGTGTTTTTTACTATTTAGTATTTTTACTATTTAATAACACTGTTTTGTGTTTTTACTATTTAACAACACTGTTTAGTGTTTTTACTATTTAGTAACACTGCTTAGTGTTTTTACCATTTAGTAACACTGTTTAGTGTTTTTACTATTTAGTATTTTTATTATCTAGTAACACTGTTTAGTGTTTTTACTATTTAGTAACACTGTTTAGTGTTTTAGTGTTTAGTGTTTTTACTATTTAGTATTTTTATTATTAGTAACACTGTTGAGTGTTTTTACTATTTTTACTATTTAGTAACACCAATGTTTTTACTATTTAATATTTTTACTATTTAGTAACACTGTCTAGTGTTTTTACTATTTAGTAATACTGTTTAGTGTTTTTTACTATTTAGTATTTTTACTATTTAATAACACTGTTTTGTGTTTTTACTATTTAATAACACTGTTTAGTGTTTTTACTATTACGTAACACTGCTTAGTGTTTTTACTATTTAGTATTTTTACTATTTAGTAACACTGCTTAGTGTTTTTACTATTTAGTAACACTGTTTAGTGTTTTACTATTTAATATTTTTACTATTTAGTAAGACTGTTTAGTGTTTTTACTATTTAGTATTTTTATTATTAGTAACACTGTTTAGTGTTTTTACTATTTTTACTATTTAGTAATACTGTTTAGTGTTTTTACTATTTTTACTATTTAGTAATACTGTTCAGTGTTTTTATTATTTTTACTATTTAGTAACACTTGTGTTTTTACTATTTAATATTTTTACTATTTAGTAACACTGTCTAGTGTTTTTACTATTTAGTAATACTGTTTAGTGTTTTTACTATTTAGTATTTTTACTATTTAATAACACTGTTTTGGGTTTTTACTATTTAGTATTTTTACAATTTAATAACACTGTTTAGTGTTTTTACTATTTGTAACACCGCTTAGTGTTTTTACTATTTAGTAACACTGTTTAGTGTTTTTACTATTTAGCATTTTTACTATTTAGTAACACTGTTTAGTGTTTTTACTATTTTTTACTGTTTAGTAACACTGTTTAGTGTTTTTATTACTTTTACTATTTAGTAACACCGTTTAGTGTTTTTACTATTTTTCACTATTTAGTAACACTTAAGTGTTTTTACTATTTAGTATTTTTACTTTTTAGTAACACTGTTTAGTGTTTTACTATTTAGTACTACTGTTTGGTGTTTTTAGTATTTAGTAACACTGTTTAGTGTTTTTTACTATTTAGTAACACTGTTTAGTGTTTTTACTATTTAGTATTTTTATTATTAGTAACACTGTTTAGTGTTTTTATTATTTTTACTATTTAGTAACACTAGTGTTTTTACTATTTAATATTTTTACTATTTAGTAACACTGTCTAGTGTTTTACTATTTAGTAATACTGTTTAGTGTTTTTTACTATTTAGTATTTTTACTATTTAATAACACTGTTTTGTGTTTTTACTATTTTGTAACACTGCTTAGTGTTTTTACTATTTAGTATTTTTACTATTTAGTAACACTGCTTAGTGTTTTTACTATTTAGTAACACTGTTTAGTGTTTTACTATTTAATATTTTTACTATTTAGTAAGACTGTTTAGTGTTTTTACTATTTAGTATTTTTATTATTAGTAACACTGTTTAGTGTTTTTACTATTTTTACTATTTAGTAATACTGTTTAGTGTTTTTACTATTTTTACTATTTAGTAATACTGTTCAGTGTTTTTATTATTTTTACTATTTAGTAACACTTATGTTTTTACTATTTAATATTTTTACTATTTAGTAACACTGTCTAGTGTTTTTACTATTTAGTAATACTGTTTAGTGTTTTTACTATTTAGTATTTTTACTATTTAATAACACTGTTTTGGGTTTTTACTATTTAGTATTTTTACAATTTAATAACACTGTTTAGTGTTTTTACTATTTGTAACACCGCTTAGTGTTTTTACTATTTAGTAACACTGTTTAGTGTTTTTACTATTTAGCATTTTTACTATTTAGTAACACTGTTTAGTGTTTTTACTATTTTTTACTGTTTAGTAACACTGTTTAGTGTTTTTATTACTTTTACTATTTAGTAACACCGTTTAGTGTTTTTACTATTTTTCACTATTTAGTAACACTTAAGTGTTTTTACTATTTAGTATTTTTACTTTTTAGTAACACTGTTTAGTGTTTTACTATTTAGTACTACTGTTTGGTGTTTTTAGTATTTAGTAACACTGTTTAGTGTTTTTTACTATTTAGTAACACTGTTTAGTGTTTTTACTATTTAGTATTTTTATTATTAGTAACACTGTTTAGTGTTTTTATTATTTTTACTATTTAGTAACACTAGTGTTTTTACTATTTAATATTTTTACTATTTAGTAACACTGTCTAGTGTTTTACTATTTAGTAATACTGTTTAGTGTTTTTTACTATTTAGTATTTTTACTATTTAATAACACTGTTTTGTGTTTTTACTATTTTGTAACACTGCTTAGTGTTTTTACTATTTAGTATTTTTACTATTTAGTAACACTGCTTAGTGTTTTTACTATTTGGTAACACTGTTTAGTGATTTACTATTTAGTATTTTTACTATTTAGTAACACTGTTTAGTGTTTTTACTATTTAGTATTTTTATTATTAGTAACACTGTTTAGTGTTTTTACTATTTAGTAATACTGTTTAGTGTTTTTACTATTTTTACTATTTTGTAATAATGTTTAGTGTTTTTACTATTTAGTAATACTGTTTAGTGTTTTTACTATTTAGTAATACTGTTTAGTGTTTTTTACTATTTAGTATTTTTACTATTTAATAACACTGTTTTGGGTTTTTACTATTTAGTATTTTTACTATTTAATAACACTGTTTAGTGTTTTTACTATTTAGTAACACTGCTTAGTGTTTTTACTATTTAGTAACACTGTTTATTGTTTTTACTATTTAGTATTTTTACTATTTAGTAACATTGTTTAGTGTTTTTACTATTTTTTACTATTTAGTAACACTGTTTAATGTTTTTATTACTTTTACTATTTAGTAACACCGTTTAGTGTTTTTACTATTTTTCACTATTTAGTAACACTTAAGAGTCTTTTTACTATTTAGTAACACTGTTTAGTGTTTTTACTATTTAGTACTACTGTTTAGTGTTTTTACTATTTTTACTATTTAGTAACACTGTTTAGTGTTTTTACTATTTAGTAATACGGTTTAGTGTTTTTACTATTTAGTATTTTTACTATTTAGTAACACTGTTTTGTATTTTTACTATTTAGTAACACTGTTTAGTGTTTTTACTAGTTGGTAATACTGTTTAGTGTTTTTACTATTTAGTAACACTGTATAGTGTTTTTATTATGTTTACTATTTAGTAATACTGTTTAGTGTTTTTATTATTTTTACTATTTAGTAACACTAGTGTTTTTACTATTAAATATTTTTACTATTTAGTAACACTGTCTAGTGTTTTTACTATTTAGTAACACTGTTAAGTGTTTTTTACTATTTAGTATTTTTACTATTTAATAACACTGTTTTGTGTTTTTACTATTTAGTATTTTTACTATTTAATAACACTGTTTAGTGTTTTTACTATTTAGTAACACTGATTAGTGTTTTTACTATTTAGTAACACTGTTTAGTGTTATTACTATTTAGTATTTTTACTATTTAGTAACACTGTTTACTGTTTTTACTATTTAGTAATACTGTTTAGTTTTTACTATTTAGTAACACTGTTTAGTGTTTTTACTATTTTTACTATTTAGTAACACTGTTTAGGGTTATTATTATTTTTACTATTTAATAACACTTCAGTGTTTTTACTATTTAGTATTTTTTCTATTTAGTAACACTGTGTAGTCCATCCATCTTCTTCCGCTTATCCGAGGTCGGGTCGCGGGGGCAACAGCCTAAGCAGGGAAACCCAGACTTCCCTTTCCCCAGCCACTTCGTCTAGCTCTTCCCGGGGGATCCCGAGGCGTTCCCAGGCCAGCCGGGAGACATAGTCTTCCCAACGTGTCCTGGGTCTTCCCCGTGGCCTCCTACCGGTTGGACGTGCCCTAAACATCCTGACCCGATGCCCGAACCACCTCATCTGGCTCCTCTCGATGTGGAGGAGCAGCGGCTTTACTTTGAGCTCCTCCCGGATGGCAGAGCTTCTCACCCTATCTCTAAGGGAGAGCCCCGCCACACGGCGGAGGAAACCCATTTCGGACGCTTGTACCCGTGATCTTATCCTTTCGGTCATGACCAAAAGCTCATGACCATAGGTGAGGATGGGAACGTAGATTGACCGGTAAATTGAGATCTTTGCCTTCCGGCTCAGCTCCTTCTTCACCACAACGGATCGGTACAACGTCCGCATTACTGAAGACGCCGCACCGATCCGCCTGTCGATCTCACGATCCACTCTTCCCTCACTCGTGAACAAGACTCCTAGGTACTTGAACTCCTCCACTTGGGGCAGGGTCTCCTCCCCAACCCGGAGATGGCACGCCACCCTTTTCCGGGCGAGAACCATGGACTCGGACTTGGAGGTGCTGATTCTCATTCCGGTCGCTTCACACTCGGCTGCAAACCGATCCAGTGAGAGCTGAAGATCCCAGTCAGATGAAGCCATCAGGACCACATCATCTGCAAAAAGCAGAGACCTAATCCTGCGGCCACCAAACCGGAACCCCTCAACGCCTTGACTGCGCCTAGAAATTCTGTCCATAAAAGTTATGAACAGAATCGGTGACAAAGGACACTGTGTAGTGTTTTTACTATTTAGTAATACTGTTAAGTGTTTTTACTATTTAGTATTTTTACTATTTAGTATTTTTACTATTTAGTAACACTGTTTAGTGTGTTTACTGTTTAGTATTTTTACTATTTAGTATTTTTACTATTTAGTAACACTGTTTAGTGTGTTTACTGTTTAGTATTTTTACTATTCAATAAAACTGTTTAGTGTTTTTACTATTTAGTAACACTGCTTAGTGTTTTTACTATTTAGTAACACTGCTTAGTGTTTTTACTATTTAGTAACACTGTTTAGTGTTTTTACTAATTAAGTATGTTTACTGTTTGGTAACACTGTTTATTGTTTTTACTGTTTAGTAACACTGTTCAATCTTGTTAGGGTAAGGGTTAGTACGATTACTAGTCTTATTGTTGTGATGCGTCTGTGAAATTAATACGCTGCCACATTCTTAAAATGATCAAATTACGTAAATATTACATGTTACTATAAATGTTACTACATGACAGATACTTACATCATGTAAATATTACATGTTATTATAAATGTAACTACATGACATATATACTTACATCATGTATATATGACATGTTATTATGAATGTTACTACATGACATATATACTTACATCATGTATATATTACATGTTATTATGAATGTTACTACATGACATATATACTTACATCATGTTTATATTACATGTTATTATGTGTGTTATTACATTACATATGTACTTACATCATGTATACATTACATGTTATTACATTACATATGTACTTACATCATGTATAAATTACATGTTATTATAAATGTTACATTACATATGTACTTATAGTGTGTATATAAAACCTAATGGATGTTTTTAGAGCGCTTTATAAGCAAAATAGATCAATTCCCAGGGACTCCAATGTTAGCTGACTCTTCCTAATGTTTGTTTTCGATTTTGACTGCGTAAACCAGTCTCAAACTCAATTCACCTGGGGGCCAATGGATGCAGAAACTGGGTGAGGCTGGGCCACAAGAAAAGATTTCTTAAAAAAGCTAACATGCAATTTTTAATGAATTCACCTACTATGAATGGATTTCCCGCCCTAGCAACATACTTGCCAATCCTCACTATTTTTCTGGGAGACTCCTGAATTTCAGTGCACCTCCCAACAATCTACCGCTTCAACCATTTTCTCAAATTTTTCCCAATTTTCACGCAGCCGACATTATTAAGGGCTGTCGTGACTGCACTGCCTTTAACGTGCTCTACAACAGTGATTCTCAAACTTTTTTCAGTGATGTACCCCCTGTGAACATTTTTTTCATTCAAGTACTCCCTAATCAGAGCGAAGCATTTTTGGTTGAAAAAAAGAGATAAAGAAGTAAACTACAGCACTTTGCCATCAGTTTCTGATTTATCAAATTGTATAACAGTGCAAAACATTGCTCATTTGTTGTGGTCTTTCTTGAACTATTTGGAAAAAAAGATATACAAATAACCAAAAAACTTGTTGAAAAATAAACAAGTGATTCAATTATAAATAAAGATTTCTACACATAGAAGTAATCATCACTTAAAGTGGCCTCTTTGGGGATTGTAATAGAGATCCATCTGGATTCATGAACTTAATTCTAAACATTTCTTCACAAAAAAAAAAATCTTTAACATCAATATTTATGGAACATGTCCACAAAAAGTCTAGCTATCAACACTGAATGTTGGATTGTTGTATTATTTTTCCACAGTTTATGAACTTACATTAATACTTTATTGAAATTTTATTCAATAAACATATGTATAAAGGATTTATGAATTGCTGCTGTTTTTTTAGAATGTTTTTAATAAAACTCACTTGTCCCTTGGCATACCTTCAAGTACCTCCAGGGGTCCGCGCAACCCCTAAAGAAGACTACTGCTCCACTACATGTCATCGCGCACGCTTTTATATCACACAACCAAGGTGCCGGCTCTGTAACATGTTGTGTGAGTCTTGTGCAGAACATGGTCAATGGCTGCAAGACATACTTGTTCAACAGCCATACACGTCACACTAAGGGTGCCATATAAACAACTTTAACACTGTTACAAATATGCGCCACGCTTTGAACCCACACCAAACAAGAATGACAAACCCTTTTTGGGAGAATTTCTGCACCCTAACACAACTTAAACACAAGAGAACAAATACCCAGAACACCTTGCAGGGCTACAATATACAAGACCTCAACCGACGTAAGTAGGGAGGGTGGGGGTGTGGGGGGTTGGTGGTAGCAGGGGTGTGTATATTGTAGCCCGGAAGAGTTAGGTCTGCATGGGATTCTGGGTAATTGTTCTGGTGTGTTTATGTTGTGTTACGATGCGGATGTTCTCTCGAAATGTGTTTGTCATTCTTTTTTGGTGTGGGTTCACAGTCTGACACGTATTTGTAACAGTGTTAAATGTTTTTTTACGGCCACCCTCAGTGTGACGTGTGTAGCTGTTGATCAAATATATCTTACAATAACACACGTGCATTTCTCATGGCCAGATGTACATTAAACTGGGCTTGCAAGCTGCCAGTTCGGGAAGTAGGGGGCGCCAAAGGCAGTGCCATTATGGCACTCCCTGAATAATGTTGATCTGGTAAAAATTGACAGGGGCTCCGAGAGAATTGGTGCCCTGAAATTCAGGGGACTCCCGGGAAAATTGGGGACGTTGGCAAGCATGACCTATCAAGTGCCGTTCATATTAAACTCGCGGGCCGCACCAACATTGAATTGTCATATCAAAGCGCGGGCCGCATGTTTGAGACCCCTAGTGTAAACAAAATAAAAACATGTGTTCTTGTCTTAGATAGGGAATGTAAATGATAGGAAAAATTCCCAGCAAAAGTGCAGTTCCCCTTCAGGTGAATGTAAGCTAAATGGGTTCCGGATGTGTGGACACATTTTGGACAAAGGTCCAATGTTGTGGATGAAAAAAGGCTGCAGACAATGACCTGATGGTCACTTCCCTGCGTGACGCATGACTGAGCTGCCACACTCTTTTGTGTCCCTGCACTGTTACATAAGTCACGTGGGCTCAACAGAGGCCCCGCACCCCGTTTAAGGTCCTCGGTCAGAAGCCCACTGAGAAGCCCACAAAGACCTTCAAGCATGTGCAGAGTGGTCTGGCTGCTTAAGATGAAGTCAAACTTGGACAAGTGTGCTGGGGGTAAGTTGGGAGGTGCACAGAAAATAAGAAGACAAGCTGGCAGAGGAAGCTGACCAAGCACATTTATACATCTCACTTCACGGGCCAATCCGCAAGTTCCCCCCTCTTTGTTTCAGTTCCCTCTGAGACAAGTCCTCCTTACCTTGAGGTCTCGGTGGATGATGGGGGTCTTGCACTGGTGCAGCCGCGCCACCGCCTCGCACGTGTCACAGAAGATGTGTAAGACTTCGGCCTCGCTGAAGCCCACGTTCAGCCGCTGGTTCATCTGCTTCACCACCTGGCCCGCTGACACACACCAAGTGGCCAGCTCAGGTGAAACCAACATACTCACAATTTGAATTTAAATACTTGAAGAATGATTCGGGGTGCATGAGAAAACAGAAATAACGGCTCTTTGTTTGACCACAAAGTCATTGATTGTGTGAATGCCCAATTTTTCAAGTATGAAAATGTTCTGCTTTACTGGGAATCGTGACCCTTCCCCCAAAATAAAACATAAAATGTCCCGGATTACCCAGAATTCCGGGACATTTTGCCCATTGAAAATGAATGGGACAATTGTCGAACATGAACATTTTTCACATTTCTGACACAATTTGAAGCGTCCAACATCCACACACTCCACTCACTTTGGAAAATCAAACTACCATTTTCCAAATTCAAAAGAATTCCAGGAATTCCCGGTTTTACAAAGAACTATTTTCACCTCTCCCTGGAAAGTTTTCACAGGCCACATTTTTCAACCCTTTTTGACCATTCCACCTTCAAAACATCCCCTTTCAGTCGGGACAATAAATTCTCCCATTTTTTTCCGTAAAAAATCCTGGTTTTACCGAAATTCCAGGAATTCACATATCCATTCTCAATTCAAACTGTTACCACGTCAACATTTTTGAAGTGTTTCCAGAAATTTCAACACCAACTCATTCGTATCATCTAGGACAGGGGTCGGCAACCTTTACCACTCAAAGAGCCATTCTGACCCGTTTCACAAACTAAAGAAGACAATGGGAGCCACAAAACTCTTGAAATTTAAAATGAAATAACACAGCATAAAGAGTATTTTTTTTGCTTTGAGCTATGTGTAAACCAGGGGTCTTAGACACCCGGCCCGCGACTTTTACATGAATTCCGCTTGACAGCATTACACTTGTCAATCCTCCCAAATTTTCCGGGAGGTTCCCAAATTCTCAAGTCAACCATCCTCGCGAATATCTGCTGATGGTCACTCAGATAACAATATAACGACGTGCTATGAACCTACTGTCTTTGACGCATTCTACAACATATACAAATAGCTTGCAAGCCCAGTAACATGTTGTATGTGGCTTCCGCAGATACACGTACACGACTGCAAGGCATAGTTGTTCAACAGCCACACAGGTTACACTGAAGGTTGTGATATAAACAACTTTAACAGTCTTACTAATATGCACCACACTGTGAACCCACACCAAACAAGAATGACAAGCACATTTCGGAAGAACATCCACACTGTAACCCATTATAAACGCAACACAACAGATCCTTTGCATCCATGACTATAATATACACCCCGCTAGCACTAAACTCCGCCCCCCCCTCCGTGCGTCGGTTGAGGTGGGCGGGGTTGGGGGCGCGGGGGTGTATAATATAGCCAGGAAGAGTCATGGATGCAAAGGATTCTGGGTATTTGTTGTGTTGCGTTTATGTTGTGTTACTGTGAGGATGTTCTCCCGAAATGTGTTTGTCATTCTTGTTTGGTGTGGGTTCACAGTGTGGTGCATATTAGTAAGACTGTTAAAGTTGTTTATATCACAACCTACAGTGTAACCTGTGTGGCTGTTGAACAACTATGCCTTGCAGTCGTGTACGTGTGTGTGACGATTGAAGCAGCGAAATGTATGCGTCCGGCCGGCACGCAGATAGCATGGCGAAAAGGCGGGCGCGATGACATGTTGTAGAGTACCTTAAAAGTAAAGCCATCGCCATCATAGCACACTCTCAATATTGTAGTACGAGTGAAAATCGGAGAATGTTAGCCCCGAGAGGCACCAAAATCCGGAAACCCCCCGAAATAAACAAGGGGGTCGGCGATTATGCAGCTGAGCCACATCAGAGTGGCCAAAGGGCCGCATGCGGCTCCGCAGCCGCGGGTTGCCGACCCCTGATCTAGGAGAAATGTGCTATTATCAATATTTTAAAAATTTCCTGGTTTTCCTCAATGTCCAGGAAAACTCCCATTCAAATGAATGGATGTATTTATAATCTTGGTTTCAAAAAGGTTTGTGACTCCTGATCTAGGACATCAAGGTGTGCTATTATCAATATTTTCAAAAATTCACGGTTTTCCCCAATTTCCAGGAAAAATTCCATTCAAATTAATGGACATATTTATAATCTACATTGCCCTAAATTCTCAAAATGTGTAAAATTTTTTAAATCTGATTCCGACCTTTCAACCATCCAACCACACTATTCTTCCTGAAATGCAAAACACATTTTCTCTTTCCCAAAATTCCCGTTTTTCACGGAATTTTCTCCCCATTAACAAAGAATGGGCATTATACAATCTACTGCGTATTACACATTTCTCATCCGCTTTGAAGCGTTCCAACATCCACACACTCCACTCACCCTGAACATTCAAGCTAGCATGTTTCCCGATTTCGAAAATGACCAAGAATTTCCCCCCGTTAAAAATAAATGGGCAATATAAGTGTGTATAAGTGTAGATGTGACAAAAAAGATTGTGGAAAGTATACCTTTACAATACTCCATGAGGATGAGGACCTCCCACACACTGTCCGACACAGTGTTGACGGCAGAGTCCAGGTAGCCCACAATGTTCTTATGGCCTGACAGCTCCTTCTGCAAAACATGGCGGGATTCACAGCTACTACATTCATGGATGCAACGGTAAAAATACTAAAAACGTCCGACCAATAGTATTACTGTATTGAATTCAAACGATTAAAAAAAATTTGATTTATGACTGCCCTTAGATGAACTCACGGACTGACTCGGTAACAAGAAATGCTAACATTATAACAAGAGACAATAATGTCTTTCTCCATAAAGAAACGCAATAAACCAATAAAGACCTTCCTCCAGAAGGTCTTATTCTTTGTCCATGTGATGTCAGATGAAACAAAAATGGAGCTGTTTGGCCACAATACCCAGCAATATGTTTGGAGGAGAAAAGGTAAGGCCTTTAATCCAAAGAACACCATGCCTGCCGCTAAGCATGGTGGTGGTAGTATTATGCTCTGGGCCTGTTTTGCTGCCAATGGAACTGCTGCTTAAATGGGACAATGAAAAAGGAGGATTACCACCAAATTGTTCAGGACAAGCTAAAATCATCAGCCCGGATGCTGGGTCTTGGGCGCAGTTGGGTGTTCCAACAGGACAATGACCCCAAACACACATCAAAAGTGGTAAAGGAATGGCTAAATCAGGTTAGAATGAAGGTTTTAGAATGGTGTTTCCAAAGTCCTGACTTACAAGTGTGGACAATGCTGAAGAAACAAGTCCATGTCAGAAAAGCAACACATTTAGCTGAACTGCAGCAATTTTGTGGTTAAAAATTCAAGCAGAAGCTTGTGGATGGCTACCAAAAGCGCCTTATTGCAGGTAAACTTGCCAAGGGACATGTAAGCAAATATTAACATTGCTGTATGTATACTTTTGACCCTCACATTTTCAGTAGAGCCATAATAAATTCATAATATAAGTGCTCCAATCACTCTATCACAAAAAAATAAGAGTTGTAGAAATGGTTGGAAACTCCAGCCAGCCATGACATCATGTTCTTTACAAGTGTACGTACACTTTTGACCACGACTGTAACTTCTTATCTTCTTTCACGTTTATTACCACAATACAGCAGGTATTGCTTTCCTTAGAAAAAAAGAAAGAAAAAAGAAAGGCGTCTCACCATGATGGTGATCTCCCGCTTGTGGACGTTGAGGTCGGGGACGTTGTTGACGTACATCCTCTTGAGGGCGCAGCGGACGCCGCTGTGCGTACGAGCCAGGAAGACCACGGAGAAGCCTCCTGCAAACACACATCAGCTGTTGGTGCTACATCCTGCTGAGACAGTCCACTTTAGATGGACATATTTTGTAATAAATGGTGAGGTGAATATTATTGTGTCAAGAAAAGCATGATTCATGAATGAGGTCACTCGGAGGTAACATGGCCAACAGCAAAAATCTGAATTTGCCATTTGGGTTATAATAGAGATCGACCACTATGTTGTTTTTCAAGCCCATTATAAAATCATCAATAATGATTATTAGAAAATCAAGGAGGCCAATGACCAATCTTTGGAGGCGTATTATTTGCAGTAGAAGTTATTTAAACATGAATATTATATGTCAGTGAACATCTGGACAAGGCTTTAAGTTGTTTTGTCGGAAAGGTGTTTGATGCAGTGCTGATGTGTTTAATTTATCATCAATAAACATCTTTAGCATCAACATTGTATTTCAAAATATGGAAAATGGGTCAAAATTTGTCTACATCACAAGAACTCACCTACTCCATTTTGTAACTCTTTATGGATTTAATATATTGTAAGGTTTGTGAAATATTGTCAACATTTGAATAAAAATAATTCCAGGCTCCTTCACGTTGATTATAGTTGAGACCTTTTTCAAGATGGCTGACATCTTTTCTTACAGAAAGTATGAGAATGTGTGAGCTGCTGCCTCACTTTCTTCGCACATTTAATCATCTCATATTTGTCAAGATATTTGCACAAAGTTTGCATTTTTATTTTGACAAATCTTCTGGGCTCCTCATGTCCCTCCACCTCTGTCGCCTTGTTATATGATTGAATGACGGAACATGAAACTGGTGGCGCTCCTTTAATGAGCCCACACAGTGTGTTGCGGACGGAGGCTTGTCGTGCAACTCCATCGCTGCCGCAGCCCAAGCAAACAAAACAAGAAGGTGACTCCAGGAAGTGAAAAAACTGGAAAATATATGAAAGTTGGTCCATCCACGAATAAGATTTAAAAAAAAAAATAACAACATGTAATTATCATTATTCCGCTGGAAAAGTTAAGCCCAGTTATGATCCAATCAGAAGCGTTCGAGTATCAAAACGTTTGGCTCAACCGGGTATTCTTAACTCCCCCCAAAAAAACACAAAAAATATCCGGGATTACCACAAATTCCCCGTTTTACAAGTCATTTTGCCCATTGAAAATGAACGGACCAATTTTCAAACATGCGCAACTCCCACGTTTCTCAACCGATTTAAACCATCTGCACACTCCACTCACCTTGGACAATATAACTAATATTTTCAAAGTTTAAAAAAAATTCCAGGAATTCCCTGAATTCCAAAGCCCGGTTTTCACCTCTTCCTGGAAAGCAAGTTTTCACAGTCCACATTTTTCAACCATTTTTGACCATTCCGCCTTCAAGGTATTCCTTTTAGTTGGGACAGCAAACTCTCCTATTTCTTTACCGTACACATTCCAGATTTCTCGATATTCAGAAGTACCCGTTCTCAATTCAAACTGGTACTACGTCAACATTCTTTAACCAATTCCAGAAATTCCAACACCAAGCCACTCATATCATCTAGGACAGTTGTGCTATTATCAATATTTTCAAAGATTCCAGGTTTTCCCGAAATTTCCAGTAAATTCCCATTCAAATGTATGGAGGTGTTCATAGTTCTACAATGCCCAGAAATCCCAAAGTGTTTCACCATTTTTAAGCCCAATTCCGACCTTTCAACTATCCACAACTCTTTCATATACCGAACGTAAAACATGTTTCTCTTTCCCAAATTCCTGGAATGTTCTCCCCATTGAAAATGAATGGGCATTATACAATCTACTGGATATCCCACATTTCTCGTCCGATTCGAACCGTTCCAACAGCCACACACTCCACTCACCCTGGACATTCAAACCATCCTGTTTCCCGGTTTTGAAAATGTCCTGATTACCCAGAATTACCAGGAATATTCCCACACTGAAAATGAATGAGCAATATACAAACCATTTCATATCCCACATTTCTCAACCGATTGGAACCGTTCCAGCATTTACACATTCCACTCACCCAGGACATTAAAGCCAGCATGTTTGCCGCTTGATTACCAGGAATGTTTGCCCCCACTGGACAATGAATGGGCAACACAAACCTCTCCATATCCCACATTTGTCAACCGATACGAAGCGTTCCAACATCCACACACTCCACTCACCCTGGACATTCAAGCATTTCACTTCCACTCACGCCTGTCGGCGGCTCGCGCACATAGAGCATTCACACGCAATTCCTTTGGGAATTGCAAATTGTAGTTCGGAAAACAAGTCGCTCCTTCAGGCTGGCCTAACATCGTGAACCCTGAAGTTAAAGACTCCATCCAGCACAAAAGTCCATACAATGCTTCATTCACTTGCCGTACAACAAGTTCTCATCCAAAATTAACCCTGGCACCGACGTTCATCCAGGAGGCTAATAGTGGTACGTTCCTTTTCTAGACAATCAGGATGAGTTCATTGTGTTAGCAAAGCCCACACAAGGGCACATTTGTTGCTTGACAAGTTACCTCAGGTCAGCTCACACTTGCCTGGATGATTGGTGAGGTGGGGGTGGGGAAAAAAGTCTGTTACTTGGAGAAGACAAACTCCACGCAAAGTAGAAGCTGCTCACACAGAAGCCAGCAGAATGTAGCAACGGTCTGAGACCAGCATACTGAGGGGCTGGCTGATAAAAGGATATCAATGTACATGGCAATGGGCATTTCATCGACATCATAGCATTAATGACTTTCCCTAGTAATTATTTCCATGTATTAAAGACTAACAGGTATTATTCATTAACTATGAAGTCATGAACTTCACTAATAGGCTGACTGTGCCATCACTATAAAAAAAGCTCAAATTAAACTGTGTGAATGTAGTTTTTAACACTAACCAAAACAGAGCAGTGGAACAGATTGCATGTTGGCGAAGACAACAATGGCAACAGGAATATCAAAGCAGCGTCTAAATATCACTTCCAACGAATTCCACATCCATGTCATCACACCGACTGTCTCTGCAACAGAAGATGTTCTTAGTGCAAGGTGAGACCCAACATCTGCCTTCAGACCACCTGCTCCAGGATCAGGTTCCCACTAAATCACCGCCCAAGGCCTTTGTCGCCTCTCCTAGTCTACGGCAGCCGCTGAGTGGGGGGGGGGGGGGGGGGGGATACCAACTTTAAGGACAAAAGGAAAGACCTCTCCACTCCCCCACGTGGACTGTGCAGAACTCAAACTGGGGACAGTGACGCAAACATTGACCCAGGAAACAGAGTTGTTGAACATTAGACCTTTTTCCGTCAAAAGTTTAGAAACTTTAGTTCCTGGAACTTAAATGTTTCTTGTAAATGGGTTGTACTTGTATAGCGCTTTTCTACCCCTTTTTAAGGAGCCCAAAGCGCTTTGACAGTATTTCCACATTTACCCATTCACACACTGACGGTGGGAGCTGCCCTGCAAGGCGCTCACCAGGACCCATCAGGAGCAAGGGTAAAGTGTCTTGCCCAAGGACACAACGGACGTGACTAGGATGATAGAAGGTGTGGATTGAACCAGTAACCCTCAGATTGCTGGCACAGCCACTCTACCAACTTCGCCACGCCGTGTGGACCTGTGTGGTTTGTGTTTTCACCTCGTTTCACAAATCAGGCGTATGGAGGAGTGGTTTAGTATATTTCCACACTGATACCATTTCAATAGACAATCTTAACTCATATTCATTTTACTTAAGTCAAAGTAAATGAAATACAACAAAACCATATGATTTAAAAACAAGAGCGTATCGGATTTTAAATAAAAAGTCAGCCTTTTGTCTAGTGTCCAACAGTCAGAAAATGGTCCCGTTAGTAAACTAAAACCTGCTCACAATCACTGCTGAAGGTGAGAATTATTTTTGAAACAAAATTTGAATGCACAGTAGGAGGACTGGTTTGAAAACTGAAGAGCCAAAGCGCAACTGAAATGTTAGTGGAATGTAGAATGAATGGTAGAAAAGGTCTAAATCTTGAAGATCGGAAACTGTACCGAAAATAAATACGAATATCAAATTGTTCAATGTATCTTGTAATAGTTGGAATTCAATGTATCTTGTAATAGTTGGAATTATAGTATAAGACTCCTTGGCTGCATAATTATCTAAAAAAGTCGGCATACTCTCGGACTCACCGGGATTTTCACCCCACTCACCAGGGTGGGAGCTCAGTAACTCTACTGAGGTCAACAACCTGACAGTCTAACTCGTGTCCAAGTTTGGTCGCTAAAGGGAGGGAGTCAACGAGGGCTGGGCGACATTGGCTTTTATTAATATCTCCGTATATTTATGCCACATTGCGATATACGTTATATATCTGGATATTTTGCCTTAGCCTTGATTGAACACTTGATGCATATAATGACAGCAGTATGATGATTCTATGTGTCTACATTAAAACATTCTTCTTCATAAAGCATTAATATATGCTACGTTTAAACTTTCACGGAGAGAGGGAAATCACAACTAAGTCAATTTACCAAAACTGTATTTATTAAATACTCTTCATTCCCTCGCAGGTGACTTTTTAAATGAAAGAACAAATTAGTAGTGCTGCTACCTTTTGTAGTATCACTTCTGCTGCATATTTTGCATATTGCTGTTGTCTGCTGAATATCTTCCCGCTTGAAGCCAAACCACCGCCAGATGATGGACCCCCTGCTGGTTTGTTTGGGCATTAATCGTTCTTCCTCAGTTTGTGATCAGTTTCGCACCTTCTCTCTCTTGTAATGTCACTCGCACCGCTGCGCTTGCACCACCTGCCTCAGCTAACGTTAGCCATGCTGCTACCTCTCTGCTCGGCGAGAGCGTATGACGCTACACGCGCGCCAGTATGTGACGTATGTAAGAAGGTGGGCTTGTTTTACGTCTCTGTGAGGAGAGACGAGAAGGAGTGAGAAATGCCTGTAGTGTAATGCCCGCAGCCAAAAGCAATTGCGTGAGAACGTATACTCCAATATTACGATAGTCATTTTCTATACCGCACAGAGGCAAACCCGCGATATATCGTTTATATCGTTTATATTGATATATCGCCCAGCCCTAGAGTCAACCATTGAAAATGACATGTGTCTACCCAGAATTCAATTATGCAACAGTACCACCTTTTCAAATAATTTGGGGGATAAAGCAAAGTTGTTGTTTTTTACAATAAAATATGTTACCCCAGTGGTTCTCAACCTTTTTTCAGTGATGTACCCCCTGTAACATTTTTTTTTTAATCCAAGTACCCCCTAATCAGAGCGAAGCATTTTTGGTTGAAAAAAAGAGATGAAGTAAACTACAGCACTATGCCATCAGTTTCTGATTTATCAAATTGTATAACAGTGCAAAATATTGCTCATTTGTAGTGGTCTTTCTTGAACTATTTGGAAAAAAAAGATATAAAAATAACTAAAAACCTGTTGAAAAATAAACAAGTGATTCAATCATAAATAAAGATTTCTACACATAGAAGTAATCATCAACTTAAAGTGCCGTCTTTGGGGATTGTACTAGAGATCCATCTGGATTCATCAACTTCATTCTAAACATTTCTTCACAAAAAAAGAAATCTTCACCATCAATATTTATGAAACATGTCCACAAAAAATCTAGCTGTCAACACTGAATATTGCATTATTGCACTTCTTTTCACAGTTTATGAACTTACATTCATGTTTTGTTGAAGTATTATTCAATAACTATGTTTAAAAAGGATTTTTGAATTGTTGCTATTTTCTGAATATTTTTTGGCATAGCTTCAAGTACCCCCATTTGACAACCACTGTGTTACCCAATTGTATCAAACAATAGTTGATTGTTGGTCAGCATAGTAATTAGTGAATATTTGATGTGATTTACCTTCTTTTATATCACATTTCTCTTCAAATTACCAGGTTGTTGAGTCCCTGAGTAAGCAGCTTTAGGAACGTCCCAATCATGTTCAACCAATCAGCGGTCGACAGCACAGCCCGACCCCACTAAGGTTCCACGGGGAGTTTTTGAAAGTCCTGCTGTGCTACTACGAAACTAAGTTAAGTTCCTGAAAAACAAAAATCCACCCAGGGATGTTTTTGGTAGAAACACAGGGTAAATGGGAAAGTTCCTACACCTATTGGCAACAGAAATGACAAAGATGGCCAGGACAAAACCAAAAGTGTTTCCATGTCCACATCTTGTTTGACTGGTGAACGCCAAGTGGTTCTTAACCAGTTTGTCATACAGCTAACAGACAAACTGCGATGCCCACAAATCTCTGCAGGCCGGCTGTCCATCTTGTTAATTAGCGGTGAAGTTGGGATTTAGCTGACGCGACACAATCGCCACATGAGGTCAGCGCTCAGTGAGAGGAGGCTTGGGTAGACCTTACTAGAGAACTGTCCCTGCCTCCCATACATTCTTCTTGGAACGTGGTCCTCCCTGCCACGTAGGGGAGCCAGGTACTGTGCAGGTCTAAAGGAAACCCCCTGCAGTCTCTGCTAGATAAACACCAGTGTGATGAATCCATAGGAATACGTCGCAACCTGGAGCGACTGTCATGTTTGAGCTGGGCAGATGTTCCATCTCTGAAGCATGATGTCATCCCTCATAACACACCCCTCCCCCGTATTTGTGTTTTCTTTACAACCAACAGCTTTAGACTTCTCTTCTCTCGCAGCAATCTGAAAACGTGGCTCAGCTCTGTCACTTTTCTATCAGCGTTGGAGAGAGAAGCACTTTTTTTCTTTCAAAGCCGACAGAGGTATTTCCTCTTTGGAAGGCCAGCCCGCCACCCGCTAACGTTTCCTCTAAGAGCTCAGACACTAGTAAAGATAACTGACTTAAAAAGTACTTTCACTAAGCCGCAAGGACGAGAAAATATTTGGACCGCAGGGTTCAGTTCTTCTCAATATAAACAAAGAGGATCTCCTTCTTTGTTTGGTTTCAAGTCCAGCAATCACATCAATAAAAAAACATTTCTACTGTGTTGAGGACCAACAGCTGCATTTGTTACATCATACCAAACCTCAGGACTAGATTTCAATGATCCTGTCTCAGGGTCTTTTGCCAGCTGCTCCAGCTAATTACCAAGAATGACTTGGATTTGTGGGACTTAGTAAATCCTCAGAGATTTTACTATTATACGGGCTAATCGCGCAGAAAAAAGGAGCCAAACTCCAGCCGGTGTTACCAGGTCAAAATAAAAGGTCAGTTTGAGAGATTGGCGGGGGAGTTATTGGACTGTTACTGTCGGGGAGTCAAGGAAAGACACTGTTTGAGAAATCAGACAAATTCACCGCATGTACAGAAGCATTCTACAACCTTAATCGGATCGGGTTTGGCTTTTGAAAAGTAGGACTAACACACCTAGATTACTTCTGGATCTGCCTCCTGGGAGCCTTTTGGCCATGGACACAAGCTGCTAGGTCTCTGCCACACCAGAGTCCGTTTGGAGAGACTGGAGGAGATGCGGATGAAGAGATAGGGCTGCAGAGTTTGGAGAGACTGGAGGAGCTGCGGATGAAGAGACAAGGCTGCAGAGTTTGGAGAGACTGAAGGAGCTGCGGATGAAGAGACAGAGCTGGCAGACAAGCTACACAGTGTCTTGGCTGAATGAGCAGGTATCGAACACCTCGGTCTCCTTGGACGTATCCTCGCTCATCCATGCGCACTGGACACTGGCCGAGGATTGGTGCTTGCTTTGTTGGCTCCTCAGCAGACGATGGCGTGGAACAACCCAGAGGCCACCACAGTGTATATGTTTTTTTTACTTTTGTGGCTGTGTGTAGAAGTGGCTGGTTGCATCAGCTTTGTTCTTTTAATCTCTTTAATATCCTTTTATGTTTCCCTCTTACACATGTTTATGTGTGCTATGGCGATGAGGTTTTTTTTTTTCCCTTGGTCGCAATCTGGAACCTCTCTCCAGGGGCCTAGGCCCCGTCCTCAGCGTTTACCTGTTTCTTACCTTTTTTGTAAGAGACACCAGAAGTTTGCATACCATTCAGCGATCCTGTTCTGTCTCCTTGTAATGTTTGTCTGATCTTGAATGGGATTGTGCTGAAAATTTTCATTTCCCCTCTGGGATTATTAAAGTATTTCTGATTCTGATTACAAATAGCAGATCTCTATGTGTTGCATTTGTATGTAGAAGGTTGGGATGCTCTATGTGCCACTCCACCATGACACGTCTCTCTGCACCACTGACCCGTGGGTCTGCAAAAACCAGGTCCTTGGACCCCACTTCAGGCCCTTACAAGTCACACCACACTGACAGTACGTATGCAAAAATAGACGTTTTGACACGCGGCCGAGAGATTCTGCACTTTGGGAAGGATCAACATGGGAGACCTGGTCTCTCAAAGCTAGATGTGGAAAACGGAGAGTGAGACCATTTTTCCTACTTAGTCCCAGCCAATTGGGACAAAGCGAGGAAAGGAACATCATTGAAGGTGGTGTTGGTGGAGCTTGTGGGAGGATGACATTTGTCATTTCATCCAAAGAAGAAATCACATTTCCCTCTAACTTGTTTTTGGCATCGCCCGAGAGATCGCATCCTAGTCCTGGACATTACCAAATCAGTATATAAAACCTGTCCAAGCCATACCTAATCTCATGATAAAAGAACAAATGATCACTCAACCATTTGTAACCATAAGACCATGAAAAGTCCACGGTTCCAGTCCCCCTCTGGGAGGTTGTAACCACATACTTGACAACAACTCAAAGGGGATGCGCAGAGGCAGTGCCATGAGGCCCCAGCGAGCGAGCACAAAGGCGGTGTTAGCGTTCTTTCTGCGGCGCTACGATGACGGGACAATAAGGCACAATGTTGCCTTTCATCCACTGTACAGTATGCTAATCATGCCACTTCTCACCAGCGTAGAGGAAAACCACCTCAGACTGCACACAATATATTTTTACTACTTCATGCTCAGTTAGCCTGTTTTTGTGAAAAAGTGACTTGAGCTACATGATGCCATGACGCTGCAAAATATGCTTCATTAAACATTAAAAATACATCCTGGAGCTCTGACAACTATTCCTCAGCTAGACATGTCGGCGATACATATTTGGTCTTTTTATAGCAAATGTGCTAACCTGGCATATTGTTGCTGTTAGAAAGTGAGTGTAATGTTAGCACTTTAGCCTGGTGACAATATCTATGCTAGTGTTGCCAACGTTTTTGTGCTCATATTCCGCTGATGTTGATTTCAGGGCCGATTCAGTTTATTAGTAGTCATAATGGCAGATAATTTATATTTGGAGGCAATATTCTTGTGCAATGCAAGTTATTTAGACATGAATATTATATATGTCATTAAACATCTGGACAAGGCCTGTAGTTTTTTTAAACATTATTTTTCAGGAAATGCGTTTCATTTATCACAAACAACGAGCGAACTCTTCCAAAATATGGCACCATAGCACAAATAAATAAAACACTTTGAAAACTTTTATCTTAATTGCCTCAGCGGAGGAAAATCCATAAATTAGCCGCACCGTCTTAAAAGCCACAGGGTTGAATGTGGAAGAAGAAAGTAGCCGTTTATAGTCTGGAATAGGGTCGTCCCGATATTTTGCTACCGGTACCAAAATGTATTTCAATACTTTTTTAAATAAAGGGCTCCACAAAAAATGTCATTGTCTTTATTTGAACAAAAATGTTAGTGTATATGAAAAATATGTTTATTATTGTCATTTAGTCCTTAAATAAAATGTTGAACATACTAGAAAACTTGTCTTTTAGTAGTACGTAAACAAACAAAGACTCCTAATTAGTCTGCTGACGTACGCAGTAACATATTGCGTCATTTATACATCTATTATTTTCTACACATTATGAGGGACAAACTGTAAAAATCGATTATTCATCTACTTGTTCATTTACTGTTAATATCTGCTTATTTTCTGTTTTAATATGTTTTATCTACCCGTCTGTTAAAATGTAATAATCACTTACTCTTCTCTTCTTTGATACTTTACATTAATTTTGGATGATACCGCACATTTAGGTATCGATATGATACCAAGTAGTTACAGGATCGTACATTGGTCATAATCAAAGTCCTCATGTGTCCAGGATGTATCTCCTGAGTTTTTAAACATAATATAAATTTTATAAACAGGAAAAAAGATTTTGTGACGATAAAAAATATTGCCGTACTCAGAAGTATCGACAAGATACGCTGTTGTACTTGGTATCACTACAGTGGATGTCAGGTGTAGATCAACCCATGGCATTTGTTTACATTGTGATGCCGGTGAGCTATTGTATTCTCCTACGGTGTGTAGTAAAGCATGTTTAGCTATTCTTCGTCCTGCAGTGATAATGATACTTGTAATAAACGTCCTTTGTCGCCATGGAGACCAGGATTAGTGATTTAGTGCTAGCTACAACACTGCAGATGGATGATAGCTGCATGTGTTAAAGCAGCTCTTCCTGAGGGTGTTTCAGTGTTATAACTTCACCGTTATCTTTACTTTTTACACAAAATGCAGCCATTCTTCCTTTTTTGTCTACACACTGTCTGCTTGTAAGTACTCTGTGTGTGCGCACTGCCGAACATGCTCCTCTGCTCGTAAAACCAGCAATGTCACCACATGACAAGGCACCGTCATGCCCTTTAAAAACGGGCGGTGGAGGGGGACTGGTACTTTTTAGAGGCGGTACAGTACCAAATATGATTCATTAGTATCGCGGTGCTATACTAGTACTGGGATACCGTATAACTCTAAGATGTATATATATTTACAGTATATTGCTAAAAGTATGGCGGCCACCCATTCAAATGATGAGAATCAGGTGTACTAATCACTTGTGCTTGATTTGATACACCGGGGTGTATCAAATCAAGCACTTAGTCATGGAGACTGTTTCTACAAACATTTGTGAAAGAATGGGCCGCTCTCAGTGATTTCCAGCGTAGAACTGTCATTTGATGCTATCTGTGCAACAAATCCTGTCCTAAAATTTCCTCCCTCCTAAATATTCCAAAATCAACTGTCGACTTTAGTATAAGAAAATGCAAGAGTTTGTGAACAACAGCAACTCAGCCACCAAGTGGTAGGCCATGTAAACTGACAGAGAGGGGTCAGCGGAGGAATTATGGTGTGGGGTTGTTTTTCAGGAGTTGGGCTTGGCCCTTTAGTTCCAGTTACCATGAATTGATCAACGTGGACCCCGACTTAAACAAGATGCAAAATTTATTCGGGTGTTACCATTTAGTGGTCAATTGTACGGAATATGTATTGAACTGTGCAATATACTAATAAAAGTTTCAATCAATCAATCAAAAAGTGAAAGGAACTTTGAATGCTCCAGGACACCAAAACATTTTGGACAATTCCATGCTTCCAACCTTGTGGGAACAGTTTGGAGCTTGCCCCTTCCTCCTCCAACATGACTGTGCACCAGTGCACAAAGCAAGGTCCATAAAGACATGGATTACAACAGTCTGGTGTGGATCAATCAATCAATCAATCAATGTTTACTTATATAGCCCTAAATCACTAGTGTCTCAAAGGGCTGCACAAACCACTACGACATCCTCGGTAGACCCACATAAGGGCAAGGAAAACTCACACCCAGTGGGACATCGGTGACAATAATGACCCAGTGGGACGTCGGTGACAATGATGACTATTAGAACCTTGGAGAGGAGGTAAGCAATGGATGTCGAGCGGGTCTAACATGATACTGTGAAAGTTCAATCCATAATGGATCCAACACAGTCGCGAGAGTCCAGTCCAAAGCGGATCCAACACAGCAGCGAGAGTCCCGTTCACAGCGGAGCCAGCAGGAAACCATCCCAAGCGGAGGCGGATCAGCAGCGCAGAGATGTCCCCAGCCGATACACAGGCAAGCAGTACATGGCCACCGGATCGGACCGGACCCCCTCCACAAGGGAGAGTGGGACATAGAAGAAAAAGAAAAGAAACGGCAGATCAACTGGTCTAAAAAGGGAGTCTATTTAAAGGCTAGAGTATACAAATGAGTTTTAAGGTGAGACTTAAATGCTTCTACTGAGGTAGCATCTCGAACTGTTACCGGGAGGGCATTCCAGGGTACTGGAGCCCGAAATGAAAAAGCTCTATAGCCCGCAGACTTTTTTTGGGCTTTGGGAATCACTAATAAGCCGGAGTCTTTTGAACGCAGATTTCTTGCCGGGACATATGGTAGAATACAATCGGCAAGAGAGGATGGAGCTAGACCGTGTAGTATTTTATACGTAAGTAGTAAAACCTTAAAGTCACATCTTAAGTGCACAGGAAGCCAGTGCAGGTGAGCCAGTACAGGCGTAATATGATCAAACTTTCTTGTTCTTGTCAAAAGTCTAGCAGCCGCATTTTGTACCAACTGTAATCGTTTAATGCTAGACATGGGGAGACCCCAAAATAATACGTTACAGTAATCGAGACGAGACGTAACAAACGCATGGATAATGATCTCAGCGTCGTGAGTGGACAAAATGGAGCAAATTGTAGCGATATTACGGAGATGAAAGAAGGCCGTCTTAGTAACGCTTTTAATGTGTGACTCAAAGGAGAGAGTTGGGTGGAAGATAATACCCAGATTATTTACCGAGTCACCTTGTTTAATTATTTGGTTGTCAAATGTTACAGTTGTATTATTAAATAGAGGTCGGAGTCTAGCAGGACCGATAATCAGCATTTCCGTTTTTTTTTGCGTTAAGTTGCAAAAAATTAGCGGACATCCATTGTTTAATTTCATTAAGACACGCCTCCAGCTGACTACAGTCCGGCGTGTTGGTCAGCTTTAGGGGCATGTAGAGTTGGGTGTTATCAGCATAACAGTGAAAGCTAACACTGTATTTGCGTATGACGTCACCCAGCGGCAGCATGTAGATGCTGAAGAGTGCAGGGCCAAGGACCGAACCCCGGGGAACTCCACACGTTACCTTAACATAGTCCGAGGTCACACTGTTATGGGAGACGCACTGCATCCTATCAGTAAGATAAGAGTTAAACCAAGACAGGGCTAAGTCTGACATACCAATTCGTGTTTTAATACGCTCTAATAAAATATTATGATCGACGGTATCGAAAGCAGCGCTAAGATCGAGGAGCAGCAACATACAGTAGATGATGCATCAGAATCCATCGTTAGAAATAGATCATTAGTCATTTTTGCGAGGGCTGTCTCCGTAGAGTGATTTGCCCTGAAACCGGATTGAAAGGTTTCACATAGAATGTTAGACGCTAAGTGTTCATTTAGATGTTCTGCAACAATTTTTTCGAGGATTTTGTAAATACATATGTGCTAAAACACCAAAATTGTGTGGGGGTTGAATAATTTTGATCACAACTGTATATATATATATATATATATATATATATATAGAGGGGGGGAGGATGAGAGACTCAATGGGACGGACACAACGGTAACGGCCAGGAAAGGATCACGGACAAAGAGACGGCTCACCCAAACATCAATAACTGGAGAGGTGTTGGAGGTAAAGTGTCATTGCGGAAAGACCTGCAAAAACACAAGAGGGCTTAAAATACACCAAGCCAGGACCACATGTGGAAAAGGGGAGACACAGGTGCAGCGCACAGCGGTAGCACCTGGTGAGACGCAGGAGAGCTCCAGTCAGGAAGTACCCCACAGCACTGGAGATCTCTCAGTACCGGTGCCACCTCAAGACCTCAGGCGGGATCCACCCCATACCTCTTCAGAGAACCAAACCCACCCTGCGAGAGAACAAATTAAGTGGCCCAAGATGAGTGACACCAAAGAATGGAACCAACTAGACGAAGACCTTGACAAAGTGCTAGAAGCCGCTCTAGCAGGAACAGCTGAACAGAAAGTCAATACACTCACAACAATAACGTACAATCTGGCAAGGGAGCGTTTTGGGATGGAGGACAAGAAGGTTTACACCAAATTGGCGCATCAGCCAAGCAGAAGAGAAAGAGAAATCCATCGCCTAAGGAAGGAAATCAAAACTCTAAACAAACAGTTAAAAAGAGCCACTGTCGAGGAAAAGGAAGGCATCAAGGATCTGACGAGGCAACTTCGGGAACGTCTTTGCAGACTCCGTAGAGCAGAAAACATTCGGAAGAGGAGGAAGGAGAGGGAGAACAGAAGAGCACAGTTCACCAAAAACCCTTTCAGATTCACCAGGACACTACTGGGTGAAGCAAAATCCGGAATGCTAACCAGCTCTAGGGAAGATGTGGAGGCGTTCCTAAGGGAAACCCATAATGACACCTGCAAAAACCAGGCCCTGGGTGCCAACCATAACATCGGCAGCTCGGAAAAACCAAGAAAGGAGCTCAACATCGGTGAACCATCCTGGAAGGAAATCCAAGATGTGGTGAAAAAGGCCAGAACAGGATCTGCCCCTGGCCCCAGTGGTATACCCTATAAGGTATACAAAAAATGCCAGATGCTCCTTCGGAGGCTGTGGATGCTGTTCCGGAGAATCTGGAAAAAGGGCACCATTCCATCATGCTGGAAGAAGGCAGAAGGCTGTTTTGTGCCAAAGGAAGAGAACTCCTCAACCATAAATCAATTCCGTACAATATCACTTCTAAATGTAGAAGGCAAAATCTTCTTTTCTGTACTGGCAAAAAGGATGACCTTATACATGACTGAGAACGGATATGTTGACACCTCTATCCAAAAAGGTGGAATACCAGGCTTCTCTGGATGCCTGGAACACACCGGAGTTCTCAGTCAGATGATCCGGGAGGCCAAAGCAAGCAAAGGCAACCTGACTGTTGTCTGGCTCGATCTGGCTAACGCCTACGGATCA